>NC_086318.1:175489106-175833690 GCF_036172605.1 Pelobates fuscus | reverse complement strand
GCAAGATTGTCCTGCCATGCTTGCATAAATTTGTCAGTGTACTCAGATTTACTCTCGATCAGTATTGTGCAAATTATCAAGAACATTTTTCTGTGTGGTGTCCCTGTAAGGCATATTATGTCAAATTTGGGGAGTGTGGGCGTCCGAAGGTGGCACGTAGTTGACTGCAGGAGGGATTTGAGCTGCAAATAAGAAACAATTTCCCTGCTTGGGAGGTGAAATTGCACCTGCAGGTCTGGAAACTGTTTCAAGTTGGTTCCAGCGTATAGAGGGTTTATATGTGTACTTCCCGCTGATGTCCACGTGGCATAGTCAAAGGTCTGGTTTCTCAGATATATGCTGTACATTGTCGTGGCCAATGATATTGCATTAGGTTCGCCTAAATGTTTGCGGTAGGTGTCCCATGTGTTCAGCAGTAGTGTGGTTGTTTCCAGTATGGCATCGCAGGTCTCTGGTTTTTCGGCAAACAGAATAAGTGGTGTAACCCAGCCTTGCATGACCAGTAAGATTCCATTGGGGTGCATTGATTGTTATGTGCGTGGTTCCCACTGTGGAGAGTTGTGCGGCCTTATAATACAATTTTACATCTGGAAAGTTCATTTCCCCCTCTCCCCCCCCCCCTCCCCCCTTGAAATGGGCTTCTTGAGTATGTGATTTGCGACTCTGGGCTTTTTGTTCACCCACACAAATTGTGTAATGGCTTTTTGTAAGGTCTTCTGATAATGTTTAGGGATGGGGATCTGGAGAGTTCTTAGTAGGTATTGTAATTTTGGAAGTAGGGACATTTTAAATGCCGCCACTTGTCCATGCCAGAACAGACAATCCCTTCCCCATGATTGGAACGTTTGGGTGATCTTCTGGGAGAGTCTCTCATAGTTATGTTTAAACAGTAGTTGTGTCAGTTTGGTAATTTGTATTCCTAAAAAGGAAACAAAGTCCAATTGAAGTTAAAGGATGACCTCAGGGTTTGCATAAGGCGCCCAGGGATGCCGACCCCCATTGCCTGTGTTTTTGTTAAATTGAGTCTGTATGTAGAACTGCCTCCAAAAACTTCCATCCCAGGCGGTCAAAGGCCATCTCCGCGTCCAGGGATAGCAGCACCCCTCCCCATTAGACGCCGTGAGGCTATGCAGTACGCTGAGGACTTTCCTGGTGTTGTCGTCTTCCTGGCGTCCCATCACTAAACCCACCTGGTCGTCATGTATAATATGGGGGAGTATAGGTCCAAGTCTTAATGCCTAGAGCTTGGCTAGGAGTTTGACATCTGAATTGAGGAGCGATATCGGTCTGAAATTTTGTGGGCATGTCGGTGGCTTCCCTGGTTTGGGGAGGGTAATAATATGGGCCAATTGCATTTCCTCGGGGAGTGACTCTGCTTGTATGGCTTCGTCAAAGACCTCCACTAGTCGCGGTGCTGAATTTGCTGTAGTAAAGTCGCCTGGGGCTTTGCCTTTTGGCAAGGTTTTATTCGTAGCAATAACTTCTGCCGGGGTGATGGGTTGGGATAGGGCATCATGTGGTATTGTCGTCAGAGTAGGCAATGGTATTTTGTCTAAGTATTTAGATATGTCCGAGTCTGAGGGCTTGTGTGTGTGTCTGGGTCGTTTTGGAGATTATAGAGATTGGAGTAGTAGTTTGCAAATTCATTACTAATGTCTATAGGCATCAGTATTTCCCCCTTCCCCTTCCGTCATGGCGTTTTAAATGTGCTATCTTTTGTGCCTGTTGTTTATTTTTTAGCCGAAGTGCCAATAATTTACCTGCCCGGTTCCCCTGGTAGTAGTGAGCCGCTTTAAGTTTCCTCAACCCCACTTTCTGAAGCGAGTTTTTGGCGTAAGAGGGATATTTGATCCCGCAGTTGCAAGGTCGGATGGTTCTGATTTTGGGCTGTTAGGGTATACATTTCTGTTTGCCAATTTAACAGTTGAGTTTGCGTCTTACGTCGTAGGTATGATGCTTGCCGTATGAGAAGCCCCTGCGCGAAGGCCTTATGACCTTGCCAGATCGTGTGGTGTGGCAGAGAGTGGTTTCCGTTTTCTATGAAGCAATGTGTCAATGAGTCAGACAGATCATCCGTGAAGTCGGGGTCTGCCAGGAGGGTTTCGTTAAGCCTCCAAGGGCTCCTGTGTTTGAAGTCATAGGTGTCTTTAAGGGTCAGCTCAACAGGTGTGTGGTCTGACCATAGAAGTTGTCCCACCCTGCAGTCGACTATCTGCACCAACGCCGCGCCCCCCATTAGAAAACTATCTATCCTAGAATAGGTATTGTGAACTGACGAGAAATATGTATATTCCCTGTCGTCTGTGTGTGTGACTCTCCAGGCATCATAATAATGCAACGCATTGAAGTTTGAGTGGTTTGTATCTAGGGTTGTTATGAGAAAGTGTGGTGTCTAAAGAGGGGTCTAGGACATGGTTCAGTTCTCCACATATTATGGTTGTGCCTTGTTGGATCTTGGATACCCTGTGTATTATCTTGTGCAGAAAGTTTCTTTGGTTGGTGTTGGGTGCATACAGGTTTGCAATGGTAAACAGGACATTCTTCATGCGTCCCACTATGATTACATATCTGCCCTCCTGATCTATGTCCTCTAGTAGTTCAAATGCTACATTCTGACTTTTAAAGGTGGAGACCCCTTTGGATTTCGTTTGTGAAGTGGAGTGCTATTGGTGTGGGAAATTAGCGGATAGTATTTGCGGATGGGCATTCCTTTTGAAGTGTGTCTCCTGTAGACACACTGTCGGCGTCACTTTGCCTTAAGTCTCTCTCCCCAGTAGGTGTCGGAGACCAGCTCCGGTGCGTGGGCTGCCTCAGTGATTTCAGGGTATGTTGGATGCGTGTGGGCCACTCACTAGGCCCGTGTAGAGGGGAAAGAAAGTCAAGTAGAATATTACTATTGCTACAAGATGTAGTATATAATAAAAAAACATAATTGGGAATAAACAAATGGGTAAATAGAACCAAAAATCCAGAAGAATGACTAGGCACCCATAGGAGGCGCTGTGGGGGTCGGAGCAGGTAGCTTCGATCCTCGGGTGGAGCGTGCTTCTGCGAGGTTTGCCCTCATTGAACTTGTATGTTAAATAATGAGACCCTAATTTAAAAATTAGACTTGAGTATATAGGACTAGGCAATATTGAAAACTGTACCTGGCATATTGCAGCAGCATGCTTCAAAAGACACGCAAAATGGTGAGACAGGGGAGGAAATTCCAGGAAACCTACCCGGCAGGGATAGGCAACCTTCGGCTCTCCAGATGTTGTGGACTACATCTATATGCTATATCTATATGCTCTTACACACATAATGCTGGCAAAGCATCATGGGAGGTGTAGTCCAAAACATCTGGAGAGCCAAAGGTTCTCACCCCTGCGGGCCTACTGGGATTTAAGGAAAGCGGTTTCAGTAGACTTACACCATACTGAAATAAGAAACATTACCAGACGGTACTGGATATTGGATGTCACATGATCAGCTGACATTGTATTGAAACTGAGTTTCATTATTTTGTGTGTTCCACTATAGCAGTGGTTTCTAAACCATTCCTCAAGGCACACCTACCGGCCCAGGATTTAAGGATTACCCAGTTGTGTCAAGGTATTTTTCATTTTCTTTCTAAAACAGACACAGCTGGGTAATCACAAAAATCCTGCTTAGACACAGCTGGGTAATCACAAAAATCTTGGACTGGTAGGCGTGCCTTGAGGACTGGTTTGGAAATGACTGAACTATAGCATCGTTGCTAAGAGCTTTGTTTTTCATTATATCGGCCGCAGTTCAAATCTTGTATAGGCATAACAATTTATTTTTTGTTATGATTTTTGATGATTCAGATAAAAAGAAACCTTGTTTAACCCCTTAAGGACACATGACATGTGTGACATGTCATAATTCCCTTTTATTCCAGAAGTTTGGTCCTTAAGGGGTTAAGATGTCACATGCAGTGACTGTTATGTAACATGAACTGACACATAAGTAAGCCTGTTCACATTTTGCATGTTCACAATGTCCTGCTTTTTTACATTTGAAGTGTTTGGATGTATGACAAGGGCATTTATTAAATATATGAATATAATTTACATTATAAGAAAAAACATTACAATGCAGGGATTTAAATCACAACCCTTTGAATCTGATGTGTACACAATGAGCAGAAACCTCCCCCCCCAAAAAAAAACCCAACAACTTGCCATATGGTTATTGAACTCTCACTCTTTTCCTTTCAAGCTCCGTTCTCTCTGTCTAGGATATTTTCTCAGTAAGAAGTTTGAATGAGATTGTAAGACTTATGATCTATAATAAGCCGTACAGCTTTCTTGGATTCCCTAATGCAGGGCTTGACAAATTTGCTTGGAATCTAGGAGCCAGCTAGAAAAGTTAGGAGCCAGAGAAATCAACACTACAATACAAATACAATTCTTAAAGGGACACTATAGTCACCAGAACCACTACAGTTATTCTGAAGTATATATCCTGTCCCTGAACGCTTTTTAATGTAAATACTGAATTTTCAGACAAAAGGCAATGTTTACATTGCTGTCTGGTAACACCTCTAGTGGCAACCACTCAGACGGCCTCTAGAGGTGCTTCCTGGGTCAGTGCTTGACAATGTGCAGCACCTACGTTAATGTTCCCTATAGAGATGCATTGATTCAATGCACCTATATGAGAAGTTAAATTGGTGCATGCACAATAGTCTTCCAAATCTTTCCTATGGGGAAGCATTGGATTGGCTGAGATTGTCATGATTGATAATCTCAGCCATGGAGGTGGGGCCAGCCGCAGCATCGTAAGCACAGCATGGGGGAAAAAAGGTGAGTAAAAACACATTTCCCATGTGATTGGAGTGAAGACACACACACACACACAGACACACACACAGACACACACACAGACACACACACAGACACACACACAGACACACACACAGACACACACACAGACACACACACAGACACACACACAGACACACACACAGACACACACACAGACACACACACAGACACACACACAGACACGCATACAGACACGCATACAGACACGCATACAGACACGCACACACGGAGACAGACACACACGCACACACACACGCAGACACACACACACATACACATACATATATATACACAGACACACACACTAACAAGTAATTATTTAAATTCACCCAGCCTCCTTACTTCTGGAAAGCTGGAGAGGATAGGCTCTCGCTGGGGTCCCGTGGGGCTGCTGTCCTCTCCCTACTCGTCTCTCTCTCACGCACTGTTTAGTGAGCTGGAGTGACGTCATTACTCAGCTCCTGGCATCACTACAAGTCGTGCGAGGGAGCAGAGCAGGAAGATTACAGCTCCCTCGCCGTGGCATTAAGTCATCCGTCCGTCCGCCTCCCTCTGCTCTCCAATACCAGACCTCCCCCTCCATCAGCTCCCGTCTCACTCTGCTCTACATGGGCTGGCGGCCCCCCTCCCCTCAGCAATAAATGAGCCGGCTGCCCCACTCCCGCTGTCTGCCGCCTGCCTCAGCCCCCTGTGATCCGACTTCCCGCCTCTGCTCTCAGGCAGCCGGTCACCTTGGGGGCAGAACAGGCTCACAAATTCCAGGTGCCAGGACAAATTTCCTGGTTGCCATGGCGACCTGGCGCCTGGGAGTTTCCAAGCCCTGCCCTAATGAAGATTAAGTGGGACATTCAAAAAAATATATATTATAACAACAACTACTTGGTACGGTGCTGGTCTAAAAGCACCTATGGAAGAGCCACCACTGATCCAATCGCTAATCAAACTGTAATATTATTTATTCCCAGGAAGTTAAATTTAGTGCATTTTGCTGTTTTTTTAACCCTACTGTTGTAAAAATGTATCCTTGTGACCGATTATATTTGTAACAATTCAAACTAATACTAATTTGTTTGCATTTTCTCACTTTAGGCATGGGCATTGTTTTTTATGGTATGTTTGTGTAGCAGACTCCCTAAATAACAATATCTTTGCCATGTTATTTATAAAAGTAAATAAGAGAATTGTGCCACTTTGTTTGGATGTGCAGTGGAATTTTTGTATCTAGCAATTAAATGCTGAGCCACGATTATATGTTCGTTTAATCCCTCTTATTTCAAGAATGACATTAAAATGGGAATTTGTGAAGTAAAATATATGTAAAGGTTCAGTAACTTGTAAGGTGATCCTTTAATGATAAAATATTTTTGAGTCCTTTCGATGATATGGTCATTTTAAAAATCCTAAATCATAGGCATAGAATTTGTGAATATGCCATGCTCAGATGAAGTACAACAGGCAAAGCTTTCAAAGCACGCTAGACCCTTACACACAGTGCATTTATGTATGTGTCAATCATTTGTGTCAATATTGCTTCAGTGGACATGGAAATATGTGAATCACTCAACAGAAAGCCATTATGGTGTGCTGAATCAGCATAATAGCTGCATAATGATTGCGAAGAAGGCTTGTGTCACTATCCAATGATGAAAATAAAAAGTAAATGTAAAATGTCTCACTGTGATCAATGAAAATTCGAATGATGTTTTGGTGTCTGGTTCTTTTAACCGCTTAGTATTGGAATTTCCAATTATTCCAAGGTTTCATGACTGAGGCAATTTTTTTGGAACTTTTGCGATAAGTTAGTTTTTTTTGTGTTTTCTTATTTATTTATTTTTTTAAATACATATATATATATATAGTTCTTTTGTCATTTGTTTTTCTTTTCTATGAAGAGATTCCTTCTATAAATAGATAATACAGCATTAAAGCAGCACACCGAACTTGCCTATCTTTTGCCTATGAAACTGACTTAAGCTCCTCCTTTGGTCACAGAAAGTACTCACCCTTCTTTTTGACACTGGAAATGGTGCTGACTTAATGGTGCTGAGTTCAACTCAACGATAGTCAAGCATAGGAAAAATACAGAAGACAAAGTATTCCCTACTTTGTCTTATGTTTTAAAGAAATTTAGATCAGAAATAAAGAAAAGAAAAACCGATTCTGAGAGAAGAAGAGAAGAGGAAACAGTAGGAAAAAGGAAAGTTAGACTGGACAGTGCTAAAAAGTGCTAACTGAACAGTGCTAACTGAACTTAACAATTTAACTAAAACATTGCAGGTAATAAGCAAAGTGTGGCCATGAGCACAAAAGCCAAGCAGCAGGCATGTAATGTGGGCCTGTCAGCCAATTCCTAGAGTTGGAGAGTCCCAACCTCTGCCACCCTCAGCTTTCCCAAAGGAGTTTCTCCACCCGGCCTAGGTACACGTGCAGCCAAGCAGTTGCTTCCTTAAGATAACAGACTGACTCTGGACTGGAGCTTGTTTCCGCTGAACACAGGTTGCATACTGCTGGCAAAAAGGTTAAAAGGTCAGCTGAACATCCGATAGGTTGTGTTTGTGCGGGAGTCTCTGCCTTAGGCGTCTTGGGCCTGCGCCAGAAAGAGACCTTGTCCAAGGGTCCTTTCGATCCATGCGGCAGGGCCACTTGTCTGCAGGGGCTTTGGAGTTCGACACTTCCAGTGGATATATGGACAGCTGGGTGTATGCAGCTCCACCTGGGCTCCCTGTCCAGAGGAGGAACAGTGGGCTGGAGTGCAGTGGGACAGAGGATGCAGAGATGTGCAACCAACAGGCTATACAAGTCCAGAATTCCTGACATACCTTGTAAAAGCGGGCCTCAAAGAGCTGCATCCAATCCAGGCTCTCAGGGTTTGCTTGGTTATTGAAGGCTGCGGCATGACGGCCATCTTGATTCGCCACAAGGTCTCCGTAGCAGCAGAGTTTGAGTCCACCACCACAGCATTTTAGTATTCCTAGCTGGGAACAGGATATTCCCCACTGGTCCAAAGAGAAGGTAACAGGGCTTCAGGAGATACGCTTTGTAATGAGTAGTCCCAGGCTGGAGATCGACCACTTTTCCTCACCGATAGGCCGGCAATTCCAGTAGGCCGCAGGTCGTGACTGTAAATCAAGATTGCAGAAACGTTTGTTAGAGGATTTTTTTGCGCTTGATTTTGAGATGTCTGGAGCTGTTTGTGGATAATATTATCTGATTGGTCTGGCAGGAGCTCCAAAAGAGCATCTCTGGTCTGCTTGAGAGAACGGCTCTGCCCCGCGGCAGTGCCTCTTTAAATACAAATAACTTAAAATAAGTAAACAAATATTTATATATATATAAAATATATATTTTCATTGTTTTAGTTATAATAACTTCTATGTACCTAGTGTACTATGTACAATCATGATTGTTAAATTGCCCAAAATGTTTAAGATTTCAGTTAATTTTGTAAGTTAAAAGACCCTTATTGCAGGTAGTGATTTATCATTTTAAAGCTAATCCTTTGCAAAAGTTGTTACAGAAACAGAGAATCCAAAATCACTGGACACATCTATTGTGGCAAAACTAGCCACTTAAAACTGTATTAATATTAGTGTTTTAATATCTGTTGCTTTAATGTAATTGCTGTTGCTTTAAGCCTGGAGAACCAAGCATATACCTATTGCTGTATTTTAACCGAACAAGAGCATTTGTATGCTGGCGGCATAAAGCCACCAGCATTCATATAGTAGTTTCACGAACAGTGAATTCCAACACTGTTCGTGAAACGAACAAACTACCGAATGGGAGACCACACACAGGAGGTTGTGTGGCTCCCATTAAATATGGTAACATTGTTTCTATCGGTAATTATAGATATTCAGGGTGGCCGCCGTTCGACTACTGACCACACAGCAGTCGGCCATCTTGGATCCTTTGTTAGCCCAGCGGTATTTGGTCGTCGAGCGCCTGGAACTAAAATCGGCAACTTGAAGGCACGAATACCGATGGACTTCCAAGCCGTTCGGGAGCCCCAGTCCTTCGGTAGTTTGTTCCCCTAATGTCAATCGGTACTTTGAAGGTAACTGGAAAATAATGTGTGTTTCGTGCGGCGTTCGGTTAGTTATGCAGGGATCTGAGCGGTACTTTCATGAACTGTGCGCTCAGAATCCAGCTATCTACCGAACGTCCATTCGTTTAAATAAAGTGAACAATGTAAAAGTTTTGCATTTTCATGTGAAATATCGGTTCTGCTGCACGGAGGGATAATCCACTTAACTGGATATTCTAGTGGGAGTATCCCTCTCGTCCAACAGTGCATGATGGGAGAAATGTCCAAGTTCCCCATGTAGTCCCCTACTGTACAACCCCTGTAATGTCAGTAGGGAAACCCCTTGCATGGGGAATCCCATAAATACTGTGACCTGTGATTAAAAGCTCAGTTGACGCCCAGCCTATGTGTCGTCTAGTTCTTGGGAAGGAAGGATTCTTACAACGCTACCGGGATTATTGTATGCTGTATTTATTTGCCTAGATTATTTTACGCTGTTCCTGTTACCCAGCGGAGATACTGTGGATTATACTACCTCTCCGCTACAACTATATATTGGTAAAATGTAAACCTCCTGGTTAGTTTGAACAACTGCGTCTAATCACTCTGCCACACCACTTTGCAGTGGACCTGTTTATGCTCTACTACTTCAAACGCCTTAGCTTTGTATACTGTTGCATCTCCTTCTTAAAGCATAATCCCATATGTCTACCATGAGCCAGTTTTTTCGAGGAACTTCTGGTATCATATTAGAGACTTACCCCAGTATTGACATATGTGTATGCTTGCTTCCTATACACCATATTTCCTGATGTGACACTACCTGTCACCATACTGGCCTGCTTTACACTTTTATTCTATTTCTAACCTTAGTAGTAGCACTAACACCAACCCCTGTTTAGTAGATTGGCCACCAGGTGTGGTGGAATCTCGGTAAAAATAAATTTAGTAGGCCGAGATTACCACGTGGCATGTGTACGTGCATATGCTGACGTATCGATCAGTTGGTTGCACGAGGCAAGATATGATCAGTAGTGTACGGAGCATGTGCAAGAATACAGGATATAGTATTCCCCTCCTCCATTGTGCTGGACAAGCCATGCGGTCAAACAGGAAGTTAATTCTTATTTGTGTTGATTGGTTAAGAGAATGTGCGGGTGGAGCTTAATATGGGAGGAGTTATATGCCTATATAAGGAGCCTGCACTATTGTCCGGGGCTCAGAATTTGCTGTATTTTGGTGACGCTAGTCCCTCTGAGTCCCGATCGGTGATCCAATAAAGAATCTCTTCCTTCCTGAAGAAACCTGTGTCCATCTCTCTGTGCTTGGCTTCCGTCAGTTTCTCCGGTATCACAGGTTGAGGGATCACTGTGAGTCCTAGTCACGCGTATTACATTGCCTTAGCTGGCAGCTAAGGCATGTCATTATTGTGACTAGCTCCCAGGGATATCAGACAGACTGACAGCCAAGCAATGACTATTGCTGGACTGCGTCACTAGTGAGGCAGCCAGCTCTACCCTACTGACTGCTGATCCTGGCCCTCACTGCTGCATCTTGACATCAACTGTCAATTATAGCACAGAGCCATTGTAACGGGCTGTCCTGTCAGTTCTATAGTGTGTAGCAACATTTATTTTAAGGGCCACCATGTTTGGATGTCCTCTGGATCACTGGAGCACCCTCTCGTATTTGAAGAGCTGCATCCAGAAAAAGCAGCTTCACATTCAGTGCTCAGTAAAATCCACTTTTATTGGTTTACTAAAAAAAAATAAAAAAAAATACATGCTGATTCTAAATGGTATGATCTGAACAGTGTTTTTAGACTATTGCTGGATACTCTCACAAGTGATGGCAGCATGCACTGGTTTTAATAGAACCCCCATGCTGCAAGATCACGATAGGCATAGCTATCACTGGAGATGCTGTCACATCACTATTTCTGTGATGCATCACTAATGAGACACAAAGAGAGAGACTGTCATGCTGATCCTTTCTAACAACACTTTAAAATGATTGCTGTACAGGTTACAGTGGCAGTCACAAAGTGCTTAAATGGAAACTGCAATAGCCTGTATGCAGATCATTACAAATGAGTTAAAGTTCTTTATTTACTGAGAATAGTGATGTCTGAAGACACACTACAGTAGCAAAGTGTAGATACAAGTACTACATTTGGGCACTAAGCCAGGATTTTTGGAGAATTGAGAATAGATCTGCAGCATTTGTATCAAAATAACAGAAGACAATTGTCATCTCAACTCATGTTATTCTGGTTCTTCTAGTTTGGTCTTCCTGGTTTAGTAAATAAACCGAGAACCAATAATATTGTTAAATAATGAAAGCCTTACTAATAGAACAGCGCAATCACATTACATTTGTAACTGTTGTCTGTAGTCCATTTCATACCAGTTTCCCAGAGTATGTGAACTTTTGGAGCTGCTTTGTAAGTTAAGGGTTAAACAGATCCTATATTTTCAAGCATATTTAAAAATAGATTGTGGCTGATGAAATTGTTGTATTTTAGTGTCTCTGTCACCTCATTTGTCATAGCATTGAATGTAAGTACATAAAGAAAAATGAGTGTGTCGGATAACTAACACAATTAGAAATGTATATCATATTATTTTGAGAATTAATTTAAAAAAAAAAAAAAAAAAAAAAAAAAAAATGGTACAAGATACATATAGTGTTACTGGAGAACTCTGCATAGTGTGCTAATTCTCCAATGCATGCTCAGTAATAATCAACTAATAATAATACTCATTAGTCAAGGAGAAACAAAAGACTTCTTGCTTACTCTTTAACCTTTTAAACTAACACAATAGGCTCAGGAACACATAAATAGGGTCAAGAACAATTCATAACCCTATAGCAGGGCTCGACAAATCCCAGGTCGCTATGGCGACCAGGGAATTTGTCCTGGCACTTGGGATTTGTGAGCCTGCTCAGCTCCTGAGGTAACCGGCTGCCTGAGAGCAGAGGTGGGCAGTCTGCTCACTGAAGGCTGAGGCAGGTGGCTGAGTGAGGGAGGCGGATGGCTGACTTGGTGATGGAGGGGGCGGACGGGTGGCTAATGGAGAGCTGAGGATGGATTTACATTTAAAATAAAAAAAGTAATTATTTGTGAGTGTGTTTGTGTGTCTGTGAGTGTTTTTCTGTGAGTGTGTCTGAATGTCTGTGAGTGTGTGTGTGTGTGTGTCTCTGTGAGTGTGTGTTCCCTTCAATCACATGGTAAAGGTATATTTGCTTACCATTTTCCCCATGCCGTGCTGGTGACTCCGCGGCTGGCCCCACCTCCATGGCTGAGATCATCATTCCTGACGATCTTAGCCAAACCAATGCTTCTCCATAGGAAAGCATTGGAAAGCTATTGCGCATGCATGGCAAAATGCCACTGCGCCAATTTAACCTCTCATAGAGATGCATTGAACCAGTGCATCCCTATAGGGAACATTAACGTAGATACTGCACAGTGTGATACTGATACAGTGTGATACTGCACTGACCCAGGAAGCACCTCTAGAGGCCATCTCCGTGACTGTCACTAGAGGTGTCACCAGGCAGCAATGTAAACATTGCGTTTTGTCTGAAAAGTCAGTGTTTACATTGAAAAACATTCAGGGACAGGATATATACTTCAGAACAACTACATTAAGCTGTAGTGGTTCTGGTGACTATAGTGTCCCTTTAAGAATTGTATTTGTGGGGTTGATTTCTCTGGCTCCTAACTTTTCTAGCTGGCTCCTAGATTCTAAGCAGATTTGTCAAGCCCTGTCCTATTGTGTTAAAAACACACGCTAGCCCCCCTTGGTCCCCTTAAATAACTAGAAAACTCACCATATTTCCAGCATCACGAGGGTCCGCCGGTTCTGGCTCTGAAACATATGCATTATCGAATCCCAAATGATCTGTCATTGCCACATAAAATATTGAATAATTTAGATGAGACAATAGGCACACCCTATTGTTATTTTAAGTACCTTGTAACTCTGTTTTTCCTTTTTCTACAGCAAATAAAGAGTGCTCTGAAGTATACCTTTGTATTTATGTTGGTCTGCTCGTGTTTGCTTCTTATTGGGTAAGTGAATTTACAGTACTTTTGTTATTCACCAACGCTTGAATTCAAAGTGAATTCTAAATCTAAGGTCAAAATAGCTCAACTGGGAAAAAGTCACTGTAAGTCATCTATATTTTTAGTTCGGTATTGAGGATCGGACCTATGAAGTGAATAGCTCTTTCAAAAAAATTAGGATTGCAATATATGATTTCATGTCTTAGTTGTACAAAACACGTTAGATGGGAGAGGTGGATGGCCTGAACGTTTTTACTGTTTGTTTTGCGCGGATTTGAAAGATACAGTAGAATTTTTTTTTTTTTACTGTCATATTTGAAGGCTGCAGGCCTAAGGTTTTGAAAGAGCTATTAACTTCTTAGCTCTGATCTTCAATAAGTATATATTATTTCTGCAACCAAGTAAGCCGATTTGGGAGTACTTGCACCACCATAATAGGAGACACTGCAGGTGATGCTAGCCTGAATGTGTATAAATAGCACCTGCTTAGTCTTTTTCTTCTTGGACTATGTTTTCAGTTCAGTTACTCTGGCCTTAACATAGAATATGTCATCTGAAACATGGAATTCACTTGGAATGCTCATCATTGTAATAAACTCTGCATGTGTGGAATTCACAAGGTTTGGGTCTGTAGCTCTCTAGTTCTATCTAGCATCCCTAACTTGATAAGCAAATACAAAAACCCACTCAAAAAGGAAACCATCTGTAAAATATATTTCTTCCAATAGCTTTGAATGGGTTGTACAAAACAAATGCTGCACTTGATCGCTTTACGAAACACTGAAAAATGAATACACTGGAGTTGAGATCACCGAACATCTTATACAACACTTTAAAAGAAAAAGAAAAGCTACATTTATCTAGATTAAAGTGGAAAATTGGAAGCCATATATTACTTGCTCATCTTGTAAATGCCTTCCTGTTCCTATTCTGGGGATGATTCTCTAACTGTGTGCTTTCATGGGCTTGTGAATTGTAATCCTAGAGTATATTTTCTGTGTGTGCATATATAAGGGTTGAATGATTTATGACTCAAGAACCCTGGTGTATATATTTATTACACACTACTTTAATATTTCACTATTTCTGCGTTATGTTTGCATTCTAGTGATTTATTTAAAAAAAAAAAAAAAAAAAGAAAAAGAAAGCCCAGAGTGCTGGAGGCATCCGTATTTTCGACTAATTCATTTTAAATGGGCACTCTAAACAAAAGGTCATCCATATCAAATTATTCTAGTTTGTTTCCCAGGAACTTTTAACTGATATTTCATTGGGAGCAGTGCTTACTCAACCGAAAATTACTCTGCTTTGTCCAGCATTTTGTTCTATGGAACCAAGAGCACATCCATGCACAGTGTTGATGGTTGATGTCTTCTCAGTGTTAGAAAGTGTTGCAGCGGTACAAGTTGCCTCCTTAATAGCCACAATCTAAGAAGGGAAGTCACTGCTTTAGGTTTAAAAAGGCACTTTAGGCCCCATATGCAGCGCTGCTTACTGTAGTGGTTATGTGTATCGTTTGTGGGTGCTATCTCCTCTAGTTTTGTCATTACATCTGTATTTTATTTTTTCATTTTTTTTTCTAATGAAAAATATATAAAGCCGGTCTCTATTCGCAACTAAAATAAGCCCTTTATCTACTGCTTGACTAATGCGGAAGTGAAATTCTGCATTAGATCATTGTTTTAGGCATCAGTTAGTGCCGCGAGAGAGTTAACCCATTGTGGGGTTTTTTTTGTTTCTTTTTTTAGTATACAAATAACAGCATACTTCTCAAGATATAATACTTATTACCTTGTATATTTTAACATTGAAGCCCTGGGAAGAAAAACAATTTACTTTTTCATATAACTTTAAATAGAACCAAATATGATAGTTATTATATATATATATATATATATATATATATATATATATATATATATATATAAAGTGTATAAGCTATTTTGACTTTTCTTTATCAGCTTGGTACCAGGTTGTTAAAAGACTTAAAGATCTAAAGTGATACAACAAGCATGTTTATGTATGTATGTACAGTATATATATTTGACTCCTTATGGGCATCAGAACCACTGCAGCGTAGTGGAGTTCAGTGCCTGTCCCTGCAGTCTGATCATTGAAAATGCTATTTTTTCTGGCTGAGTGACTTCCTAGGTTTAGGCCTGCTAAGATTTTCTAGGCATATGCGCCCAGTGTTTCCCCATAGGAAAATGTTAGTAGAACACTACAGCGTTATGTGTTTGTTATGGTAGTGTTCCTTAAGTGTTACCAACCAGTTCAGAATTCAAATGCTGGCAAGTTCTCTCTGCATGAGACATACAGCAACCCTGGATGATCGTTTTTGCCTTCTTTGTGCCTCATCAGCAAGATGTAACTGATACCCCTCTAGGTTCTGGATGCCCATATAGGTGGGATCAGTCTGATATGCAAATGGTATATGTTATCTTTGTTATTGCACAAGAGAACCTCGTACTCACTGTACCTGGAGGGGTATCAGCTAGTCTTATATTCTCTATCTTTGTTTTACTAAAACAATGCATTTTTAATTTTTTGAAATGTCTGTTCATATAAGATGTGGATAATTTGAATGCATGGTATTTATTTTGTGTTTTTTATTTTCTTCTTTAGAGCTTTTGCTCCATTAGATATTCCTAGAGATAAAAATACAACTGACTTTGATAAAATTAAGATTTTATTTGAAGAGCTTGGAAGTAACCGTGAGTATAATTTTCATTATTTATTTACCTAGTTTTGTATACATACATTTTGGTTTGGATAATGTAACATATACATATGCTAAAACTTTTCTAAATGCTTCTCTGTTCATAGCTTATGAAAGTTGTTAAAGTGACGCCGTCACCATCTGGGGCTTTGCTGAATTCGCAAAGACCCCCAACCGTGACATTGTCGCTTTAGGTTTGGTGGCCAAACAACTGGTTAGGGTTAATTTTGCTTACCTTAACCTGTCCCTCAATGGCACGGTGATGTTGTTCAGTCTGCTCCAAGATCACTGTTGTACTCTCTCGCATGCCCCTACTTTGTCTCTTTATATCTCTTTTATCGCAGAATAGATGATTTGACTGAATGAACAACATTGGTGGACTGGGAGAATTTTTCTAGTTCACCTTTTGTGTCTTAAAGGACCACTAAAGCAGGGCTTCCCAAACTTTTATGGGCCAAGACCCACTTGCTTTTAATGCACATTTTAAAAATGAACACCATGGCAATCCGCTTTAGAGGCATACAATTGGCAGACCATGGCAATCAGTTTTAGAGACATAAAATTGGCACATCCTGGCAACTTTAGGTGCGTAAAATTGGCACATCATGGCAACTTTAGGTGCATAAAATTGGCACACCATGGTAATCCGTTTTAGAAGCAGAATATTGGCACACCATGACAATCATTTTTAGAGACATACAATTGGCATACCATGGCAATCAGCTTTAGATGCATACAATTGGCACATCATGGCAGTTTTAGAGGCATAATTTGACATATCATGGCAGTTTTATAGGCATAATTCTGGGAAATCATGACGGTTTTAGAGCAATAATTCTGGCATATCATGGCACGTTTAGAGGCTTAATTTTGGTATATCATGGCAGTTTTAGAGGCAGAAACTTGGCACATCATGGTAATCTGTTTTAGATGCATACAACTGCTTACTCACAGACTCAGTCAGAATCAGAAGTGCTGTGTCCTGCTCTTTCATCCAAGCACCTTACGTTGATTATCCCAGTGGTGGGACTAACGTAGAGAGGGCCCTGGTGCCAGTATGTTTTCTGGGCTCCCTCTTGTGCAAGTGTGGCCAAAAGGTAGATCCCAATCTGTCAGAGAACTTGAACAATGCTATGCCAGCTGGGGATCTACCATTTGCCCATCGTTGCAGGGTTTTATTTGTGAGCAGTGTTTTTGTATACGGTGCATGTGTGCATGTATGGGTTTATTTGTATGTACTGTTGCCATTGGAATGTAGTGGTGTACTTGTGTGTAATGTTTGCGTCTGAATGCATTATTGTTTATGGTGTCTTATGAGTTACTATATACACAATAGGGTTGCTGCATTTTTTTACTTTTATTACTAGCGCCAATCCACCCGAATCCCATTGTATTTATCTTTGGTCTGTTGATCTTCATCTCAATGTCATTTACGTTCTGCAATGTAAAACAATGCAGTTTGGCTGTCTTTCTGACAGCAACTAGAGGTTCTTCTTCCTCCAGAACAGTGAAACTCGTCCTGGAATCAAATGCTTATGTTAGCAGCATTTGATTGGAGGAGTGCACTGTTTAGCCATACATGCATATCCAATCCATTGCTTCTGTATGATTGTGGCATGCTAAAGTCCCTGAACGCGGGGCAGGCAACTGCAGAAGAGGATTGTGGTGCTGGAAACGAGGTAAGCAATCTTTTTTAAACTTTTTTTTTTTTTTTTTTTACTAGCAAAGCGGATTGGACAGAGAGTAGTGGACAGCAGGTAACTTTTAATCCTGAAAAAAAAACAATTTTTTTTAGGACTATAGGTTCTTTTTATTGGGACATTCTAAGCATTCCAAAAGTACCACTAATTATAGTGGTTATGATGCAAGTCTTTGATCTCCTTTGAAATAGCTCTATTTTTTTATTTCTGTAAAATCGCTCATGGTTTGACATCAAACTGAAATATGGCAAATACTTATTTCACCATAACCACCTCTATAGCTATAATGGTGATGGTGCTTAGTATCCCTTTGATTGTTGCGGTTTAGATCTTTATATTACAATTTAGTGAATAAAGCCCATTTTTTTTCCATGTCTCGAATGAGCTTGCGATGTTAGAAACTAAGCTTTTCTCTTAGACTGAAAGAGCAGGGATAAGCTGTGATAGAAGTGTTTCTTGCTGAAACACTATAATTTGCTTTTGAAGTAATCTTGTTTTTCATTACTTTTACAAAGCCAAAATGGTTTGTTTTTCCTTTAACCAGTGAATGGGTGAAAAATAGCTCTGTTTTATGAATTTAAAAGGTGAATTCAGACATAGCACTATACTGTATGTTCATATAGAAGCCTTAAATGGTACTCTTAGTGTGCGATACTGACCTTTGTATATTTATCCCACATACATCATTCTAATGTGTTCCTGAATTCATTTTCTGTGAATTAACTTATCTCAGTTTGGTGGCTAAAGTGAGAATCCAATGTCTGTTAAATATAGTCATCAATCTGTGATGCAGCATTGAATAAGTAAGCATTGCTACCCTAATCTCTATATTAAGCGTATGTCAAGGACTAATAAACTGTCCCTCGCCAAAGTCTATTAAACAGAAGTACAACTTAAAGCGGGTGTTATCTCACAGTTAATGGCACAAACTACCGGTAATAGTTTTCCAAAAGTTATTTGGTTGTGCTTGTATTTTTTATTTATATTTTTAACAAAATTGTTAATTAGATTTGCATTTGTATCAAATTGGAAGTCTGTTCTGGCAGAGTGTTGCAATGGATTCCAATTATTGAGCTGTCTCCATTATGGCTTCACTTCTTCTAATATGTGTTGATACTGTCCTGGGATTGATAAACCTAGCTTACATCTGAAAAGCCATTACACAGTTTTCTCTAGATTAGCATTTGTTTTCTTTTGTGTTTTTATTCAATGAAATTTACCATAAACGTCTTGGCAGTCAACCATACATCTTGTGCGGGTTAACATTTATGTAACCAGCAGTTAGTATGTCTTGATTAGACGTAGACATTTGCCATTGCATTTAGTTCAGCTGCCTATAAGAAACAACTGTTTCTGGATCTTAACATGGAAATTGCCTCTAAAGCTACATTTCCCAAAAGATGATCCATGTTTAAAGTCTATTAGAATCCTTTTATTTTATTTACCTTACTCAAAAACACATTTGATAAACCACGACTAATTTACTGGATTAGTAACTCAGTCTAAAAGAGTGCAACCCTCAAACTTGTGACTGATATATGTATAAAATATATTATGTTTATTTTTACTCATTTAGCTATGTACATTTTTCTCAGCTTAACTGTGTAACAATGTGAGACTGTTAAATATATAATCCTCTTGTTGTTGAAAATGCATATTCTCTTTGTTTGGTCACATAATTAATGCATGATAAATTTTAGTAACGTAGCTAAATTGTTATAAGACAAAAATATACACACTAAAGACAAAGTAGTAGTACGTCAAATTGGAGTGATCCCAGGTGTACCTCACTAACACCAAATGGGTAAATAACAGACAAAAAGTGGGACAAACACCCAATAGGCGTACAAAAATTCATTTACAACCTGGAGGAATGAATCCAGGACAGATTAGTTCTATTAAAGAATTAAAGTGAATCTAGAATAATAAAAAACATATCATAGCGTAACACAATTTGGATATGTGTGAAAAATGTGGTGCTGGTAGCAAACTCACAAACGTAGGTGGAAAGCATGCTTCTCACCCCACCTGGGGTTAAATATAATCTGGAATTGATAGTAGATCCTAATGATGGAGATATCTTCAAAGGAATAAATGGAGAAAGTCATACATGGTGAAGTATGTATAAAACTAGAAAAACGATTTATTTGAATGCACTTACAAACAGGTGGAGTAAAAACGCAGTGTGGTGGGTCTGGAAATGATCCAACTCTGGCCGCAGGAAAATAAAAAAAAGAAATATACACAGTAAAAACTAAATATAAACAAATCAAAAGTCAGTGAATCCAACACGTTTCGTCCAGGGAGTAGGAAGGATCGTATTAAGAAGAATTACTGCGGGTATAAGAAGCCAGTGGCGTACACACACTCCATGGGGCCCCAGTGCAAAACCGATCCGTGGGCCCCCCCTACTGTGAACCTCTCCTCCCCGACTGTGGGGCCCCTCCCCCTGACACATACATACAGACACAAACACATACACACACCCCGGCAGACACATACATACAGAGACACACACAGACACACACATATACACATACAGAGACACAGACACACATACATACACAGACATACATACAGATACACACATACAGAGACAAACACACACACAGACACAGACACACAATCATACACACATACAGAGACACAGACACAAACATACATACACAGACATACATACAGATACACACACACAAACATACAGATACAAAAACACAGACATACATACACACAGAGACACAGACACACATACATACACACACACAGAGACACAGACATACATATGGATACACACACACACACACACACACAGAGACACAGACATACATACACACATATACATACACAGACACAGACATAGACACATACACAGACATACATACACACATACAGAGACACAGACATACATACACACATACAGAGACACAGACATACACACATACAGAGACACATACATACATACACACATACACAGACATACATACACACATACAGAGACACAGACATACACACATACAGAGACACAGACATACATACACACACACACAGACAGACATACACACATACAGAGACACAGATATACACACATACAGAGACACAGACATACATACACACAGAGACACAGACATACATACACACACAGAGACACAGACATACATACACACATACATAGACACAGACACGTACACTCATATACATACACAGACATACATACACACATATACATACACAGACACAGACATACACACATACATAGACACAGACATACATACACAGACATACATATACACATACAGAGACAGACATACACACATACAGAGACACAGACATAAATACACACAGACACAGACAGACATACACACATACAGAGACACAGACATAAATACACACAGACACACAGACATACAAACATACAGAGACACAGACATACAGAGACACAGACATACAGAGACACAGACATACATACACAGACATACATACACAGACATACATACACAGACATACATACACAGACATACATACATACACACATACAGAGACACAGACACACATACATACACACATACAGAGACACAAAATGTTTCCTACCATGTGTGGGTCCAGTGGTGGCTCAGCCTGATGGGAGTCAGAGTTCCCACTCTGACTCCCTCCTCCTTTCTGTTTCCTCCCGCGCGGGCTCTCAGTATGCTGGGAGGAGTGACGTGCGGTCACTTCCTCCCAGCATGTGATGATCTCATCACAGGGGGCCCGGTTGAGAACTTAAAGCGCTCAGCGCAGACCGGGCCCCCTTAAAATCCATGTCCATCGGGTGGCCCTGACAGCATGGGCCACCCGACGGACCCCTTGAGATGCGGCCCCGGCGGTTTGCCGCACGGGCCGGGGCCGCAAAGTGTGGCAGCTGCTACCCGGTCGCGGGAGGCCGCAGGGCGGCCGGGCCCCCTGGAGTGCCGGGCCCGGTCGCAGCTGCGACCCCTGCGACCGCGGTACGTACGCCACTGTAAGAAGCCCATTATTTGAAGAATTATCATGTAACCCTGAAGAAGTCCTTCCTACTCCTTGGATGAAATGCGTCGGATTCACAGATTTTTTTTATTTGTTTATATTTAGATTTTACTGTGTATATTTCCTTTTTTATTTTCCTTCGGTCCAGAGTAAGATCATTTCCAGACCCACCACGCTGCGTTTTTTTTTTTTAATTCTTTATTTTTGTTGTGCATGTATATAACACGGGCAGATAAGAGGTGACCCAAGAGCATTCCTCTAGCTTTTCCACGTTCAATACGAGGAGCACAAAGAAAGCAAGCACATTTTAAAGTATTAACAATGATAAGTTGAAACAGTCGCTTTTGCGTGTAGCGGTATGATGAATTAGTTAGGCTAGATCTGTGCGTCGGCTATGCACACTGCGTTTTTATTCCACTTGGAGTGGAGATATGCCTGTTATACCTACCTGTTTGTAAGTGCATTCAAATAAATAGTTTTTCTAGTTTTATACATACTTCACCATGTATGGATTTCTTCCTTTATTCCTTTGAAGATATCTCCATTATTATTATTATTATTATTATTGCCATTTATATAGCGCCAACAGATTCCGTAGCGCTTTACAATATTTTGAGAGGGGGGATGTAACAATAAATAAGACAATTACAAGAAAACTTACAGGAATAATAGGTTGAAGAGGACCCTGCTCAAATGAGCTTACAGTCTATAGGAGGTGGGGTATTAGAAACATTAGGATAGGAAATATCAAGTAGGAGTGAAGCAGAGCTGGAGGAGAGAGCAAAGCACTATCCCATAGGAGAGCAAGAGACAGGTATGTAAGGGAGAGATTACTCTGGGAGGCCATACGCTTTCCTGAAGAGATGGGTTTTAAGGCCCTTCTTAAACGATTGAAGACTAGGGGAGAGTCTGATGGCAGTAGGCAAGTTATTCCATAGGAGAGGAGCCGCCCGTGAGAGGTCCTGCAAGCGTGAGTTGGCCGTACGGGTGCGAGCAGCGGTCAGGAGGTGGTCGCGGGCAGAGCGGAGGGTACGAGGAGGGGCATACCTCTGGATCAGTGAAGAGATATAAGAGGGGCTGGAATTGTTCAGTGCTTTAAATGTATGGGTTAGCACTTTGAATTGACTCCTATAGGATACAGGGAGCCAATGTAAGGACTGGCAGAGGGGCGAGGTGTGAGAGGACCGCCTGGATAGGAAAATCAGTCTAGCTGCAGCATTCATTACAGACTGTAGCGGGGCAGTACGGCTTTTGGGGAGACCAATCAGGAGAGGGTTACAGTAATCCATGCGGGAAATTACTAGAGCATGGACAAGCTCCTTGGTAGCATCTTGCTTAAGAAAGGGGCGGATGCGGGCTATGTTTTTGAGTTGGAACCTACAGGACTTGGCAACAAACTGGATGTGAGACTCAAAGGTGAGACCAGAGTCAAGTATGATGCCAAGACAGCGCGCTTGTAGGGATGGACTTATGTGGATATCACTGACTTGAAGGGAGAGTGAGAGAGGAGGATCAATATTAGGAGGAGGAAAGACAAGGAGTTCAGTTTTAGAGAGGTTAAGTTTGAGAGGTTAAGTTTGCGTGACGACATCCAGTCAGAGATGGAAGAGAGGCAAGCAGTGACACGTTGCAGGACGGCCGGGGAGAGGTCCGGTGAGGAGAGGTATATCTGAGTGTCATCAGCGTACAGGTGGTAGTTGAATCCAAAAGAGGCAATAAGTTTTCCAAGAGAGGCAGTATAAAGAGAAAATAGAAGGGGACCAAGGACAGAGCCTTGGGGAACTCCAACCGAGACAGGGCGAGGGGAGGAGGTATCCTTGGAAAAGGAGACACTAAATGAGCGTTGGGAGAGATAGGAGGAAAACCAAGAGAGGACAGAGTCACAGAGACCGAGTGATTGAAGAGTTTGAAGGAGGAGAGCATGATCAACTGTGTCAAAGGCAGCAGAGAGGTCAAGGAGAATTAATATGGAGTAGTGACCTTTGGATTTAGCGGAGATTAGGTCATTAGTCACTTTGATAAGAGCGGTCTCAGTAGAGTGGAGAGGGCGGAAGCCAGACTGAAGAGGGTCAAGGAGAGAGTTGGAATTAAGGAAGTGAGACACACGGGTAAAGACAAGTCTTTCCAAAAGCTTCCAGATTATATTTAACCCCAGGTGGGGTGAGAAGCCTGCTTTCCACCTATGTTTGTGAGTTTGCTACCAGCACCACATTTTTCACACATATCCTAATTGTGTTACGCTATGATATGTTATTTATAATTCTAGATTCGCTATAATTCTTTAATACAATTAATCTGTCCTGGATTCATTCGTCCAGGTTGTACTTGAATTTGTGTACGCCTTTTGGATGTTTTTCCCACTTTTTATCTGTTATTTAGCTAAATTGTTGTATACTGAAGTACTAGTTCAAATGTATTTCCCCAGTATGTCTAACTTTACCATAAACTATGTACAGCCTGTATAACAGTGTAAATTTGCTGTCCCCTCAAAATAACTCAAGACATAGCCATTAATGTCTAAACTGTTGGCAACAAAAGTGAGTACACCCCTTAGTGGAAATGTCCAAATTGGGCCCAAAGTGTCAATATTTTGTGTGGCCACCATTATTTTCCAGCACTGCCTTAACCCTCATGGGCATGGAGTTCACCAGAGCTTCACAAGTTGCTGTCCTCTTCCACTCCTCCATGACAACATCACGGAGCTGCTGGATGTTAGAGACCTTCTCTCCCACATTCTGTTTGAGGATGCCCCACAGATGCTCAATAAGGTTTAGGTCTGGAGACATGCTTGGTCATTCCATCACATTTACCTTCAGCTTCTTTAGCAAGGCAGTAGTCGTCTTGGAGGTGTGTCTGGAGTCGTTATGTTGGAATACTGTCTTGCGGCCCAGTCTCCGAAGGGAGGGGATCATGCTCTGCTTTAGTATGTAAAGAGCTCTAATTCTTAAACCCTCCCAAAATGTAATATGAATACCCTCAAATTATAGCTGAGAGACTGCAATTTAAGCAAAAATTTATTATTTAACTGTATCTTGAATTTAATTTGGTAAACAGCCCAAATAGCTAAACTTGTGTCAGTGTCCAAATATTTTGGGACCTAACTGTAAATATATTGCTTTGTGTTGCAATCTTATTTACTGTTATGGTTATTAAGCTTACAAGGCAAATACAACAAATTATAAAATCGCTTCACATTGAAAATGTATTTTACCCCTTTTATTTTGTGTCCTGTTAGTACAAAAAACAAACTTTAATCCTAGACATATGATGTACTCTGTAAATCTGGACAAATAAATGACTTTTCTTAACTGCACTAATTATGCACATATTAGTATTGCTAAACCTGTGGGGCAAAAACCCTGTATTTTTATTTTTTAATAAATGAGTATTTATAAATGTCACATCAAATTAAAGCACATTTTGTCCTTTATAAAACCGGTATATAATATGTGTTAGTGCAATAAATCAAAACAATTGTAATTGTGGTTAAACACACATATAGCAAAAATTGCTTTGGTTCTTAACCGTAAAGAACAAGCGCATGAAACTTGGTCCTTAAGGGGAGCAAAAAACAGGTGCAAGAGAATACTGAGAACTGACAACAGCTCAAATAGCCTGCCCTTTGGTGGGTCCCTACCTAGATCTCAAGCTGATTTTAGGTTATTTTTGTAATGGCACAAGATGTGCTAAAACCAGTAAAAATAGAGGAGATTCCTGCACATAAATTATATGTAGGAGTCTCCGAAATTGGTTACTTAAAGTGATCTCAACAGGGGGGTAACCCTAATTTAGACAATAAAGACAGAGAGTTTTAGAAAGACCCAACAAACTGGGCAATTCCCAAGAGATTACCATTTATTGAAGCCTCTATATCAAGATAAAATGCAAACTTTATTATTTGAAATAAAACCTTGAAAATAGTGTGCTCTACAAACATGATTGCGTTAAAAAAGCTACTGTGATTAGTAGACTATACATATTGAATTGTGATATATAGAGTGTAGCTGTATTATAAATACTAAAAGTATTCCTATATTGGAAGTAAACCAGGAACAAATGGAGGAAGGAGAGAATGTGAATAAATCTCCTCTCTTAAGTAAACCTCCTATAAGAGAATGAGACAGATACACTGTATCTAAGTGGTAGCCACCTAGTATAATTGATTAGATGTTACAGAAATGTGATGTTATGTAACCAAGCTCAATCAGTGAAACTAGAAAATACCACTTAAAACTCCCATTAAATTGCAAAAAGGGACAATTAACTGGATATACAGATTGCTAGAGGGTAGCGTTTTGTATGAAAGCAATGTTTGAATACAGAACAGGAAGTAGTATTGGAGTAAGAATTAAAGTTTAGAAAAAAGGCAACATTAAAGTGTAGTTAATACAGATATGAAGTATTTAGTGCCTCTGTATTCTAATGATACATTCAAAACCCCTAATAATAATAAGCTACCCCCCTACTGCATTGAGGCAGTCCCTTGGGTGTTTAATCCTTACTCCTTTACCACTTTATATTTAGAGTTTAGAACAAAGGCAGCATTGAAGTGTAGTTTACATAAATATGAAAAATAACCTGTCTCTAAATTCTAAAGGTAGATACTATACTCCTTTGAGGCAGTCCCCAGTATGACTAACAAGCCCTTTTCCTTAGAGTAAAAAGGTAGCCAAAGTGCCCAACTACAGAGCAAGGTGAACTAAAAACAGATGCACATTAGTGCATATCGCCCAAAAAGTGTCATCGACTCGACGCACGTTTCAGCGCAAGCTGCGCCTTTCTCAAGAGACTCGGACGTAGCACTTGCCAATCGATTGGTTAAATAGGGTAAGTGCCTGCCCATTCCTGACATCATACGTCCAATCTGATGCTAAGACATCACTCGGGCATCGTTTAGCAATCTGGATGATAATATCCTATTGATTAGTAGCTAGGGATTACATCATCCAGTTCGTTCCACCTTAAAGAGAAAGATACCCGTCATCTGACTTAATAAGTACAAGCCAGTGGCGAAAACTTATATCTATCAGCATAATTATGTCACTTGTACCACCAGGTAATAAAAACTACTAAAGGTGAACAAGTTTACCAGATTCTTTTTTACATACATAGAGAGTATTTAATATATATTGGGTGAAAATTAACCTCTATAGTATGGAGGGCACAGTTGTAATGTTTAACTTATTATGATGGCAATAGAGGGGAAATCAACTAAACAATTGTCCACTATAACTGCTATCGAAACAGTTGTGGATCATAAATACTATCTATTCAGAGGTTGGGTGATTTAGTAAATCGGGACTTACACGATCCTGGGGTCTGCCTGGAAGCTGGATCATATGGCCGGAATAGCCGGCTTGTACAGTGCCTGCAGGGGGCCTGCCTGAGCTCTCAGGCTGTCCCCCTAAAGCCTTCAAAAAAAAGTTTAAAAAGTTTATAAAGTCGGAGAAAAAACGGTCATTACAGCAGCACTGTCATGCCGAACTTACCTTTCCCCAATCGATTACTCTTCTTTCCCTCTGTCAGGATATGTTCTTCATTTCTTTCTGTTTGCTCTAGTTTTCTTTAAAACATAAGACAAAGTAGGGACTATTTGTCTTATGGAGGTTTCCTACACCTGACCAGCTATGACCAGCGGAGGAGCAAAGTGTGCTTTGTTTCCTGTGGTCAGAGAGATTCTCCCACAATTCTTACCTTTCCTCCGTGATCTCGCAATGTTTCCTTTCCGTATTCCCGAACGTCCTGTCATTTAGACAGAACGTCGGCAAAACTACCGAATTGCGTCCTAACAGAATGAGAGCAGTTTCTCCTTTCGTGTTAGGATGCAATTCGGGACTTTGGATCGAAATTTCCTTTGAGTGAATGAAATTCCGATGCAAATCGTGCCGCTGCTGCATCTTGCAGCCACTTAGTAGATAACTCCCTAATTCCCACGGTATTGGGGAGCTATCTACCGAAAGGCTGAAAGACCTAAATTGACCCCCTAGTGTGCCCCCTCCCGAGCACCTACCCGAGCTGTGCGTGTGGGGGTAATTAAACTGAAGGGGGAACCTAGTGGCCCCCAACCAGGAGCGGCAGGTGGAGGCCCTAAATGAAAATGGAGGGGGACCTATTGTCCTCTCCCCATCCCCCAGAATGCTTTCCTATGGACTGGCTGAATGTGCGCGCGGCCGATGACGGGGAAAGGAGGAGGAAGAGAGTCCGGCGCTGGAAAAAAGGTAAGGGATTAACCCCTTCCTCCCCCTAGAGCCCGGCGGGATGCGGGCCCCGAGAGTGAGGGGCACCCGAGGTACGAGTATGTTTTCCTGGCACTATAGTGGTCCTTTAACTTTCATTTGTTAATAAATATTGCAAAGAAATAAGTGAATAAAAGCCTGTGAACCATCAAAAGCAAAAATCTTTTTGTTTTGTTTGGTTTTATGTATGAGTTTTCATAAGATCATATATTTTATATTTCAGAGGGTTTGGCTGCCTTGTCATTTTCCATTAGCTCCTTGACCTTGATTGGAATGTTGGCTGCAATCACCTACACAGTAAGTAACTCTCTTTTACTATGTACCAGTTCCTCTTTTGTGTTGTTAAATTTCATGCAATATCTTACGCTAACACAAATCATTGTTATTTGGTTGTTTTGAAAGTTTCGGCATGCACTCATGACAGCAGAAAAAAGTTAACAATCACTACACAACTTTTCTATCAGTACCAAAAGAAATGGCAATATAACTTGGGAATGTATAGTTATAGGGAATTCATAGTTCTTCTTTGGGAGCATCTAAGACAGTCAGAGCTGCTGGCTAAGTTTCTTGCTTACAAATAAATAAAACTAGACCATTAATGGCCCTTTTAACTTCTATAACTCAGAAATGTTTAATGCATTAAACTATGGATGATGTTTGTGTAAGGCTGGTATGTATAATGTGGGTATGTGTGTAATATAACATCATAAGTGGTGAGGGAGAAAAAAAAAGCGACTACTACCCTGATTCAAAATGGTTAGGTAAATTCTGAAATGTACTAATGTATAACATTCATGAACCCGTGCAAGACGTGGACTGGTAAAGTGACATTGCTGTTTGTATACATTTGCATATTTTGCATGGCATACTGGGACTGTAGAAACACAATGATTCGATACCATTGTGTATGGGACAGGTTTTAGAAATTTACATTTCACAGTGTGTTTCCGTGTTACGTGAATTACTATTAATTATATTTAGCAAAATGGAGACTGGCTGTTAAAGAATATTTGTGTAAAAGGAATTTCATTGTTTGTAACTGCCATCTACGTCATCTATCAAGAGGCTTATATAGTGAACTTTTTTTTTTTTTTTATCATAATATCCAGATACCAAGGAACAAAGGAAGGGCAGGTAAAATCACAGCCTATTTTAGACTTGGGTATAGGCCAACATAGAATGCTCACTGTTATCGGAAGTTTGTTCCGGATAAGTGGTTAAGGAGTGCCACCACTACCTATAATAAAATCTATAGTATTATAGCCTGATAAGCATACAATGGTTGATCTGGCGTGAACCCTGAATTTCCCCAGCCTCATACTACTGTTTCAACGCAATAGCTTTCAGAGGAAAATTGATTAAACATTTCAAAGTAATAGCACCTTTTTTTGTTCCAAAATAACTTGCAAATCAGCTTTATTTAAAAGCTATTCCTGGAATTCTCTACTGTGTGTGTGTGTGTGTGTGTGTATATATATATATATATATATATATATATATATATATATATATTTTTTTTTTTTTTGTGGAAATATGCATGAAATATCACTATCTTTAAATTTTAAGAGTTTACTGCTGTCTGTTATTTACCTGAACATACCCTTCAAATTATTCTTAAAGGGCAACTGTCCTCACATTTTCACTTCTCATTTTTGTTTACTACAGCTAATGAAACTAATCAATATATTTTTGGTATATTAAATATATGGATTTTATTTTTTAACTTTCACTTTGTATTTGGCTGAACAGCTCAGACTCTACTATTGGCTCAGACTCTAGTATTATTTTACCAACTGCTTCTCAAGATAACTTGCCTGTTTCTGTGATTGCTTTGTGTAAAACAGCAGGCAAGATATGTTGGGCAGCAGTTGCTCAGATAACCCAAGGTGATTGCTCAGCCAGATAAAATGAGATTTTCTCAAAAACTAAATGTACATAATTTCAAAAATATATTGATAGGTTTTATTAAATGTGATTAACTTGTAAAAAAAAAAATAGTGAACATTTAGGGATATTTGACCTTTGTCTTATTCACTTTGTAATTGGCTAATTAACAGTTTTTAAAGTTCTACTTATCCTTTGATAATTTAAACATGTACTTGCCATCCATTCACATAGGAATGGATTTGTTCAGGTTCATTTACAACTATTCCAATGAGCAGTAAGTGTATTTGTGTGCAATTTATATCTCTCTAGACAAAGTCATGTGAGCTTCAGAATTATTAAAAGGTCACACACTGTTTTTCTATAAATTAATGTTTGACATTATTTTGACCATAATTTATAGTTGTTTTTTTTTTTTTTTTCCCCAATGTTAACTGAATAACACAGTATACTAATTTCATCAATGTGGTTATATTTGTATGCAGCTTTTAGTGTTATTGATCTTGCAAAATAATGCAGATGCTTTTTCTTTTTTTCTTTTTTTTTTTTTCTTTTAGTAAATGCAGAGCCTGCAATTATTTATACTAATTAAAAAAAATAAGTAAAAGAAAATACAACAAAGAAGCTGTGGACAACATATAAAATGTATCTACGCTGTAAAATGTTAATATTGCATACTGTTTACAAAGACTGCAATTAAACATTCTATGCATTTATAATGACTACTAAGTATGGTTGTAATAGTACTAAATATTCCAAGGATACATAATGAATTTGTCATAACATTGAATTTGTGGGATCAAGGACAAAATATGTTGTGCCTGGCTTAATGCCAATATCACTTTGAAAATAGGTTATTCAAAGTTGTTACAAAAAACAACTTTGATTTGAAAATTGTATAACTTTATAATCATGGGCGGCCGCAGGCATTTTTCTGGGGGGATGGGGGTTGGAGGGTGGAGGGGGGGGGGCATAAATAATTGTAATGACATCCATGTTGACAGTGTCATGTGAGGAAAGGGGCTATAATCATTATAAAATAGAGCCAGGGTGAATAGCGTTTTCACAACTATGGTGTCAGGAATATATGTTTGTATTCCTGACACTTAAGCAAATTAAAGGAACATTCTGGTCACCATAACAACTTAATCTAAATTAAAATGCTATGATGCCAGGAAGCCCCTGGGTGCTCTCTTTCCTTTAAGGGGTTTAACCGCTCTCAAATGGTTTAACCCCAAAAGCTTCCTCCACCTCCAGGTCGCTCAGTGGTATTTGGCTTCTGAAACGGAGTGTCAGGAAGTGCAGATTGACTTTAGGCATGGGTGCCGCAGATTGGCTAGAGTGGTCAGTAGCCAATCCGCGGCACCCCTACCCAGCAGCACTCTGTACTTCCTGACACTCCGTAAATAAAAGTGAACACATTAACACTGATATTTCTTTTTACCTCGGGAGATGGGAAGGTCCAAAGTTTCCCTGCCAGGCCCAGGTACCAAAGCCTTATGATGTGGTGTCCAGAATAAAGTGAAGGGTTTACTTCACTTGTCCTTCCTGCTCCAATCTCATTTTCTTCTCTTTCATTTGACGCTGTCTTCTTTTTCTTCTGACACTGTCTTCTTTTTCTTCTGACACTGTCTTCTTTTTCTTCTGACACTGTCTTCTTTTTCTTCTGACACTGTCTTCTTTTTCTTCTGACACTGTCTTCTTTTTCTTCTGACACTGTCTTCTTTTTCTTCTGACACTGTCTTCTTTTTCTTCTGACACTGTCTTCTTTTTCTTCTGACACTGTCTTCTTTTTCTTCTGACACTGTCTTCTTTTTCTTCTGACACTGTCTTCTTTTTCTTCTGACACTGTCTTCTCTCCTCATTGGCTCCTTCTGCTCCTTCACCTTTGTGCTCCTTCTGTCTTTTCCTGCTCCTGTTGCCCCTTTCTGCTTCTTTCTGCTTCTTTCTGGCCCTTTCTGCTCATTTCTATTCCTTTCTGCTCCTTCTCCTACTGTACCTTTGCGCTCCTTTCTGCTCTTTTCTGCTCCTTGCTGCCCCTTTCTGCTCCTTGCTACTCCTTCTGATTCATTCTGCTCCTTTACCTTTGGGCTCCTTCTGTCTCTTTGTGCTCTTGCAGACCCATCCTTCTCATTGCAGGCCCATCCTTCTCCGTGCAGGCCCATCCTTCTCCGTGCAGGCCCATCCTTCTCCGTGCAGGCCCATCCTTCTCCGTGCAGGCCCATCCTTCTCCGTGCAGGCCCATCCTTCTCCGTGCAGGCCCATCCTTCTCCGTGCAGGCCCATCCTTCTCCGTGCAGGCCCATCCTTCTCCGTGCAGGCCCATCCTTCTCCGTGCAGGCCCATCCTTCTCCGTGCAGGCCCATCCTTCTCCGTGCAGGCCCATCCTTCTCCGTGCAGGCCCATCCTTCTCCGTGCAGGCCCATCCTTCTCCGTGCAGGCCCATCCTTCTCCGTGCAGGCCCATCCTTCTCCGTGCAGGCCCATCCTTCTCCGTGCAGGCCCATCCTTCTCCGTGCAGGCCCATCCTTCTCCGTGCAGGCCCATCCTTCTCCGTGCAGGCCCATCCTTCTCCGTGCAGGCCCATCCTTCTCCTTGCAGGCCCATCCTTCTCCTTGCAGTCCCCTCCTTCTCCTTGCAGTCCCCTCCTTCTCCTTGCAGGCCCCTCCTTCTCCTTGCAGGCCCCTCCTCCTCGCAGACCCCTTCTCCTCCTTGCAGACCCCTCCTCCTTCTCCTTGCAGACCCCTCCTCCTCCTCCTTGCAGACCCCTCCTCCTCCTCCTTGCAGACCCCTCCTCCTCCTCCTTGCAGACCCCTCCTCCTCCTCCTTGCAGTCCCCTCCTCCTCCTCCTTGCAGTCCCCTCCTCCTCCTCCTTGCAGACCCCTCCTCCTCCTCCTTGCAGACCCCTCCTCCTCCTCCTTGCAGACCCCTCCTCCTCCTCCTTGCAGACCCCTCCTCCTTGCAGACCCCTCCTTCTCCTCCTTGCAGACCCTTCCTGCTAATTTCTGCTCCTTCTACTTTACATTTGTTCTCCTTCTGCCCCTTCATGCTCCTTGCAGACCCTTCATGCTCCTTGCAGACCCTTCATGCTCCTTGCAGACCCTTCATGCTCCTTGCAGACCCTTCATGCTCCTTGCAGACCCTTCATGCTCCTTGCAGACCCTTCATGCTCCTTGCAGACCCGTCCTCCTCCTTGCAGACCCGTCCTCCTCCTCCTTGCAGACCCGTCCTCCTCCTCCTTGCAGACCCGTCCTCCTCCTCCTTGCAGACCCGTCCTCCTCCTCCTTGCAGACCCGTCCTCCTCCTCCTTGCAGACCCGTCCTCCTCCTCCTTGCAGACCCGTCCTCCTCCTCCTTGCAGACCCGTCCTCCTCCTCCTTGCAGACCTGTCCTCCTCCTCCTTGCAGACCCGTCCTCCTCCTCCTTGCAGACCCGTCCTCCTCCTCCTTGCAGACCCGTCCTCCTCCTCCTTGCAGACCCGTCCTCCTCCTCCTTGCAGACCCGTCCTCCTCCTCCTTGCAGACCCGTCCTCCTCCTCCTTGCAGACCCGTCCTCCTCCTCCTTGCAGACCCGTCCTCCTCCTCCTTGCAGACCCGTCCTCCTCCTCCTCCTTGCAGACCCGTCCTCCTCCTCCTCCTTGCAGACCCATCCTCCTCCTCCTCCTTGCAGACCCATCCTCCTCCTCCTCCTTGCAGACCCATCCTCCTCCTCCTCCTCCTTGCAGACCCATCCTCCTCCTCCTCCTCCTTGCAGACCCATCCTCCTCCTCCTCCTCCTTGCAGACCCATCCTCCTCCTCCTCCTCCTTGCAGACCCATCCTCCTCCTCCTCCTCCTTGCAGACCCATCCTCCTCCTCCTCCTCCTTGCAGACCCATCCTCCTCCTCCTCCTCCTTGCAGACCCATCCTGCTCATTTCTGCTCCTTCTACTTTACATTTGTGCTCCTTCTGCCCCTTCCAGCTCATTTCTGTTCCTTTGTGCTTCTTCTCGTACGTTACCCTTTTGTTCCTTGCTGCCCTTTCCAGTTCCTTACTGACACTTTCTGTTCCTTTGTGCTCCTTCTACTTTACCTTTGTGCTGCTTTACCTTCCAGGTCCTTGCTGACCCTTCCTGCTCCTTGCAGACCCTTCCTGCTCCCTGCAGACCCTTCATGCTCCTTCTCCTACTTTACCTTTGTGCGCCTTGCTGCCCCGTTCTGCTCCTTGATGTCCCTTCCTGCTCATTTACCTTCTCCTTTCTCCTCCTTCTCTTTCTTTACCTTCCTGCTCCTTGCTGACCCTTCCTGTTGGCTCTCTCCTCTATCCCTCACTCACCTGATCTATAGGCTGTCTCTCTCTCTTCCCCCCCCCCCCATCCCTCACTTACCTGATCTGTAGGTAGATGCCCCCATCTCTAACTTACCAGATCTGCCCTCCCCCCCCGGCGGACGCCCATGTTTATAATGTTTTGAAATCACAGATTGTCAAAATATAAGTCACTAGGGACAGTTACTGAGATCTGTATTTTAGCTTTCTTGTGTAAGTTAGAAGAAACAAATTGTGTGCTAGTCCGTGTCATTTTTCATTGGACATCCTTGGAGTTTGTTGTTGTGTTTGGAACTTGGCTTCACAGCAGACTTTGTACATTTATTTTTGGCTTATTGCATTAACATTACCAAACATTATGAGGATCCTTGGTGAGTTCTTTCCCCACATTTTCATCGTGCTCTAGAAATCTAAAGTGTTCTGACATATTGACTTGTAAACACATAAAAAAGGTAAACAAAAATTTCCAAGTGGTTCTAGGTTAAATTGACCTGTTGTTTTTTTTTTTTTCCTTTTCTTTCCTTTATGACACTTTTAAATTCTCCAATCCCTCCCTCCCAAAGATTATGGGAAGTCTGAGAATGGGCAAACATAATAATTAATTGCTTGCCCTTCAGTTAGTCTCCACTTAGGTTTCATACACGTTTTTCCTGCCATCTACCATCACAGAGAAAATCCATGCCAGATGCATTTCCGGCTGATCCCATACACAAATGCAGTTTAGATCCAAAATGCTGGCAAGTCCCCGCATTATTACAGTGAGGGAAAAAAGTATTTGATCCCCTGCTGATTTTGAACGTTTGTCCAGCGACAAAGAAATGATCAATCTATCATTTTAATGGTGGGTGTATTTTAACAGTGAGAGACAGAATAACAAAATAAAAATTCAGAAAAACACATGTCAAAAAAAGTTATAAATTGATTTGCATGTCAATGAGTGAAATAAGTATTTGATCCTCTATCAATCAGCAAGATTTCGGACTCCTAGGTGTCTTTTATACAGGTAATGAGCAGAGATTAGGAGCACTCTCTTAAAGTGATTGCTCCTAATCTCAGCCTGTATAAAATACCTGTCTACAGAAGCAATCAATCAATCAGATTCCAAACTCTCCACCATGGCCAATACCAGAGAGCTGTCCAAGGATGTCAGGTGCAAGATTTGTAGACTTACACAAGGCTGAAATGTCCAGCAGCTTGGTGAGACGGTGACAACAGTTGGTGCGATTATTCACAAATGGAAGAAATACAATTTAACTCTGTCTCCCTCAGTCTGGAGCTCCATGCAAGATCGCACCTCGTGGAGTTTCAATGATCATGAGAACGGTGAAGAATCAGCCCAGAACTACACAGAATGATCTTGTTAATGATCTCATGGTAGCTGGGACCATAGACACCGAGAAAACAATTGGTAACACACCACGCTGTGAAGGAATGAAATCCTGCTCAAGAAAGCATATGTAAAGTCCCATATGAAGTTTGCCAATGAACATCTGAATCGTTCAGAGGAGAACTGGGTGAAAGTGTTGTGGTCAGATGAGACCAAAATCAAGCTCTTTGGCAGGCATGCTGCCTGTGACCCCAAGAACACCACCCCCACATTATGCTTTGGGGTTTTTTTTCTGCTAAGGGGACAGGGCAACTGCACCACATTAAAGGGACGATGGATGGGCCATGTACCGTCAAATCTTGGGTGAGAACCTCGTTACTTCTGCCAGGGCATTGGAAATGGGTCATGGGTATTCCAGCATGACAATGACTCAAAACACACAGCCAAGGCAACAAAGGAGTGGCTCAAGAAGAAGCACATTGTGGCCTAGCCAGTCTCCAGACCTTAATCCCATTGAAAATCTGTGGAGGGAGCTGAAGTTGTGAGTTGTCAAATGTCAGCCTCGAAACCTTAATGACTTGGAGAGGATCTGCAAAGAGGAGTGGGACAAAATCCCTCCCGAGATGTGTACAAACCTGGTGGCCAACTACAAGAAACATCTGACCTCTGTGATTGCCAACAAGGGTTTTGCCACTAAGTTTCATCCTTGGTCATAAATTAAGAAATGTGTTTTTCTGTCATGGCTTGAGGTTCTTGTCCAGCATTAAAGGGACATTAGTCACCAGAACAACTACAGCTTAGTGTAGTTGTTCTGGTGAGTATAATAGCTCCCTTCATGCATTTTCAGAGAAATGGCAGTGTAAGCATGTCCCGTAGGGACACCTCCAAGTGGCCAATCCTTAAATGGTGGATTTAGCATTATAGGGTCAGGAATACGTTTGTGTTCCTGACCCTATAGTGATCCTTTAACCCCTTAAGGACCAAACTTCTGGAATAAAAGGGAATCATGACATGTCACACATGTCATGTGTCCTTAAGGGGTTAAGTGGAATACATATGCGCCTGGCATGCAATAAGTTAATCATAGCAGACATTCCCACTGGGATTAGAAATTATTTTTTATTGGGTGTGTATGAAATCCAGTTATAGTAACATATTAAAAGGTTACTCCAATGATTATACGTGATTATGGTGGCATGAGTCTGGATGTGCAGTGTTTCCATTTGAAACACTGCATTTTCTGAGTAATGTGAATTTGTGTATATCCTGGGCTGCCTAATGTCAATTCTGTGTAAATGTTATGTCTTTTGTCAGCATACTGGTGACAGACGTATGGAGACCTAGATAAAAATATCCAACAGAGCATTGTAAAGTAAAATAACCTGATGATTATAAAGGGTTACAGTAACCCTTCAATATTTCAAGCATTTTGGAGGGGAAAAAAATACTTCTCTGTCTTGTTACTATTACCTTTTCTGTAGCTCACAGTTAGATGGGTTAGTATTGGATCTCCATCAGTCATTAAGACAGATACCAATATATTCTGTTGAGATGCTGTGTGAGATCTCCTGATTTCTGGTCACCATGGAAATTGAAATTGCCCATCAATACCCTTGAACGCTAGATATTGTCCATTCTATTTGCACATTCAACTGTTGGTAAACTAGACAATCTGATGCAATCTGATCTTGCCATTGCAGTGGTTTTCTTAAAAATATTCTGTAGACTTTCAGTTTTGGTTAGAGTAAGCAGTTTAACTCAATCTACCATTGCAATCCTAGGTATGGACAACTAAGAGTCAGAATTCTCCAGTCATGTATGCCTTTAACTTGAGAAGTGGGCTTAAAGCAATATCATCCACTTACTCTGAAGTGTGTCTTAGCTAATCATTTACTAAGCAAGTATGCAAAAATCTCATGGTGACTTGATTTGGTAGCTCCTCAGACTATCTTCCTGATCTTTTTTTGTTCCCTCTTGTTAATCTTTCAGAGGATGGCAGTGTGAATCTCCATCTTCATTATAACTGTATAAGGGAAACTTGTCATATATTTTAAGCAATTTTCACGTGTGGCAATTTTATTAAAAGACAATTATTTATTACTATATTGATTTTTTTTTTTTAAATGAATAACTTTCCCTGAGTACAGATTGTGAAACACTATAAAGTGTTTCATAGTAATTTGTGTATAACGTAGATTTAACGCCACTCCTAAAGGCCTAGAGATGAACACGGTTTCATTATTATTCTTAGCCACATTTCCCAGGCAGCATTGTTTGCTTCAGTGTTAAAGCTGTTGTAAAACTCTGACAGGATTATGGCCCCGGAATAGAGAGTTTAACACCCTTGGGCTATATAATTGGTACATAGGTTTGGTGCCTGCATGTGGTTTAATTTTTATAAAGGTCAGTAGAGTATTGTTGAGTACAACTACACATCCCAGATGAGTTAACAGACCTGTTTTCTCAGCATACATTTCTTTTACTGCAGCTAAGGCTTGTGGGTATTGACTTTTTCTATTTGAACAATACCGTTAGAAATTGCATCACTTTAAGTAATACACACATCTTTTTCAGATTGCTTTAAGTGGAATATAATTAAAAATAAAGTTGAAGTTTTTCACTTTAGTGCTGTAACTCTCTCTTGTTTTCGAACATACTTTTTAAGAAAAATATAAAAACGTTACTTTGAGAGACAAGAATGTACACTTAATCTGTTATTGTTTTGTTGAAATAGACTACTTTTCTCATGCGTTCCCCAGGAAGCTTCATTGTTAAGCTACACAATACATCTGATGTGGCTTGGATTGCATGATGTTATGTTACACTTTAACTGCTATGAATCCATGAGACCTATAATATATTATTATTATTATTGCCATTTATATAGCGCCAACAGATTCCGTAGCGCTTTACAATATTTTGAGAGGGGGGGATGTAACAATAAATAAGACAATTACAACAAAACTTACAGGAATAATAGGTTGAAGAGGACCCTAAATAGGGCCTGCTATGCCTTAATGTCCAGAATAGTGAGTTTTATGTAGACTCCATCTGAAAAGAACATAGTGGGTTAAGCTAAACATTAGTGTTGGTGCCACGCCACCCACTTCTGTTCTACTACACAAACGACATTTTAGGTACTCCCAACATGAAGTGAACAATAGGTAATTATCTATTTTCAAGGTTTTAGTGGTGTTTATTGTTCTGTAATTTCCCATGCTTGTATTTTACCTGTCATTTCTCTTCTTCTCAGGCACCTTGTAGGAAATCCTATGTCTCATTTCTTTTGTATTACTTGTCAGTCTTTTGTATGCAGCTTCATAGATTCTTCATTCGATCTTTGCTAGGAAAATCTCTATTTCTGTAATTTGTGGATCATGGAGATGCTGTATTTATTGCACTTTGCTTCTATGGTCATCACAGGCTAGGGAAAATAAAAGTGCTTTTAAACGAGTTGTGACATCCATTTTTGGAGCTCTTAGAAAAAATATGTATTTCTTCTGTAAAGGTGGTAGTCATGTGTAATTGCAGCAATAGTATTGCTTCATAGTTACACTTTGATTGCTCACTAGAGGGCAGTATGATTCAATTAATGCAACATACTATTTTTATCCATGAATTTCTTTTTAACAATTTTAATGCTGCAATGTTGCATTTTATGTGATTTATAACTCTTTACTCTAGACTGTAAGCTCGCTTAAACAGGGCCCTCTTCAACCTATTGTTCCTGTACGTTTTTGTAATTGTCTCATTTATTGTTATATCTCCCCCTTGATAATATTGTAAAGCGCTACAGAATATGCTGGCGCTATATAAATACCAGTAATAATAATAATACTCCTGTGTCTTCGTTTGTGTGTTAAATATTTTTAATTGCTTTAGTTGATCATTTCACTCGAGCAAGTCAGTTGCATATAGTGAATATCCCAGTGTTATATACTTATGAAACCTGTGGCTACTGATGCATATATTCCTGCATATATATGGTTGCATAATTGTGCAGATCCGAGACATGGACACACAAACTAAAATTGATATGTGTAGTATGTATTACATTTTGCACAGGAAAAAACACACTTAACTGTCAAACAAGACAGTTTTTTCTTTTCTTTTATTCTTCATATACATCCTCACAAAATGGTGCTCCTTAAGACTCATACACTCTCTACCACATACAATACAATTTAACAGACCAACAGGTCCTGGCACCTGTACAACTTTGTGTGCTGTATAGTTGGTGGTCTACACATCCTAGCACCCAAACTCCAATACTGTTTGTCACACCAATGCCTGTTTTCGTTCTGTGCTTGCAAACCCAGATATCATGTCTGCATTTTTTTTTTTTTTTTAGAACATAGAGGTTAACCCTTTATTATATTATTACACAAACAGTAGAGTTCTTTGATACTCTCTTCACACATCGGGTCGATTGCTTCATTTGTCTGCTTCATTTCTCTTCAGTGTACTTTTTTACAGTCATTTTTTTTACCAGATGAATGTACACTTCAATGCAATTCCATATCAAAGTAAAAAACCTAGACTATTTATTTATAAAATATTTTACCAGGAAAGATACACGGATACTTCTCTCGTTTTCAAGTATGTCCTATGGTGAGAAGCAGGAGGCAGCACCATACCTTAGCCATGGCGCAATGAGAAACCCGATTATAAAGTATTATGACCAAAATTATCTATTAATTCTCAAATTCACGTGATGATTTCTTACACCCCTATGAATTTTTCAGTTGACAAACTGTGTGATTTAGCCTTTCACTTGCCACTTACAATTCACTTGCATGTACATATTTGACTCTAGCATATCTAGACATCCAGTCTTAACACTATTTATTTTTCATTTTTATTTTTTGCAGACTTTGAAATTTTCTTTAGTCTTGTAGGCCTTTTATTTATTTTTTACATTTGTTTTTCCTCCTAGTTTTATCATTTTCTGCTCTTTATTTTAATGCCTATAGTGATGTTCAGCTAGTAGGTATTACCTCCCCTATGACTTGGAAGATTTTGATACATTGTACAAGTGAAATAGATTCCCTGCAAGCCAAGTGGAGGGGATCTGGTTGGTTTCTTTCTAGTCTCTGCTAATACTGATCAGTTCTAGTCCACAGTAACTGTTACCATAGACATGTATGCCATCACATACCAATGTCCTCCATCATTAAGGTGCAAGCTACCTGCAATGTCATTGAGAACATTTCCCTGTAAGCAATACAAATAAAAATGTAAGGGGGGGGGGGGGGGGGTTTCCTAAGGATTCTATAGTGTCAGTAAAACTAGTTTGTTTTCCTGACACTATAGTGTGATCCTTTAATACAAATATAACTCTGCTCTCACCATCACAGCCTCTCTACCCAGGAACATTGCAGTCAGAAATTGACATTCAACTTGGCTGGTTGGTGAGGACTTACAATGAGTGCTGTGCAAAGCCCCAAGCCACAACATAGACACATGTACAGTGTTTTTGGTTCATGGCCTGTCTGTGTGTGAATGCTGAAGTATATTTATGTGGATCGTCAGTCTCTTTTATTTATTTATATAAATTTTACCAGATGAATGTACACTTCAATGCAAATCCAAATCAAATTAAAAAAACCTAGACTAGGGTGAGAAGCAGGAGGCAGCACCATATCTTAGCCATGGAGCAATGAGAAACCTGATTGTGAAGTATTATGAACAAAAATATCTATTGGTTCTTGAGGATTCACGTGTACTACACACTACTCATACTGTGTATATTATGCACATATACAAATATGAGTATCTATGTATGAATTCATGTGTGTATTTTTGTGGTCGTAATGTATTTGTGATGCAGATGTGACATATGTGGAACATGTGTGAACCTGTGAATGCATGCAAGAATTTATGTTGAGGATTGGTGAGGTATTATTCATATCACCAGCTTTTTTTTTTTTTTTTAATGTCATCAATGAAAAATAAAATAAATTAATCAACTGCATATCAGGCTGTTCCAAAAGAGAGATCAGCTGCTATCTTAAGAATATGAAGGAAGAACAACAACTCAGGTTGTAAGCACAACATCTAACCAGTACTACAAACATTTATATTTTGTAGATTAAAAGGCTTCTTTCATCATTATGGTGTTTAAAAGTAAATATATGTAATTATGTTTAACATATCTATGCATGTATATTTTTCATTATAGTTAAATTTTAAACACTGGATGTTCACCATTGTGACTAAATCTTCAAAAAGAAGGGCTCTAATGTAAAATACTTACACTAATCTTAGAAAACACTAATCTTAATTAAAAAATGTGTTAAAGGTAATGAAAAAAAGTCTTTAAAATGACCTCTGTTGCATGGCACTAAAGCGTCAGGAGTACAAACCTAACTTAGTTACCTTTTTCCAGCGCTGTGGATCGCTCAGCACGGCTTACCTTTCCTCCTCCCACTACATCATGGAGTAGGCATGGCTTCCTGCACGATGATCCAACTCAATGCAGCAACCAAAATTCAAATCCAGCAATGAAGCAATTCTTTCCTATGGGGGCTTCTACATCACATGACCAACTTTTACTCTGTCAGTTCTGCAGAAGCGCCTCTAGTGGCTGTCAGGAAGACAACCACTAGAGATGGCTTTAACCCTGCAGTGTAAAAATTGCAGTTTCTTTAAAAAAAAAAAAAACAACAAAAATAAACTGCAGTATTTTACATCACAGGATTTAAACTAAAGGACACTGCACCCAGGCCACTTCATTGAGTTGAAGTGACTTGGTGGTCCTATATTTAAAAAAAAAAAAAAAAAAAAAAAAAAAATATATATATATATATATATATATATATATATATAAAAAAAAAACTCTAGATGCATAACATGACTGTGCTCTACACTATGTCTGCCTTAATAGTAATATTTTATAAAGTGCTTAATAAGGGCTCTTGATAAGCAGTACAATGGAATCTTCTCACCACACATTGCACTTTTGTCTGCTTGCTGTTTTTTTTTTTTACTATACCCCATAGTTATTTTATATTGTATATGTGATATTCTATTCTCAAAAAATAATTTACATTTAAAAACCTCTAAATCTAAAATGATATAAATAAAGTCTAACTTTTTATTTTCATTATTTAGGCATATGGAATGTCTGCACTGCCTTTAAATTTGATCAAAGGTACCAAAAATGTACGTTACGAGCGTCTGGAAAATACAGATGATATTGAAGATGTAGAACAGCAAGCTGAAAGAATAAAGTCAAAGGCAAGTGGGAAATACAATTAAATTTAAGGAGAACTAATATATGAAAATAATTTATTTTCAAATCTATGTATATCTTACAGTACTTAGAGCCATGGGTATAATCCAAGTCAAATTAATCTCTGCTGTAAAAAAAGTCTCACAGTAAAAACTACTAATTAGATTTCTCATAGCTTTAACTCTGCTTTCTTGCATGGGTATGTTGATGAAAGAAATACTCCTGATTAGAGCTAGAAGAATTTACTGATAGAATATCACAATAGCCTAACCTTTAGATGATTTGTTATCGTGTTACAAGTAGGCAGCCAAGAGTGTTGCTTACTTTTTAAGAACTAAAATGGACATGCTCATAAAATTATAACACAATTATCTTTTTGAAATCTGACTACTCCTTAGATAAGTTTTAAATTAGCTTTCTATCTTATTAATTGGGACACTCTTACACCCATGGCAACTTAAAACAATTCTCTAAAAGCCATAACCACTGCTGGCTGCTGTAGTGGTTATTGTTCCATGAGTTTCCTGGCAAGCCCTACTCCCATCCCATTGTAAGTAGTCAAACCGCTTTTGAACAGTTTGTTATCCTATTCCTAGTGGTGTATGGTGATGCCGCTCCATGCCTCAACTACCATCTCACCAAAGGCGGAAGTTCCACAGCATGAACATCAGCTTGCTCTCCTGAACGAACATGTGAAGAAAAGACAGCACCCAGACTCTTATCCCATAAGACCTTAATTGAGTTTGTTATTATGGGAGTGGAAGTATTCCGTTTAGGGATTTTACAATAAGTGTGCACCTATATTTAAAAAAAAATAAAAAAAATAAACACTATAAATAGCTATGTATAGGGGGGGCGGAGCCTGTCAACCAACCTGAACGGACGCCATTTCTTTCAGCTCCCGGATAGCCAACTCAAATCCTGAAGATATCACCCCACACAGGGACCATCGGCCCAAATAAAATATTCACCCAGCATCACGACGACGGGGCGAACGGATTGATGCCGTTCTTTCAAGCCGCCAAGCAAACCAGGCAACGGCGTAAATCCGCGGCCTATCGCACCACACCAGCCCTCAACCTCGAGGCGCTTTTTGGTGGACCGCGAGAGGGCCGAGACTACCCGGCATACTCCCCGCCGGACACACCAACCATGGGCCGCCGCACTCCTAAGCCTACCGCAGGCGACAACACCCAAGGTAGGGACATTGGGGAAATGCTGCTGAGACCAGCACAAACTGCACTAACACAAGCGGACCACTCGCCAAAAATGGCCCCCGTCCCAGAAATAGAGGGAAGAACGACCCCAGACACACAGCAACTCCAGGTGGGGCTTACTAACCCCCAGACCTCCCCAGAGGACTCAGCCCCCACCACTAAAAGGGATCTAAAAATGCTCCTGGCAGACATACAGAGGCTACTGGCTGCTGACATAGCCCTGATCAAGAAAGACATGCAAACCGTCACAGACCGAATCACAACCACAGAAACAGACATAGCAGGAGTGCACAACAATGTGACCACCCTGAAAGACTCACTCCAACAGCTGCAACAGGAACAGCAAGTACTAGCAGCCCAAATAATGTCCCTCGAAGACAGACAAAGATGGACATACATAAAAATCCGCGGCATACCCAACACCATCACCACTGAAGAACTGCCGCACTACACGAGACGCCTCCTGGCAACGATCCTGTCACACTCAATAGCAAAGAAAATCACTCTGGACGGTATATATCGTGTCACAAGCTCTGTCCGCATCACACACGATACCCCTAGGGATGTCATCTTACGCTGTGTCACCTTACATGACAAGATTCAAATAATGACTGCCCTGAAGGGCAAAACGCCACTAGAATTTGAGGATGCAAAACTTTTATTTTTTCAAGACCTCACCAGAGCCACACTGCTCAGACGCAAAGCCTTTGGCGCTGTGACGACAACCCTACGTAAAGCAAACGTACTATACAGATGGGGCAACATTGGCTCTTTACTCGTTCATCAGGAGGGGACCACTCACAACCTCACCACCCCGATGGGAGCTACGGCCTTCCTGACTGCACTGGGACTCCAACCGGGGCCACACCGCACTACAGAAGACAACCACAACGCAACCAGGGACCAAATTGCTAGCACTTCCACCGGACCAGCGCTGAAGAACCTGCAGCCCCCAAATACCTAAACCACAACAGGAACTGTGATAACCTTATCTATGTTCAACCCCGTGGCTAACTAGACACCACACCCGAACTGTCCCCCCCCCCACCACCACCAAGCAAACAACTAGCTTTTAACCACCAGGCTATCCAGAGATGAATGGCGTCTGAAAGTCAGAGTGTTGCTATGGTAACCAGTGGCACCGCTCTGATTGGCCACAGATCGCGAGATACAGCACATTCTGCAGCTCACACTGGACGTGGCTGCAGACTGTACGGGCTCTCACCCCGGGCAGATGGGAGGGGCCTCGCACCCGGCGTCACACAGGGCAAGCCGCCAGGCTCCCTCCCAATGTCAGGTCCTCGGTCATGGACCAAGGACATGACCAGTCACTTTGCCCTAATACTCGCCTCCGTGTCCTTAATAAAAGAGAGTGTGAATTTCCAGAATTCAAAGATCGTTTCAATTTGATAGTCTAAAATACCTGTGCTGATAAATGCTGGAGAATTATTTGGCTTCTGCTGTTTTCACCTAAATTTAAAAAAATATAAAATCTGAGTGTGACAAACTGCCTTTTGTTATTGGCTTTTTATGTGACCAGCTGCCCTTTGCCCATGGCTTTTGGAGGAGCCTGATTGACAGCCTCCTGCCTTAAGACTATGGCCCTGGGGTGTATGGCCCTTTAAAAACATTTGGGCATATTGGATTGTAACACACTTTTTCTGCCTTTATGTGAATTGCATGTATGGTTTGGAAGTTATGAATATTGTATAAAACTGTGTTTTCCTGCCTGTGATAATTGAGTTAACCCATTGTGTTCAGTAATTATATCACAGGCAGAGGGGAGGGTTTGTGTACCTGGGCTGGGAGTGTCTGACTGTACTGTAATGTGTTTGATTGGATGTTCCTCAAGGCCCATGTGGGTGGTAACCTTGTGGAAAAACTTGTATAAAAGAAAGTCCTTTGGTGCTCATTAAACAGATCATCTTGTGCCTTCATGAAGTTTCGGCTTATGTTTGGGGGATTGGAGAACTGCACTCTGGGGATTGCTATAATCACTATGCTCCCCAGGGTATAATCGCTAAGCTCTGCTAAGAGCTTGTTCCTGTTCCTGCTCTCTGGAATTCGGAGAGGTTGACCTACTGGAAGCTGGACCCTGGTCTTGGGTCCAGAGTGGGTGGAGACGGCGAGACCCAAACCAAGCTGCGGCGGTTCGTGGGGTTTTGCAGTGGTTGTGGTGTCAGGTGGAGTGCTGGGAGCCCTCGAAAAGCACTAGGAGCATCCGTCAACGGAAGGTACCCGGTCAGGGTGCCAAGCGGTTCCGTTACACTGAGTTCTCAACAATTCATAGTTCAATAAATAACCGCACATAGTACTTGTGGAGACCAAGCTATACTGCCTCAAAAGTTGAACCTTTGCATCACCATTAAAGGGACACTATAGGCACTAAGACCACTTCAGCTCATTAAAGTAGTCTGGAAGCCCTGTCCCTGTTAGTCCTGCAATATAAAACACATCTACCAGACAGTCCCTACAGGAGCTTGTGGGAGTTTAGCGGACTCTAGGTCACCTAAATGATGCTGGATGACCAGCGTCAGAGAAATGCGTACTGCACTCGCCATGCGCATTAGATCCACCCTGTTGGATGACGTCGGAGAAGGCAGAGGGCATCCATCGGTGTTGGAATCAGGTAAGCAAATAAAGTTGTTGGTTTTTTTTATACTCCTTACATGCTGGGGGAGGCAGAAAGAACTATAGTGTAAGGAATACAACGTTGCATTCCTAACACTATAGAATCCCTTTGTATGAAGTTTTTTTTAACTAGCCATGTGAAGGTCTATTAAACTTTAAAGTGTGATTAGTGTGTCCTCTTTTTTTATTTTGCAAAAAAGTGCATAATTTAACAGAAATTTACCCTAGAAAGAGAACCTTGTTACACTCACTAACGGTCGATCAGAAATACCAGTCCTGTTCCTTTAGATGGTTTACTTCAGTTGAGCTAAATTCTTAAAGCAGCAATTGCCAAGAGCGCCTGTCTTGCAAAGACGTCTCACTGAGCTGCATTGAAAGATTTGTGATTGGACAGCCACAGAAAGTTTGAGAGGAGGGCTTGCAATGGCTTCAGAAAATAAATATGCAACTTTTTCAATCTGTTTTTAGATCCCAATGAAAAAATGCATAATTAAAATACCTGTATGTTTTCATTTGGGGTATGTACTAAACAATGATTTTTATTTATTATATTTTATTTAGTCAGGGGAGAGGTTTGTTTGTTTGTTTTTTTGTATTTTTTAATATATATCTATGTCTGCTTTGCTGGAAAATGTTAGTTTACAAGTTTATATTGAATGAGCAATCCACAAGACTAAATATTGTAACATCTTGACATTTGCATTCTTCCAAATGTAATGTGAAACGGTTTTAGTAATAAATATGTATGTTTTTAATAGTGCAAGGATGGCAGACCATTATCAAGTAAAGACAGACAAACCCTTTACAAACTTGAAGAAAATTTAAAGACATTACGAAGGAGAATGAGACATCTTGACAATCATGAACATAGTTGCTGGACAAAATGTTGCACAGTCATGCGGCCAGTTAAGGTAAATGCAAGTCTACTCACAATTTGCTTCAATAAATATGATGATCTGAACACCTGGTATTGTCTTAAAAAATTGTTACATGTTCATGGTCTTATAGCAGGGGATCTCAACCCAGTCCTCAGGACCCCCTACCAGTCCAGGATTTGGGGATTACCTGGGTGTGTAAAAGGTGTTTAGAAAAAGGGGGAAAAAACACCTTAAACTCTAAGGTGTTTTTTTTTTCTTTTTCTAAACAACTTAGACACACCCAGGTAATCCCTAAACCCTGGACTGGTAGGGGGTCCTTGAGGGCAAGGTTGAGAACCCCTGTCTTATAGGAAATTGTGATTTTTAGACATGTATTGTGCATTGACCCTTACAAAATTTGCAAACAATTATATTAGCTGTATTGTATCTTACGTTTACATATATTATCTATTTTTTTTTTTGTATGAGCAACAATATAAAACTTGAAGAAAAAATCTAAAAGCTTAAACTACTTGCTGTTATTGTAAAATCTAAAACTAAATTTGTTTAATGTATGTCATAGCTGCTTTTGTTTTACTTTACTTTATTTTTTTTTTTCAATGAATCATCTCCTGGAGATGATTCACATTTTGGTAATTACTCATCTGTTATCTTTATTCAATGCAGGCTTTTTTTCCCCTTCCTCTTAATTTTACTGTTTTTATTTTGTTAAGTTGATCGCACTGTTTACTCAATCGTTTTTACTAATTTGTTTATCTTAATTTCCATGTCAAAATTCTTTGTTGCACTTGATATTTAAAAAGCAAAAACAAAATTAAAGTCGCTATCTCACAAGCATTAAACAATTGAATGTTTATATATAACGTGATTTTATTTTTTTTTAATTCTTTATTTTTCTCATTCTGCAAATATGCCAAAAATACGATTTACATTTGGTAACAGGTCATAAGTATGTAACAGGTCACAATTGGTATACATCACAAGCGATAGGCATGCAGAATGAGGATTTTTTTTTTTTTTTTGTATGCACAAGTGATAACGAAAACATTATGAAAATAAGGGGTCTTCCAGTGCTGGAGTAAAGCACATTTGCGGTGTTCATGAGGGGAGTAGTACCCTATTCGAAGACTAGGCCCCTCCAGCAATCTATACTGCATCCTTACATTAGTATATGTTGGTCTGGGGGGGGGTGAGGGGGGTAGTAATTTGATTGTTCCGCTAAAAAGCATTATGAATGCATGGTCAAAATTGTGCCTATGTGTGAGTTCCTGGGGGGCACAATAACCTGCTAGATTAGGCGTTCTTGTTCGTGTCTTGTTGTAAGTTATCTTAAGGTTAGTTGTGCTCATTGAGGGGTTCTATCTCCTCTTTGGGTAGTGTGGAGGGGGGGTTAACGCGGCTAGGACGGTCATAGCTAGCCATTAGCCAGGTAGAGCCCAGCGGCCGTATATATGTGTGGGGGAGAGACCGGGTCATCTTAAAATCGATGCACCTAGGGAAACAGCAGTGATTAACCGGATTATAATCCAAATTAACAGCATCTAAGAAAACAATGGAGAAAAACAAATTAACTCCTGAAGCATCAGGTGGGTTTGCAAATCGTAACTGGAGCCAGTTCGTTATGGTGGTTGGAGGGTGTTCTGCGGGTGTCTCCTTTTCTCACGCTGGATCTTGTGCGGAGGTGGGCCGTTGAGTTTAGCGTGTTATGAACTCCGCTATCCCCACTGGGTTCAAGTAAGAGAGTCCCGTAGTTCTTTTGCCTGTGTGGTTGGCGAGGCCCATTTTGAGCAGGAGTGCTTCCAGTTCTGGGTAGCTGTGTGCTCTGCAGGCTACCCCTTGGTGGGTGAATAAGATCGCCCTCGGTGTGCCCCAGCGGTATGGTACTTCTTTGATGCGCAGCTGTTGGAGAAGCGGTTGCAGGGTTTTCCTCCAGGTGAGGGTTGCGCGTGTAAGGTCTGGGAACAGCGATAGTGCAGACCCCTCAAAGGTTAAGGGGGGGGTCTTCCCTCGAACATGTGATTTAATTTTACCTGAATTTTAATGATTGATTTACTTGGATATGTACTGACCCTATATTTTTTGTGACATCGGTTCTGCTTACTAGCAGTTGATTTAACCCCTTAAGGACACATGACATGTGTGACATGTCATGATTCCCTTTAATTCCAGAAGTTTGGTCCTTAAGGGGTTAAATAGGTTACTCTCTTAAATATTTATTTTCAGCAGTTTGGCATGACTTGGGAAAACTTTAGATTTTAAGACATTTCATGCAAAGAGGATACTATACTAGTAAATTTCAATGTTAATGAGAAATTATTGAGAAATAACAGCCTGTGATGAATTGAAAACGGATCTCTCAAACTTAGACAAAAAATAGTTTATTCGGAACAATTCTCCATCCCATTTATAGTGACAGCTCAACCATTTTTGCCTTAATTTTGCACTTCAATGTTCAATTCTCTGCAAATAATTTAATGGAGAATATACACTAATGTGTGCCTGTCACGGTACACACAAGTTTGATAAAAAAAATATATAAATAGTATTGGTAATAAAAATGGAAAAAAAGTTACATTATGGTTTCTTCTTATCTGTCAGATTTATGAGTTATTGAGTTATTGGCATAGTTATTGGCCTAGAAATGTGTGCCGAAGGCTTAGAGTTCTGTGCTAGTTGAGTGACCAGGGAGAGCAGGCAGTTTTGTTTTATACTCATTTATGCTAAGAAAATATAGTAGTGGAGTAACTGATGTCACTCTGTCTGACACTGACCCTGATGTGCTGGCAAGTAAGCAGCATGTCCATATATTGAAGGAGGGTTGTACTGCTTGGGGAAGTGTTCCCAAGAATGGGCAATTATATTGAAGGGTCAGAAGAAAAATACATATAGAGTGGCTGTTAAATAACATTAGTATAATACACCGAAAGCTACAGTGAGCTTGACAAGATTGTCCAAAATTCTTAGTTATGTTAACGGTAAAGGAAAGGTCAAAGTCAAAGAGCGCACAATGTCAATGCCCCAGCATGGTAGAGGTTATGATTGCTGCTTTAAGTTTAAGGAAAACAGGCACAGTAGTAGTAACCTTAGAGGGAAGAAAGGCATGGAGTTCAGTCTTGGAGAGGTTGAGGCTGTCTTTGTCACGGTTCAGCAAACTAAGAGACCGATCGGGCGAGGAGAGGTCAATCTAAATATATTCAGTGTACAGGTGATATAGAAAGCCATATGATGATTTAAGGTCGCTAAGAATAGCAGAGTAAATTGAGAAAGGAAGCAGTCACAGTACAGTGCCTTGACGAAATGTAACAGAAAAAGATACAGAAGGGGAGGAGGAACCAAAGATGGAAGCACCAAAATAGCTGTCAGAGAGTTAGGAACAAAATGAGGAAAGTGCGGCATTGCCAAGGTTTCGAAGGGTGAGAATTGAATGGTCTACCCTAAAGCGTCACAAAGATCAAGCAAAATAAATAGCGAATAATAGCCTTTGGATTTAGTTGTCACTAAGTCATTAGTCATCTTGGTCATGGCTGTCTCTGTGGAATTTCGGGAGAGGAAGATGTAGATGTACTGTACCTGGTTGAGTATGGATTTGGAATTTCCATAGTCCGGAGGTTGAGTATAAACAAGTTTTTTTAAGGAGCTTGAAGTCAAAGGGTAGGAAAGAGGGCAATAGCTAAGCAAAACTACTTTGTCTTATCTTTTAAAGAGAAATAGATCATAAAATAAGAACAGATTCTAAAAGAGGAAGATAAGCAGAAACAATAGGAGAAATTAAAGGATCACTATAGGATCAGGAACAAAAACATGTATTCCTGACCCTATAGTGTTAAAACCACTATCTAGCCCCCCTGAGTCCCTCATGCCTCCATAAATATAGTAAAAATATTACTGTATTCAAGCTTGAAGCTGTAGATCTGCATGCTGTTAGACTCAGAAAAACATGTAGTGTGCTGACATCATCAGAAGTGGTGGCCTGATCCAATCACAATGCTTCCCCATAGGATTGGCTGAGACTGACAATGAGGCAGATCAGGGGCAGAGCCAGCATGATTCAAACACAGCCCTGGCCAATCAGCATCTCCTCATAGAGATGAATTGAATCAATGAATCATGAATTGAATCAATGAATCTCTATGAGGAAAGTTCAGTGTCTGCATGCAGAGGGAGGAGATACTGAATGTTTGGATGCATTTTAGTCAGCCATGACCCAGGAAGGATCTCTAACAGCTATCTGAGGAGTGGCCAGGGAAGTTATCACTAGGCTGTAATGTAAACACTGCATTTTCTCTGAAAAGACGGTGTTTACAGCAAAAAGCCTGAAGATAATGATTCTACTAACCAGAACAAATTTAATAAGCTGTAGTTGTTCTGGTGACTATTGTGTCCCTTTAAGTTTGCGGTGATAAAGTCATTTTAAGTCCCCCACTATTAAAATTTGAGCACGCAAAGAAATAAAGCATATTATTGAGGTCAACAGCTATCGTTTACATTAACTGTGCTGGTGTCCTTTAAATAAAATATTCTTTGCTGCCCTGTAAAAATCAATTCAGTGGTCAGCATGTAATATTTTGTTTCAGATCTAGGTGGAAAATTACATGACATCAAGGAGTGTAAGATCAAAGCGGTTTATTGATTTTGATAACTTTTACATCACGTCTTTCTAATTTTTCCTTACAATCTGTGTGAATTCCTATAAAGGTTCCAGTTGTTTTGATGATGTAAATTGTACACTTTGAATGCACCAATGTTACATACAGTAATTCCCTATAATTCAGGGTGTGTCCTGGCTTCCTATATGAAAGAAAATCAATTTTCACCTTTTAAAAATATAGTTTATTTGAGAATAAGGACGTTCTATGCTGTCCTGAAAAATGTGGGCTTTAACACTTTTATTTATTAGCTCTTCTGGAAAAAATACTCCAATTTACCTATAGTCTCAAATAGTTGGGAGGGGGGGGGGGGTTCCCGCCGTTTTGCAATATGGTTTTTATTTGCAAAAATTTGGAGTTAAGGGTCTTGCTCTCTGCCACACTCTGAGTGTGTGATATGTCAGCTGTAAGTAATGTGTGTGGTGTGTTAGCTGTATGCAATGTGTGTTGTGTTGGCTAGGTGTAATTAGTGTGTGTGCTAGCTGTGTGTAGTGTGTTGTGCTCTCCCCACTCCCCACTTTCTGGTAGCTCTTCCTTAATCCATAGTGGTCCAGTGTGGGAGGGAGGAGCATACAATCTACACAGGATCATTTCCCACATCTTGGAGGTGAGGTGACATCTACCAACAACTTTGTTTCTGTATTTTAAAAGGCAATAATTCCTTCCGTGGGAATAGAATAAGTCTCTGAAAGTTTAAAAGAAAAAAGAAAGCTGGCAAGAAAAACAAGCATTCAGAAGTTGGTAAACTACCTTGATAACGTCTTTTAGTTCTATATATAACAATCTTCAGGAAACCCAACACTGTTAATCATAAAGGCTAACGAATGTTTGGCTATCATCCAGATCTTTTACTCTCTTACCAAACTATAAGCCACATACAAAATCAGTACTTGACTTTCTAAGTCTCAAAAACATTAAACACTCTTTACGGGACCACAGTAATTGCTCCTTGTGGTTCCAATGCTCACTGATTTAGTGCATGGTAGGAGACCTAAACACCAAAAAGACTGTGTGTACCGGGCCGCTTTGGGCGCTACAAATTCCACATCCCTGCATCCATATGGTGATTTGGAATTCAGTCATTTCAACAACGTGCTGATCTTCCAAAATTCAGACGATTTGCAATTATTATTTTTTAAACAAATGCACAAATCTATTAAAGGGATACTATTGGTACCCAGACCAGTTCATCTCATTGAAATAGTCTGGGTGCAGCGGCACTGTCCCTTTAGCCCTGTAATGTACAAGATTACCAGACAGCCACTAGAGGCGCTTTCTGCATGAGGACGTCGAACGTCCTGAAAAACCCTGACTCATTGGTTTCCTATGGGGATGGCCTAATGCATGTACACGCGCTTTAGGTTTCTGAATCACCATGATGTCAGCATGGGAGTGTCACGATTCGGGAACCTAACACGATAACAGGTCACAGAAAGAAAAGGGTGCTATACCGGTCCTTAGAATGGCTGGGTTAAGCACACTAAGAATAGACAGGAGACGAGCCAAGTAAAGGGAGCCAGAAAACAGGAGAACGAGAAACAAGCCGAGGTCAAAGGAATGGAGAAGTCGGGAAAATCGGAATAACAAGCCAAATAATCGGTAACCAGAGAGAGACGCACAAACAGACTGCAATACAGGTATCACAAGACCACAACAGGGCACTGAGAGACAGGAAAGGTAAGTATATATATCCTAAGGTTAATTCTGATTGGATAACTTCCAATCAGAATTGAGAATCACACGTGGGAGATATTTACACCTCCCACTGTGATTATGGTACTGTGTCTTTAACACCGGGTCGCGTGACCGACCCTGGCGTTCGCATAAATGCGTGGGCTCCCAGCGTGCAGCATTATACATGCTGCCGCTGGGAGGCGAGGAGGAGGACGCGAGCGGCGCCTGGAGAATAGAGGACGCCGCTCGCTGACAGGTAGGGGAAGGGGAGGCCGCGGGCGGCGAGGGACAGAAGGTGAGTGCTGCAAGTGGATTGCAGCCTCCCCTTACAGCCGCCCGCGGTGCCCTGACAGGGAGTATCTTGATACAGCACCAAGGGACTCTGGCGCTGGAACAGGTAAGTGAAGAAACGTCTATTAACCTGTTAATTGCCGCAGTGGGGCACTGAGAATGCAAATGGGGCGGAAGGACACTATAGTGTTTCTTTAATGCTTACAAAGCTAGTCTAAGATCAATATATGCCCAAAAAACGGTGTTCACATGTGCATGTATTAATCTATGAAATATTTTTGGTATTCTTAATAAATCTTTACATCTTTTTATAGCACCCTGCACTTTGCATGCAATGTCGTTTTAACCTTTAGTTAATAGGACCTTTTGAGTGCAGTGTTTCTATGTCATTTCATTGACATGACATATGAAACATTCACTCATTATTGTGGGTATTTATCATTAGGGTTCTGCTGCTATAAAGGGGTTTTATCTACTTGCTTATGTATTAGACCAGCAATTGTAAAACTATTTGCAGTGATGGCTTACCCTACATCAACTTTGCTTTCCAAAATATTCCATAATAATTAATTGCATGACTGCAAATGTGCAGCTGTTCTCTTGTACTACAGTTACATAAATAGATTTTGACTTTTTTTATTAGATATCTATTTTTCATGGAAATTATCCAGATGTCGGTTAAAAAAAAAAAAAACAACAACATTATAGATTAAAATTCTCAAATGAAATAAGCATTCAAGTTGTTGTTACTTATTTATTCGTCCGCTCAGGGGCATTTCTACACGGCTGCTTTTATAGCGGACCATAACAGTTTTCAGTTTTATAGAATGCACAGGCTTATTTCGTTGTATTGAATTGTTAAGCTATTTTTGCATTCTTATAGTTATTATAAAATGAAAATATTTAACTCTTTAAATATTAGTGATCTGTTCATTTATAACAATCTGGCTCAAGCCTGCATTAAATGTTCTTCCTATTTACTAGACCAGATTTTATGACAACATTAACGGTCATTGATCCTTACAAGGTTTTTGAATTAAACTGCACAGGCAGGGCCAAAATTTAAAATCCATTACTGTATTAAGGGAAGAGTATTGGGTTACCTTGACCATGGATCACATTTAATCTGTATCCCCCTTTCCTAATGCAGTTTCCCCCCTTGCACCATGGAAATAGGCATTTGTAATTTTTAGGTTAGTGTAACATTTTACCTTTGATGGGGTTTTCAACATAATATATTAGACATTTGCAAAAAATGTGTTCCTTTTGATTCACACCTGAATACATTGCTCTGTCTGGTATTTGCCTGTGAAATCTTGTGCAGCAGATCAAAAAACTACAATTGCAATAAGATGTACAGAAATGGTGGTTACATAAGTTACCATAGATCAGCGTTTCCCAATGTTCAAATTCCAAATTTATATACAAACACTTAAACATAACATTCACTTAAACACCAATACTACACACAAATGTACATTTTGTATTTAAAAGCCAAGACTACATTCAAACACACCCATGCACGCAAATGCAAACATTACATACCCTGGTATTAAATCGCTAAAATTATATACAAATACCAACTGTACACACAAAAGGACACCTGCTCCTAAGTACTACCATCTGCGCGATGGCGCCAAATTTGTAGGGGGGGGGTTTCACGGTGTTGGTACACTAAGTCAAAGGATATCAGCAGAAAAAAATAATTGGGAATCCCTGCCGTAGATGAATTCCATTAAGGTGATTTTGCACTATTTGTAAAACAATATTTTGTTTTTGTTTTCTAAGGAGGTAGCAATATGTATACTTTCCCTTGTTTCAAAGTATTGAGTGACTGTAGAGCAGTCTTTACATTTTTTTTTCTTTGTTTTTCAGATTGCTTGGGGAATCTTCAACATACTTGTGGCACTTCTGTTTGTTGTTTCTCTCTTCCTTTCCAAGTAAGGTCCAAAAAAAAATAGATGTAATATACAAATATATTAAGATCTGTATACACAAATAACATTCCATTCCATCATTTTCCATTAATATATTATGTATCAATACTATTAAACAGCATTTCATTTATTTATTTTGGTTGGATCTAGTGTCTAGATTGTACTACACTCGCAACCACATTTTAAAATAGCTTATTTTGAGTTATTTGTCTCAGAGACGTGTTTTATTAGAAATCAATGCAGTAGAGGGGTTCTTCAGACAACCTATAAACCATGAGATTGAAGGTATAGTGGTTTTATAAATGTCTCCAGAACTCTAAGAGGGCATTTTTTCAATGCTAGTACACACTTTCACATGAAGTATCTTTTGTGTTATATGATACTTTAGGATTGGGATTCATATGGGGTTAAGTGTTTATGGTAGAGTAGTGGTTAATGGTTAGTGTTGGTGAAAGTTAGTGTTGGGTTTAAGGAGTTGCTTTTAAAGGCAACATTTGTGTGTACCTGTCCCAGTACTGCCTGAGAACAGTGGAAGTTAGTCCTAGGTGGCAGCATCCGATAATGCTTTATTTTTCATTTATTACAGATTATATTATAGATATATAATATGTCGGTATACTATAATAATGATTTAACCTCTTGCGGATGTTGGATGTCCCATGCTCTCCTCCACAGACTGGGCTTTAACATAAGGGATGTGCAGAACGACCTACCGTTAAAACCCTGCTCATATCTGCGAGACCCAGGTTTTACTATCTGGAGCTCCCTTCTTTGAACTGTGGATATATTTAGTGACTTGACAAAAGAGCTGTGTGCAGCGCTCAAAGTGAGCACTACATACAGCTCCTTGAATCCTGCGGCTAAGTGATTGCGCCTAGCCACATTGATTCAAATTCTGCCCCCAGTTTGAGTGAGAACTCCAGAATCTGAAAAGGCCCTGACATTGTCTCTCAGCAAACCTCCCTGACAACTGTGATCATCTGCCCAGAAGCAATCACTGTGTGATCAGCAGGAGCAGCATGTCAGAGCTGCAGCATGAGAAGAATGCCTCCCTCTCAAGCTGCAGTTACTTACTATAGTGCAATCTGTACTTCATGAGCTTGGAAACTCCTCTGCTGACAACAGCAGAGGAAATCCTTCTGAGTTTGGGTTCTGGTTGGTGTTAGTGTAATGCTTTTTTCATGCTGGGGATAGTGTACGATTAACGTTTAGAGGTAATGTTAGGCAGGTGTGTGGTTAAAGTTAGGGTTGGTGTTAGTGTAATGCTTTTTTCATGTTGGGGATAGTGTACGATTAACGTTTAGAGGTAATGTTAGGCAGGTGTGTGGTTAAAATTAGGGTTGGTGTTAGTGTAATGCTTTTTTCATGTTGGGGATAGTGTACGATTAACGTTTAGAGGTAATGTTAGGCAGGTGTGTGGTTAAAGTTAGGGTTGGTGTTAGTGTAATGCTTTTTTCATGTTGGGGATAGTGTACGATTAACGTTTAGAGGTAATGTTAGGCAGGTGTGTGGTTAAAGTTAGGGTTGGTGTTAGTGTAATGCTTTTTTCATGTTGGGGATAGTGTACGATTAACGTTTAGAGGTAATGTTAGGCAGGTGTGTGGTTAAAGTTAGGGTTGGTGTTAGTGTAATGCTTTTTTCATGTTTGGGATAGTGTACGATTAACGTTTAGAGGTAATGTTAGGCAAGTGTGTGGTTAAAGTTAGGGTTGTTATAGGGTCAGCGTTAACTACCAAAAATGTATGTGGATCCTAGACATATGACACATTTAATAATCTAGTTTAAGTTCTTTTTCTTAAGTAGCTTTTGATGTGTACTCATTGTAATTATTTTTTCACGTTTTTAACCTTTTATTCATACTTAATGCTGTGTTAGATATACATACGGGACATTAAAATCCTTTTCAGTCCTTTCAAAAAATTATTATTATTTTTAAATTAGAAAATATATACGGGTGCACTGAAAGAGAAATCCCTTAAATAATTGTGCAACAAATACATGGCACAAATTATAGGTTTCGTTTTGATTACAAAGTCAACCAATTGTCCTTGTCCTTAAGGGGTTAAATACCCTACCTCAGCCTTGTAAAAACATTATTTCAATCAAGGGAAAATAAACAGAAAACAATATTAAACTAGTAGGTGTTTCACAATGCGATTGATCCCTAATGACTATGTTGAAAAACGTTTCATAGAGCTTATAATATAGAAACATAGAATGTGACGGCAGATAAGAACCATTTGGCCCATCTAGTCTGCCTAATTTTCTAAATACTTTCATTAGTCCCTGGCCTTATCTTATAGTTCGGATAGCCTTATGCCTATCCCACGCATGCTTTAACTTCTTTACTGTTTTAACCTCTACCACTTTAGCTGGAACTCTATTCAATGCATCCACTACCCTCTCAGTAAAGTAATACTTCCTGATATTTAATTTAAGACTTTACTGTGTTGATTTACTTTATGTACTTAAATGTTTCTATCATATCCCCATCTCGTCTTTCCTCCAAGCTATACATGTTAAGTTCCTATAACCTTTCCTTGTAAGTCTTATCCTGCAATCCATGAACCAGTTTAGTAGCCCTTCTGTGAACTCTCTCTTAAGTATCAATATCCTTCTGAAGATACGGTCTCCAGTACTGTGTACAGTACTCCAAGTGAGGTCTCACCAGTGTTCTGTACAATGGCATGAGCACTTCCCTCTTTCTACTGCCAATACCTCTCCCTATACAACCAAGCATTCTGCTAGCATTTCCTCCTGCTCTATTACATTGTCTGCCTACCTTTAAGTCATCAGAAATAATCACCCCTAAATCCCTTTCCTCAGATGTTGAGGTTAGGACTCTGTCAAATATTCTATACTCGGCCCTTGGGTTTTTCCGTCTAAGATGCATTATCTTGCACTTATCCATATTAAATGTCAGTTGCCACAACTCTGACCATTTTTCTAGTTTACCTAAATCATTTGCCATTTGGCTTATCCCTTCTAGATAACATGATAACAAAAGGAATTGAAATATAGAAAACTATGTCATATTTTGGCAAAATTCAAAGCATCAACATCTTTTGGGGCTGCATTAATGGGGCTGCTTTGCAATAGTCGGAAACCTGTCAAAAAGATTTCGGAAATATACTAGAATAGTGTCAATATGGTACATGGTGTAAAAGTAAACATAAACAAATTTTACATGGTGAATACAAAACTGTAATAAATCTCATGAAGCTGTAGTGGATAACATGCTTAGAACTGTATGGAATTCTATTGTTAAGAAATACTAATACTAATAATTCAGGATCCTATGCCAGGGACACATCAAGCATATTTCCATTACAGCTTATTGAAGTGGTTATTGACAAGGACACTATATATACAATTATTGTTTTCCATCTCCTCCCCCTCCCTTCAGATGAGAAACAACTTGAAGTTTTATTTCCTCATTGGTTCATTTGACCAACATACTTGCACTTGTACACAGGGACTAATTGATACACACTCACATGGAAGTCTGTGCATTTTTGATTGTGCCAAAAAGAGTTTGCAACAATTCCATGTTACCAAATCCTGCTTATGAGAACAAATATTCTATGTGAAATGTTAACTTTTTGTTGTTTTTTTTTGTCTTCCCCCACAAAAAATGTATCTGTGCATGATGGTGGTTATATGAGGAAACCATTTTATATAACTGGGAATTTTAGGCCTTGCACTTCTACATGTTTGCATGTTCTTTTACAGTTTGGATAAAGCACTTCACTCTGCAGGCATTGAATCTGGGTTCGTTCTTTTTGGTTCCAACATCACCAATCCACTAAATATCCTGCTACCTGTCCTGCAAACGGTTAGTATCTTTTAAACAAAAACATATGCCGTCCCCCAATAGTTCTATTATTTATAATACTAAAGGTGTAACTTCTCAGTATTTCATAGAAATATTATCTTTATGAAATTATTACGTTGGAATTTAATTGAAAGATACTGTAAGATAAAGTAGGGACTACTCTGTCTAATGTTAAAGCCTAAGGTTGACAAAAGGCCGACCTCCGCCGTCAACATTTGTCCGACCTCAGCAGCCGTCACGAGTGCACTCACAAAAGTGAGTCGAAGATGATCCAAAGCTGTTGCATTGGACAGCTTCGGGTAAGTAAACCTGCCCGCCACTGCAATCTAAGGGCCCATTAGAACCCTAACTGGAGACGCCACCTCCGAGAGTCTTTGCACACTTTGTGACAGAATCCATTTTTATACTTCTCTGTAAATTGACAGATCTACTTTAAACCATTCAGCACTGTTAGTCTATATTATAACCTCTAATAATATAATTTGTAAATGGTTAACATAGAAATATAGAATCTGAGGGCAGATAAGAACCATTCGACCCATTTAGTGTGCCCAATTTTCTAATACTTTCCTTAGTCCCTGGCCTTATCTTAAGTCTAGACATGATTAAACTCCACCACTGTGTTAACATCTGCCACTTCAACTGGAAGGCTATTCCATGCATCCACTACCACCTCTCGTCCTTTGCTGTGTTGATTCCCTTTTTGTATTTAAATGTTTTTATCATATACACCCTGTCTTGTCTTTCCTCCAAGCTATACATGTTAAGTTCCTTTAACCTTTCCTTGTAAGTTTTATCCTGTAATCCATGAATCAGTTTAGCAGCCCTTCTCTGAACTATCCTTTTGGAGATACGGTCTCCAGTACTGCATCCCATTCTCCAAGTGAGGTCTCACCAGTGTTCTGTACAATGGCATGAGCAGTTCTCTCTTTCTACTGCTAATACCTCTCCTTATACAACCAAGCATTCTGCTAGCATTTCCTGCTGCTCTATTATATTGTCTGCCTACCTTTACGTCATTTGAAATAATTACCCCTAAATCCCTTTCTTTAGATGTTGAGGTTAGTACTGGATAAAATATTCTATACTCTGCCCTTGGGTTTTTACGCCCAAGATGCATTATCTTGCACTTATCCACAATAAATGTCAGTTGCTACAGCTCTGATCATTTTTCTAGTTTACCTAAATAATTTGCCATTTGGCTTATCCCTCCTGGAGCATCAACTCTGTTGCCAATCTTCGTATTATCAGAAAAAATACATACCTTACCATCAAGACCTTCTGCAACATAACTAATAAAAATATTGAAGAGAATGGGTCCAATTACAGGCCACTGAGGTATCCCACTGGTGACAAGACAATGCTTCGAATATACTCTATTGACTACAACCCTATGTTGCCTGTCACTCCACTACCTAACTCATTCAACAGTATTGGAATCCAAACTCAAAGATTGCAGTTTATTGGTAAGCCGTGTGAAATTTAAGCAATGTCTACTACACCACCCTGATCTATTATTTTAGTTACCCAATCAAAAAAATCAATAAGATTAGTGTGGCATGATCTCCCTGTTAAGTAGCCATTAAGGTAAGAAGCCTTACAGGAAAAGTCTAATTACCAAAGTAGAATTGCTATTTTATTTTGTCCCTACTGTTCCTTTTTCCATTTAGATTTAGGTGCCACCCCATTTTAATTTTTTTTTTAATTAAAGAAAAATCCTTTTAAATTACTATTAAATATGCTTGTAATCAGACCCAACACACACCAAGTCAAACACATCAACAGCTCGATTCACCTACAATGCATTAAAAAACGCAATAGATAGGGAGATATAGTTACCTGTGCTTCCTTGGCGCCAACATATTCTGGCCTACAAAAGGTGGAGCTATTTTTAATATATTATTCTCACGCAATGAATGAGTGTTTCACAACAAGAGGACATAGTCTTAAATTAGAGGGACAAAGGTTTAAAAATAATACCAGGAAGTATTACTTTACTGAGAGGGTAGTGGATGCATGGAATAGCCTTCCAGCTGAAGTGGTAGAGGTTAACACAGTAAAGGAGTTTAAGCATGCGTGGGATAGGCATAAGGCTATCCTAACTATAAGATAAGGCCAGGGACTAATGAAAGTATTTAGAAAACTGGGCAGACTAGATGGGCCGAATGGTTCTTATCTGCCGTCACATTCTATGTTTCTATGTTTCTATGTTTAAATGGAATCTGTGGAGGATCCCGTAAAACCATAGACTGTTATGCAACAAAAGGAAACAGAAACTCTGCATTTTGACAAAGACTGGCAATTACATGAGACAAAGTCGTTCCTACATTGTGTGGTATTTTAAAGAAATTCCAACAGGGTAAACATTTTTTATATATATATGTGTGTATATATGTATGTGTGTGTATATATATATATACACACCTATATATATATACACACCTATATATACACATAAATATATACATGTATAAATAAAACAAAGTGTTTCATATTAATCCCATCTTTATGAAATGCTCAAATTGAGATAGCTACTTTAAGGAGCAAAGCTTTGATATATATATATATATATATATATATATATATATATATATATATATATATTCTCTCTCTCTCTCTCTTTTTGTCAGATTAAAAACCAATATGTAACTACGCTGATATTAAATAGTTAGCATTCAATTTTTAGCATCGAAATGTGTATATTTTATATAGAATTCTGTTTGATACACAACAGAAAAAATGTCAAGGTAAGAATGTGTTTTATAATTGTAGACTCTAATTTAATAAGTCAAATTGTGTTTTGTTTCAGGTTTTTCCTCTTGATTATCTCCTCATTGCAACAATTACTATATATTTTCTTTTCACATCGATGGCTGGTATACGAAACATGGGTATATGGTTCTTTTGGATTAGGGTAAGCAATGTTGCTGTTATAACTCTCTTTCGAGTTATATTTTTCCCTTTCAACTGGTCTAGTTGTCCAGCACAGAAGGGCAATTATTTGTGCTCACTAGTTAATGCAAATTGTGAAATCTGTGTAGTTCACTTAAATGTTGAAGAATCTCTTCATTTAGATGGGCTTACCATCAAATCAGTATCCAGATTTTAAGATGTAGCTCATACTACCTAGTTTGAAGAATTCTCAGAAATGTTTATTTTTTTATTTTTTGTTTTTTTTAATTCACAATTCATTTTTTAGTATTTTAAACAATGTATGTTTACATTTTATTATTGCTTTTGACAGGCAGGCAGTCATGCCGGAAAACTTTTAATGAATAATGTAACCTTTTTAATACTAATGTAGAATATACATGGAGAGGTGTGGCAAAAAAGCACACATATTCTTAAAGGACATTGGTTGAAAATCTTTTATACACAATTTGGTTCTTGATTTAGACAAAATATTCACATATAATGGTAAAATGGGCTATGTATTGCTCTCCTATCTTGTTGTGAAAAAGTTCAAAATGTGATTTGGTTATGTCGTTATTAAAACAGCCCAACTGAATGTCTTACTGACCCCTGAATGTTAAAGCATGTAAATATCATAAATCACTACCACAATAAAGAGGACTCACTGCAAATACATTTGCTGCAACATGCACGCATGTAAACATGGGGCCTAGATGACCTTAGTGAAGTAAACAAAATTCTGTAAAGCATATTTTACCCCAAAACAGGAAATGCTACTTCGCAATGACCTGAAAAGTTTCCTACTAGACTTAGGAAATCGATTTAGACGAAGAAAAATTATTTCCTGGACAAATCGATTAGATTGTCTATGGATTGAAAAGATTTTGGTTAGTAAGAATCAGTTTGTTCATGGATGACAAAATTTTGCACAAGCCTAATTTTTGCTACCTTCGAGTGTATGCATCTATTCAGTGTAACATTAGGGTCAGAGCACCTCCCAAAAATATTGCATTATAGAACATGTGGCATGGTATATAGAATTTTAATATAGCAGCCCTTGTTATCTCTCTTTAATGAACTGTTGGTATAATTTTAATAAATTATATATATAGTTTCTAAGTCGTTTTTTTAACTTTGGTCTTATAGCTATACAAGATAAGACGAGGTCGAACCAGGCCACAAGGTCTTCTATTTCTCTGCATGATCCTTCTGTTGATTGTTCTACACACAAGTTACATGATTTACAGTCTCGCACCCCAGTATGTTATGTATGGAAGCCAAAAATATGTAATGAAGGTAAGCGTGTTGTTTTGTTTTTGCTTTGTTGTTTGTTTTGTTTAGTACAAACCAAGTGTAAGTTCCCATACAAGAGACCTAGAAATCTCAAACTAGTCCACAGGGAACAGAGAGGGCCACAGAATAAGCAAATAACTGTATAGGGGTATCCGCATCTCTTTGTCTGTTTACTCACTGTCTCCCTATACTTATTTGTTGTCCTCATCACCTGGTTTTCATAATATGTTGGTCATTTTTAATGTTGGCAATACTAATTTAGAGAAATATTACTATAGCTCTTTTATCCTCAAAGTGTAAGAATAATCTTCTTTAGAGAGAGATACCAAAATTAACAATCCATGTACAGAATAAAAAGTGTAGACATTTCACAATCCCCAGCACACAGCATTTATTGTTGTCTATTGGAATAGCTGTATTTGTCATTGGTAAAGATTGGAAGTAAAATATTGGCAATGCATGGGAGCTATTCAGATTGAATACTATTTTAAGAGCAGAACAGATACACATTTATGATCTCAAATAATGACCACACTATACAAGACATGGTTTCATTTTAATTTAATTTAACTTTTTTATTTCAAGATCAATGGTACATTTGAAACCAATATGGGAAACTCTTCACATTATGTCACGAAAGACTGCACTGCTGATGCCCCTGAAGGTAAGAGGTCAAAGGTATATGCACAGTATTTCTGTGCATCAAATTATATAAAATATTTATAAACAGACTTGGAGGGAATAATTATCCTAGTATAACTTTGTGAGCAGAAATGTGTAGATGTTCTATTTAAGAGGCTGTTTCAGTGCATGCTATCCCTATTAATGACTTTTATGTTTAATATTCGTTAATTCTTGTATGATGTGCTACATGCCTATCAGACAGGATTAAACAAAAATCTAATGGAATTCAATGAAACTATGCTCTCCAATCTTAATATATAAACAATGCTAGAAATGTGTCTGTTTCTCTCTCTGTGATAAAAAGGCTCAATTTCTCCATAAAGCAGCCTCATAAATCCAGCAGATGTTTCCAATAGTATTATTATTATATTTATTTAATTTTATTGATTGATTTTGAGGGGTGTCATACTGACTTAAAAATCTTCGCAATATCCTTTTTTTGGAAGGATTTATGTTTAGAATTATATGATTGGTCAGGAGTATTTATCTGGTACAAAATACAAAATAGGTCTACTAGAAACATTAACATCTGTCTTAACCTCCTTAAAATCATAATGAATATAAAAACCACCATATGCATTTTGTAATCATATTTTTGAAGATAGTACAAAGTATCTACCGTTTTTATAAAAAATATTTAGCTAGACCAGTAAGACATGATAGTATTGATGTTTCTTAATCATACTCTAGCATTAACCTTCTACTTGAAGTTAGTGGGTTTAGACACCCCAAAACCAGAATGCAGATGAAACTTTATTTCACAATACACAAGACCCAATCTTATAGGTATTAGTATATCTTCATGCATCAGGGAAGGTTCTGCATTTTCAAGTATGTATGTTTTTTTTTCTGTTTTGTGTTATATATTGATACCTAATTTTCTCTATCACCATGGCTGTAGTCTTCTATTTGAATTTAGCCAAAATATTATCAGGGGTTTGGACTTAGTCATATGTATTCAAAGTACTGTGACATATGAAGGTTAGAGATGAATGAGAGCAGAATACTCAGATGACACCTCTTACCGGTACTTTTGTTATGGATAGAAATTAATGTAGGTAAAATGTCTATTTACTGTGTATACCTGTATTCAGTATTTACTTAAAATGGCTGCTAGAGCACCCCCTCCCATCGACCAAACACTTCGTGTAACAAGATTGAGTCTCCATACGGAGTAAAATCCCGGATGATGGTGACATCACACTTTGGAGGAAGTGCATTAGATAAGACACTTAACACTTGACCAATTAAATATGTACTTTCTATATTATCTTATGTTTTGCATATGATGTATTTTGTGCCTTATAAGGGGCTTGCCGCCCCTCTAAGTAAACATTCCAAAGTTTTTAATTTACCTGAAACCTGTGTCTAATTGTGATTTACTTCAGCGTGTACGCACCTTATTTTAAACAATTTGGACAGGGGCAGATATTCATACAAGCACTTGGTTTGGTTCAGAACACTTTGAGCCCTGAAATTTGCTATGCCGACTTGAAATGTAAAATCAAGACAGACAGGAATGTAGCATAGAAATAAAAATTGTGTTTCAAGACATTTCCTGGCAACTTGCTTATCCGTGCAGATCATGACTGATAAAGGGATCTAAACTCATAAATAAAGCACAAAGTGAAATGTGAAAAGTCATTTAATTTACCACATTTACCCGTCACCTTTCCATTGTATTTGAGAGGCTGCGGTCAGCAGGGCTTTTAATTCCATAACTAGTAACAGTAATTTCAAGTCCCGGTACACTTGAGAGCATGGAACTTATGCACCCATTTACAGGTAGGCTCATCACTTGCATGCCAATAACATCATGTGCACATATACCCACTGGTCCCTCCCTCTCCTGATTGCAGTTTCTCTAAACATAGCAGACCTGTATTTTACTTCATATATATTCATGTTATTAAAATAGATACGATCTTCTTATAACTGTGTGAGTGTGCAGAGTTACATGCACCATATACTTAGCCTGTAATAACATAACAATATATTAGGTGAAGATTAATGAACTGTGTATACAAGCAGTTTTGTTAAGAGCTAAAGTTGATGGATGGCTGGTAAACTATAGCTACTTATCCAAATTATAATTGTAATCAATAATGTTAAATATAATCTTGCTTGGTTCAGTAATCTAAAATGTCTTCTAAATATTCTCAGAATTAATGTTTGGCAGAAGCTTTAATTAGTCTTTCTTCATATAGTCTAAATAGAGAAAAATAATGCATTAAGCAATCTGTTTACTATTGTTATGCGTGTTATGAAGCCAATTTCACAGCTATTTAATTCAGTGCCTAATGTAAAAGAATCGGAAAGTTGCTATCCACATATATAGCATCTACCTTTACTTGCTCCAGAAAAATGCTAGTTGATTAACCCAATATAGATATATTAATATGATTATAAATTAGCCTAATAGCATATATAAACATTGTAACCATATATTTGTGAGCTAGTCAGATGCAGCTTCTTCTTTTTTTGTTTAAAGCAGTTGGCTATGAATTTGGCAAATTTTCTATGAAGGGTTTCAGATTGTGTTACCCTCTTTTTCTCTATATGGAGTGTATTTATCCCAAAAATGTTAATTACAGCTCTTCATATAGGAAGTTCCTCCTGATGGTATAGTGGTAATACATATCCTAGGCTGTACAAAGCATGCTGGTCAAAAAGTAGGTACCAAACTTTTGTAATGCTTTGCCTAGTTTTAAAGGGATCAACTTTTTCTGCACCACATATTTACAGATTTGGTGCAATTTTTTTATACTTTTCCTAGCTGCTGGCACTTTGTCTTGTCTCTTCTTCCTCTAATCACATATTGGATACCTGTCAATACCATTTAGAGTCTAAAAAATAATGACTATTGTTTGTTGTTTTTTTTTTTTTTTTTTTATGTTTGATTTCAAGATTGGTATGGATGTACTGTATACACCGTAGGAAAAAAAAATTGAAGCTGCTCGATCTGATGGGTGTTTTACTATGTTGTAAATGGTGTTTACTGGAAAATATTTATATTTGCCATTGGCATGATCACAAAACAAGGAATGTGTGAATGTGTATATATACAGTTACATCCCTAAGTATTTGGGCAGTGGCATTATTATAATGTTTGCTCACAATGGATTTGGCATTAAGTAATCACAAATTGATTGAAGTATGGACTGTCAGCTTTAATTCAATTGTAAAAAAAAAAATGAATATATAGAGGCTCAGAAGTTATTGGACAAACAAATTAAATGCGTGCGTGTATGTATGTGTGTGAGTGAGTATGATGGAACTTGTATGTTGCATTAATTTGTCCAGCAGCACCCTTATAATGCATGCATTTTCATGTGAGTGCATCCCTCTTTGATTTGTGTGTGTGTGTGTGTGTATATAATATATATATATATATATATATATATATATATATATATATATATGTGTGTGTGTGTGTGTGTGTGTGTGTGTGTGTGTGTGTGTAGAGATACACAGATATGAATCAATGAGGACTGCAGTTACATGAACATGCATGCATTATAAGGGTGCTGCTGGACAAATTAATACAACATACAAGATCTAGCATACTCACTCACTAAACCTCAAAACTCACAAAATAGAATAGTTTTTTTTAACCCCTTAATAACCCTTCACATGTATATATTTTTTTTTAAATATGACAACCTATGGTATTAAACTTGGAGTATTTTGACTCTTTTCATGCAACCATTTTACCACCAATCTATGCCAAAAAAAAAAAAAACTTTTTTTTTTTTTTTTTTTTTTTACACACCTAGCAGTTTAAGAATACATGTACGGAGAACTTTAAAGGTTACTGACAAAGAACACCCCAATATGTGTTCAGAAACATCTCCTTAGTACAGTGATACCCCTTCTGGGGGCTGAAAGACCTTATTTGGAGGATGTGCATTCCAGTTTTCAAACTTGGAATTTTCACAGATGGTCACCGTGCACCCATGTCCTATTTGGGCCATTTTTTAAGCCGGCCAATGTAATTTACCCCCATCCAACCTTACATTTTTGAAAAGTCGACACCTTAGTGTATATCAAATGGTGGTATTTTTACACTTTCCATGCACTAATTCTACCACCATTTTTTGTCAAACCTTTTGGTAATAACTTTTTTTGTTATTTTTCTCTCACATTGTCCTTTAGGCATTGATTCTCAGTTCCTGTTATGTGTTACTGACAAAGAACACCCCAATATGTATTCAGCAACATCTCCCAAGTACAACAGTGCTCCCCAATGTACAGGTTTTATGGGTTTTTGCAAACTTACAGGGGTCAAATGTAGGGCTTTCCCCTTTTCCATGTTTGCACATTGAAATTTGCAAGATTGGTTTGCTGGGCCTATGCTGCCTTTGGGACCGTATAGCAGCCCAGGAATGAAAATTAACCCCTTTATGGCATACCATTTGTAAAAGTAGACAACCCATGGTATTCAAAATGGGTATTTCCAGTCTTTTGTAGTAGCCACTTAGTCGCAAACGCAGGCCAAAGTTAGCGTTCATATTTGTTGTTTGTATTTTTTTTTTTTTTTACACAAAAACTGCACTATTACTGGTGATTTAATTGTCGTGATAAGTTTTACTGTTTTAAACATGCATATTTGTGTTCAGAAAAGTATCCATAGTATAACAATACCCCCCATGTACAGGTTTTATGGTGTTTTGGAAAGTTACAGGATCAATAGGGCCTGCCCGATTCAGTTTGCCAGATTGGTTTTCTGGGTCTGTGTTGCCTTTTGAGACCATATGGTAGCCCAGGAATGTGAAATAACCCCAGCATGGCATACCATTACATCTTTTCTCTCTCTCTCTCTCTCTCTCTCTCTCTCTCTCTCTCTCAATATGTATAATATAATTAAAGCATTTTAATTATAATACATATATAATTATAATTATTTTAATTATATATACCGTATATACTCGAGTATAAGCCGAGTTTTTTAGCACATTTTTTGTGCTAAAAAACCCCAACTCGGCTTATACTCGAGTCAGAGTCTGTATTATGGCAATTTGCATTGCCATAATACAGACAATGGGGCTGTGGGGGCTGCAGAGATCTTACTTACCTGTCTTGCAGCTCCTGTCAGCTCTCTCCTCCTCCGCGCCGTCCGTTCAGCACCTCGGTCAGCTCCCAGTGTAAGTCTCGCGAGAGCCGCGGCTCTCGCGAGACTTACACTGGGAGCTGACAGAGGGAGCTGCACGGACGGCGCGGAGGAGGAGAGAGCTGACAGGAGCTGCAGGACAGGTAAGTTACAGCTCTGCCATCACCCCTCTCCCCCCACTGAACTGCCAATGCCACTAGACCACCAGGGAAGGAGAGCCCCCCTCCCTGCTATGTATCAAGCAGAGAGGGGGGACGAAAAAAAAAAGAATAATAAAAAAAAATAATTAAATAATAATAAATAAATAATAATTAAATTAAATAAATAAAAATAATAATAAATAATAAAAAAAATTAAAATAATAAAAAAAAATTGCCCACCCCCCACCAAGGCTCTGCAACACACACACACACCACTCATACACACACACTGCACTCATACACACACTGCACTCATACACACACACTGCACTCATACACACACACACACGCTGCGCTCATACACACACACGCTGCGCTCATACACACACACGCTGCACTCATACACTCACACTGCACTCATACACTCACACTGCACTCATACACTCACACTGCACTCATAAACTCACACTGCACTCATACACTCACACTGCACTCATACACTCACACTGCACTCATACACACACTGCACTCATACACACACACTGCATTCATACACTCACACTGCATTCATACACACACACTGCATTCATACACACACACTGCATTCATTATACACACACTGTAAATAAATATTCAATTAATATATTTTTTTAGGATCTAACTTTATTTAGAAATTTACCAGTAGCTGCTGCATTTCTCACCCTAGTCTTATACTCGAGTCAATACGTTTTCCCATTTTTTTGGGGTAAAATTAGGGGCCTCGGCTTATATTCGGGTCGGCTTATACTCGAGTATATACGGTACATTTTAATATATTATACATATATAGTGCATTTTGAGATATATGTGTACATATCTCAAAGTACACTTATAATGCAATCATATATATATATATATATATATATATGTGTAATTTTACTCTAAGTGTATTTTTATATTAATATATGTATATATTAATAAAAATACACTTAGTATGACGATCGATATATATATATATATATATATATATACACACACATATTGTGTGTGTGTGTGTGTATATATATATATATATATATATATATTTTTTTTTTTTTTTTTTTTTTGGGGGGGGGGGGGGGGGGGGGGCTGGCTGCACTGTGGACACCTATTGTGGTCATATGACTCCTGGGGGTCCTAAATTGCAGAGGACGTATGAGGTACATCCGCGGTCCTTAAGGACAGTTTTTTGTCGGACATACCTCATATGTCCGCGGTCCTTGAGGGGTTAAAAGCAAAACCCAACATGCAAAAATAATAGGCATTTTGGTTGGTTTAAAATGTAAATATATTTGGATACAGGTTAGGATAGGACCTGACAAAAATGGGGTACAGTGGCATTGTGGTTGCAAACTTATGCAATGTATGGTCATATACTATATTTTGTGAGCTTTTAGTTGGTATTTAGCGACTGTGCTGGATTTTGTATGATTTAGGTGATACGTAGAAAGACAGCCCAAGGTGGCGGTGCTCTGGTTTCTTATGCCAGCGAGCAAAAATATATGGCACAACCTGTGATTTAGTGTATATCTTCGTAAATAGTTTTTTTGTGTTGATCTTACAAGTGTAAGTGGGCACAGGAGACCGAATCCAGCTATGATTGAGGTCGAAACTAGCCTGACATACTGGATTCTATAACAAGATTAAGTAATAACATGGTTGATTCATGAAATTTTCTTGTGTTAATTAGATCTGCCTGTGACTTTCTCTGGTACTAGCTGACCTAAAATATGACAAGTAGCAAAGATATTAAGCTAGAGTTTTTCAGTAGCAAACAGACCTTCTTATAACATAAAACAGATATACATATAGTGGAACATTGCAGTAAAAAGTAAAATTTATTTAAGTGGAAGAATCGCTAGTGAGAATAATGCATTATATTTAGAGGTGAAACAATGTCTTGGTAAACTGACTACAGTGACTTTTATATAATAACACAAAATAACCTGACATTTGTACATCAAAACAATGCTGTATGCGAACAGACCTCCCTGTCATGAGATGTATGAATAATGGAACCATACCAACAGGGTTATTTACTAAAGTGACAATTTAAAGTGAAATTCAAATTAACGGCCAAAGTAATTGAAATGGAAGCATAGCTGACCTAGAGAATTATTCTAGTTTGACTATTTTGACATTAAATTTGAAATTTACTTTTAATTCTCACTTTAGTGCAGAACTCTTCTGACAGTGAGCAATACTAAAAGTAAACAGGTATACAGCATACATAGAAACTGTGTAAAGAGTGAACCAACAAATCTATAAAGAATGAGAGAATAATGCTTAGGGTAGCCTGATGTACTTATAACAAGACTGTGCCTGGAGCATATGAGTACAATATAGCTAGTTGTAATGTCTTCCGTTTCTTCTTCTTCTGGTTTATTGATATATACGTCTTTTATACATTTATAGTCTTGGGTCAAAGGCTTGCGACATTAATATATGTCTGTATTAATGAAAAGTACTAATACACAATCTGACTTATGGTTTCTTCAGGTTTATTCTTACAGTTACTGATACATAATAAAACAACAAAAGATGTTACATGATCATGGATGTTCAACAGCAGATGGTAATTGCTGGACTTCTGAAGGGAGAGTTACATAGCTAGACGAGAAGAGCAACCTCGTGCAGCAAGCAGCAACAGCAAGACAGAGAGAGAGACCTTGTGTCCCTTTAAGTTAACAGACTTTCGTACAGTGTAATAATAACCAGGGTGAACACACCTGTAGCTAAACAATGGACTGAGTGGACAGACAATTGAAAAGCTAAATAATGCTAGGAAAAGTAAAAACATTTGTATAGATAATTCATCCAGAGGCTCTCAACCTCTCACTGCTCAAGCTAATGCTTCCACATTAGCCCGAGCAGCAATGAGAAGTAGCAATGGTACCGGGAGGGTTCCTTTAAATCAGCGGTCTCCAATTGTCAGTGTTTTTTTTTTTTTCTATTGGTGTTTTGTATTTTTAAATATTTGTTATACAGTCCAGCTGTATAGATGACAATGTTTTAGAACAGGTGGATATTAATATACCAACATTAACATACTAATATACTATATTAAACTACAGTAATTGTGGGTCTCAGAGGGCACCAAATAAGAAAGCACCTAAAATAAAAATTAGGAGCATCATTCTTAAATTAAGTTTGCTATGTAACTTATCTGTTCAACTAAAATAAGCATATTACATTTATCTTCTACTCCGATCTTAAATTAGGATGTGACTTAAACAAGCAGGGGTGCATAGCAAATTCAGATAAACCTATATCTTTCAAGGAGCATACCGTATATACTCGAGTATAAGCCGACCCGAATATAAGCCGAGGCCCCTAATTTTACCCCAAAAAACTGGGAAAACTTATTGACTCGAGTATAAGACTAGGGTGGAAAATGCAGCAGCTACTGGTAAATTTCTAAATAAAATTAGATCCTAAAAAAGTTATATTAACTGAATATTTATTTACAGTGTGTGTGTATATAATGAATGCAGTGTCTGTGTGTGTATGAATGCAGTGTGTATATGAATGCTGTGTGTGTATGCAGTGTGTATATAATGAATGGAGTGCAGTGTGTGTATATGAGTGCAGTGTGTATGCAGTGTGTATATAATGAATGCAGTGTGTGAGTGCAGTGTGTATATAATGAATGCAGTGTGTGAGTGCAGTGTGTATATAATGAATGCAGTGTGTATCTAATGAATGCAGTGTGTGAGTGCAGTGTGTATATAATGAATGCAGTGTGTGAGTGCAGTGTGTATATAATGAATGCAGTGTGTGAGTGCAGTGTGTATATAATGAATGCAGTGTGTATATAATGAATGCAGTGTGTGAGTGCAGTGTGTATATAATGAATGCAGTGCAGTGTGAATGCAGTGTGTATGTATGAATGCAGTGTGTATGCAGTGTGTGTATGAATGCAGTGTGTATATAATGAATGGAGTGCAGTGTGTGTATATGAGTTCAGTGTGTAAATAATGAATGCAGTGCAGTGTGTGTATGTGTGTGAGTGCAGAGCATTGGTGGGGGTGGGCATTTTATTAATTATTATTATTTAATTATTATTGTAATATATATATTTTTGTTATGTTATTTTTTTTTTATTATTATTTTTTTTTTATTTTTTTTTTCGTCCCCCCTCCCTGCTTGTTAGCTGGCCAGGGAGGGGGGCTCTCACTCCCTGGTGGTCCAGTGGATGGGCTGTAGGAGGGGGGCTGTCAGGAAGCTGTAACTTACCTTCACCGCAGCTCCTGTCAGCTCCCTTCTCTCTCCTCCGTCCGTGCAGCTCCCAGGTCTGCTCCCTCTTCAACTCTCGTGGCAACGCTCTGACCCCGCGGCTCTCACGAGAGTTGCAGAGGAAGCGGACCTGGGAGCTGCACGGACGGAGGAGAGAGAAGGGAGCTGACAGGAGCTGCGGTGAAGGTAAGTTACAGCTTCCTAACAGCCCCTGGTCCTTGTCTGTATTATGGCAATGAAAATTGCCATAATACAGACAACTGACTCGAGTATAAGACGAGTGAGTGTTTTTCAGCACAAAAAATGTGCTGAAAAACTTGTCTTATACTCGAGTATATACAGTAATTTACATTTTTGGATTTATGCATATATATTACACTCCATATGAATCTGTTTCCTGTTTTCCTTGTTCTTTAGCAATATGTCATTGTCATTAATTGTATAATTTTCTCTATTTATGTTGTGCTTGATTTAAACCTTTCCTGTAAATATGGTGCAAAATATGGTTTCATATGAGATGTTTGCTTAAATTGGATCAATTGGCCATCTCATATATGTTTCTTGACTTCTCATTAAATAACACTGTTACAAATGTTCTTTTTCTGAATTTACTTAAGTTACTATTGTATCAAAATACACTAAAATTGTAAGGTGTTCGTGTTGCTGTAAGGTACAGCAACATCACAATACTGGGAACCGTGGCAGGTACGGTAAATTCAGGACATTTCCTGTAGTGTCCCTGACCCTGTAAACAACTTACTGGGCTTCTCACTTTTACTATTCCAAATACTGCTGATATATAAAAAGGCTGAGCCTGTAGTTGTGGGCAGTGTTTACCCGATCTAAACATTCACAGGCCTCCCCTTCCTCTGGGCTGATACTTCCTGGTTCTGCCCACCAACCGCTCCCTTTATTAAGCATTCACTTAGTGGGCCCTCTTTTACAGACCTACCTGAACGTTGGTTTTGGCACATCAAAACCAACTTATACCACCACTACTATAACTCTGCTTATTGTCCAAGACTACAAATATACAGATATACACCGGTGATAAGTTAACTATTTCTCTTTGGTGTTTTCAGTGTTATTACAATTTTTATCAAATATCTATAAAAGGCATAGAAATCAGTGCTGCTTTTCTAGACTGCGCTTCCAACGAGAAAAAAATCAAAACTAAATACAATGTAAACTTAGGAGAATGCCTACCACCTGGATCTATAACGCCTAATAGCCCCAACCACCAGCCCAGCACAGCGGGTCTCCAAGCAGGTCAGAATTACACTTCAAAGGTCACTTATAACAACACGTAGCACACCAGCTGCAGAAACTTTATATATAGCTGTATATGTGCACAATTGTATTTCTTTTTGTGTCTTGCTTATATTTGATAACAAGCTCCTTATTTTTATTGAAATGTCTTGCAATATATTATTTTGCATTTTAAACTATTTTACTGTTTACAAATTTCTCTGTATATCCGTGTATAGATTCTTTTGGAACTCTTTATTGTATCAATTAATTTATGCGTTTACTATGTGGTTGCGCTTTTTAAATACGTTGTATATAAAATATCTATAGTTGCAATTTACACTGCTGCTCAATTTCTCATTAAAACCAGATTTATTTGTTTTTAATAACCTTTTCAAAAGTTCTTACATCTATCCGAGAGCCGCTGTGAGTATCCTTGTCACCGTACAAACATAACATCTATTTTAAGCTATTCACATTTCTTTGAAAATCTTTGTTCAGTAGGCATATCCATGGCTTGAATTATAATGTGACATTTATCATGCTCCTTATACTGCTGGTACGGTGTTAGCCTATCATATAGCGGTAAATAAATAATAGAGAGGGGTGGAATTGGGGTTAGATGAGGTGAAGTGCAGAATGGTGGAAAAAAACAAATAAATGAGTGTTAGAAGTGTCCTAAGGGGTTAGATAATTATGAAAACGAAATTGCTGGAGGGTGAGGAGAGAAATCATAATAGATATGTATCCTGTATTTCAGAAATATCTGCTGTATTATCTAGGTTTAGTTTATAATGGATCATTTTTATTTTAGGTTTTGCTAAGGATGGTTTTGTTTCCTCAAGGGCTTTATGTAACAATCCTTACAGAATCATTACGTATAATTCTTCATACATACATATATTCTAATACAATAATTTCACTAAATACACACTTTATATGATGTACAGCATGCTAGCACGTTAGACTGCAAAGACCACATAGGAAGTGCATAGGGAAAGAACACACATGTACTTCCAATGCTTTTTAGCAATAAAACAATACTGGAAAAACATGCACACGAAATGGTACCCTTCAAGTTGGTATCAGAGTAATACTATATGCTGACAAACAAAGATTAAAGACTACATGACTAAATAGGACATCTGTCTCCTCTAACATATCAGAGGATGTGTAGTGGCAAATATTTATTTCTTGCCTATATTTCTCTATTTTCTTGATGTGACTAATTGGCATTAGTGAGACATGTCACATTCTATTTCTAAAGGGCAGGAATGTGTCATCAGTTATTGCATACCTTTTTCTCTGATTACATAATTTTATTTCAAACTATATAATTATCTAAAATAGATTTTTTTTAATAATGAACTATATTTTTTTTTCGTGGATTTCTACTTTGACATTTTTGCATTATCTAAGGTATATTTTTAATTTTTCTTTGTCTTTGTAGTGCAGAACTAAGGCATCATTTATGCTCAAATGTAGGAAAAAAAAATAAAATAAAGAATATTAAATGTAAGTGTAGCTGCTGTTTCCAATTTTTATCCAAGTTTGATCTGCGATGTTGAGGTTTAGCACAGCAGCATATTCTTATTTTATGTATTTATTTTTGTTCGTTCTAGGCAATAGGGAAAATAAGCTTTACCTGATAAGAAAAGCAAAGCAGTGGTTTTACATTTGTTCTGTAGATATTGCAAAATTGATGCAATATCCTCCATTTATGTGACATTTGAACCCAACGCTCTACATGCCACTTGACCTTGTTTGGGTCTATTTGCGTCTTCATGTGTATCTGGGGATAGCATAGTAATGTTTATTGTTATTGTATCAGGAATTTCTCAGTTGTGCAAGTAAGGCCAAGTCCAAGGACCAACATGTGGGTTTTTCTTATTGCCATTCTAAATATTATTAAAAATGCATATGAAAATGAATTGGCAGGCTATAGTTACATAGTAATCTAGGTTGAAACAAGGCTAAAGTCCATTAAGTTAAACCTTGAAAACCCATCCTTGATTGATTGATCCAAAAGAAGGCAAAAACCCCAAATGTAACAATTCCCAATTATTCCCAATCATCCTTATTGACTGCATAATGGCATTCAGATTTATTTTCCGGTCAACAACTTTTTTACATACATGTCATTTTTATACCTTTGATTATTATGTTTATGCAAAAAAGCATCCAACCCCTTCTTAAAATATCTATAGAATCTGCAAAGACAACCTCTTTAGGTATGGAATCCCACATCTCATATCTCAATGGGTGACCACTTGTCTATTGTATATCCCTACTAATTACAAGTTAGCACATAAGATATGATTGAGATATGTATATATTTTTAAACAAGTAAACTCGTTGCCATATACAAAAAGATCTAGCAACCCACCACTGTAGAAGCTATACCATTTCAAGACAATGAGACTTAAAGTACAAGAAAAGTAAGTTGCTGCAGTCTCTGTAAACTCTCTGTAAATGGTATCTAAGGCCTGATTTACCTTACACAAGTTGCTATCATGTCAGCGTATCTCATATCTTTTTATAGTTTCTTATCATTATAAAAATGTGCATTGTTTCTATATGTCATGCCCTAATATGTCAATATATGCCATTGAATCACTTGTCTACTCTGTCGTGGCATCAAAAGTACTTATGTATCTACCTAAATGCACAGAAAAATAAAGAATGTAAAAAAAAAAAAAAAAAACGCACACAAAAAAAAGGAGGATGCATTTATAGATTGATAGATGATACAGGTATGGATATATAAATCATTTGTTCGTGAAAGGTTTATGCAAGGTTCTAAATGATAGTGACGGTTGTACAGACATGAATTGAGTGAACCTCTATAGTATTGTTGCTTTAGATTGTTTTAGTTTATCCTAGAATTTCAATATAAATTACGATTTCACCATTGCCAGCTTTTCTGACAGGATATAAAAATATGGATGTAGTCTGTTCTTTTCCCTAGATAAACAAAAAAGTACAATCTGGTGAACTGAATTACAAAACAACATTTTGCATGTCAAAAGATCTTCAATGTTTCTGAGTTATTCTCTTTTCTCAGCAAATGACCAATTTGACTTACACAAATATTCCCTTTAGATTCATTCTTTCAAAAACCATGTTTGCTTAAAGGCATGGTATTAGTTTGTTCACCTAACACATTATAGAAGGAAATTGCAGAATCCATGCTTTTATTCTTTTCATAATCACAAAGGTAAGCGTTATTTGTTGGCCCATATACAGTTGCCTTTCTATGTAGAGAGTTGGCAATTTATCAAAATTGTAGCAACATACCTCAATGTAAATACGTACAAAATAATCTGTGTATTGTGTAACATTATATCTTATTTTATTTTAATGAATTTGATGCCAAGATTAAAGCCAACCCATTTTCCATATTTGGATAAATTTAAGAACAAAGATTTTTATTTTATTATTTTATTTATTTCCATTTAAAGTTGAATTTTGGGGCACCAGAGTCCTTTTAAACTTATAATGTAGAATGTAGATTTTTAAATGTCTGCATAAATTAATATTCCGTAGAATTTTTTTGTTTAGACCCCCCAAAATATGTAATTTACCTCTAATTCAGCAGTGAGAGCGTCTTCCTGCCTCAGCAGTTTTCTAACTACGGAAGATCCTTACAAGTAATGATCTTTTTTTTTTTTTTTGTATTCTTTTTTTTTTTTATTATTATTTTTTTTTGTATTCTTTTTTATTCTTTTTTTTTTTTGCTCGTGCATAAAGTTACAGTGGATCCTGCATCGCCACAACAGCGACGGTTGCAGTACATTTAATGATACATGTTGAGTAGCATTGAAAACTGTTAAAGACATTACTTTGCATCATTTGAGGAGTTAGCATGAATTGTTATATTTAAGATATTGTAGCTAGTTAAGCAGTTAAACATAACATAGCAATTACGAGTAGACCGAGCAGTCATTTTAGATATAGGCGACCTGAGTAGATTGAAATTATGTGGCTGAAAAACATAAACATAGTAGGTATCGTAGGTAAATTAGTAGCCCTGGTGGATGGTACAACAGAGCGCATCAGCCATACAGGTACATTAAGTAAGACTTTGTTTGCCTGCGTGGGATCATTGAAGTTCCGCTCAACATTTGGGGTTATCGAAGATAGATGCACAATTTTATATTTTTAAACAAGCTAAAGGCATGAAGCATGTTAGGTACAGTGTTTAGTTATACAAGCTGAAGATATTCAGTAATAGTGCTGGTCATATAATTGTATAGAAAAATAAGATACATTGGTGCAGTGATATATCATGAATACATTCTCTTAGATTGGCTTTCACAGTAAAGATTTAACAATATTCTGCAGGTGCCTAACTTTTTGCAGATTGCACCATTTTATACTAATATAGACATCAGAACAGAGCTCTATCATGTCTGGTTACTGATAAAAGTAGAAGATTTAGGGATAGAACTGTAGCTTAGCTGTGGGAGATAAAATAAAATATTCACCCCCGGAGGCCCTTGTGGCCAAGCTCAAGCATGCGCAACAAGGGTGGCTTATCGTGGGAGCTGGATCTCGCCTGTGTATTACCCATATTGTGCGGGCTTGTCTCGGCGGGGCACCTAGGCAAAACGTCCACATGAGTCTCTATTCAGCCAGTTTCCTCTGTGTGCTTCACATGATCCTGCTGCAAGCCGGCTGTCAGGTGTGCGTCGCGGCTCTGTCAGGGCTGGCTGGAGAGAGTTGTCTGGCAGTCCGGTAGGGGAGTGCAGCTCTTTACGTTGGGGACCATTTCCCTGTCTCGGCTGAAAGGTAGGAATTTGTCTGCAGAGTGTCGCATGCCTTTACTGCGGAGCGAGTGGTGGCTTGCTGTGCCTCCTTCATTTCGCTGTCTTCTGGCCTGCTAAGGCGCTATAATGCGTGCAGGTGGCTAGCTGCTGTTGATTTTTCTGGCCAGCTGGTACCTGGTAACTTTGCTGTCAGTCTTGTGCGCGGGGAAAACACTTTCCTTCCCTCTACCTTCAGCGCACATGGCATCCGCCATCTTGGACAAGGTGCCCAGGCCGCCGATCAGGGTGGTATCGTTGCTGGGCCTTGGTTGTGTTGCAGCGGTCAGGGTCCCAGGGTGAGGACCGGGATCACCCCTACCGGTCCAAAGGGGGGGGGGGGGCAGGGCCGGTTTCGCTGAGGTTTGGGCCTCAGGTCAGGCACTGTTAGGCAGGATAGTGGAGCAGTGGCCGTCCGCCCCACTCACCGCCGGAGTAGGCCCCAACTGGGGCATCGAAGATTCCTCCTCCAGGGTACTGAAGCTCGAGGAGCCAGCCTCTCCCTGGATCCAGTGCCCCCTTTGCACCAAGGACCATGCTGTCGGTCTGCTTTTAGGTCGATATTCTTAGATTTAGAGGCTTAATGTTTAAAAGATTGCAGGAGCTGATCATTCTTGTGACCGTCCAGCTCGGCGGTCCGGCCCCGCCCCATACAAGTAATGATCTTTTGACTAATCCAGTGTGTCGCATAGTGTTGCATTTGGACAAACGCGCAGCAATCATGCTCCACAACAACGTTGAGCCCCCACTTACACTTTTGAGGCATTGACAGCTGGGAGATGTTATCAAGGAGGATGATAAAAACGCTTAATTCTCTTGAAATTGGCATTTTAAGAAGAAGGGAAAAAGCGCATTATGGTGCTCTTGGTGTTGAACGATATGCCCCTTTATTACCTTTTTTTTTTTTTATGTAATTATGGCTCAACAAGTAAATTTTCTCTTCTTGACATTTTAATTTGAAGGGGAAACAAAATCCTTTATTACCCTATTTTTTTTATTACTCATTTGTGTGCAAGAAAATACAGAGAACTCAAATAGCTTGCCCTAAGACCAGTTTGAGGGTGGAGCGAGGACCCACCGAAGAATAAGCTATTTTACTTCTTGTTCGTGGGGTTGCTGTGTCTCATGCAAAAGGAACCAGCCAGCATTTTGGATCTGGACCGCTCTTTTGAGTGGGATTAGTCTATGTAAATGGTTTAGGTTCTCTGTGTAGTGGCACAAGATGAGCTAAAACCATAGTGAGAACTGAGCGGGGAACTGCCAAATGCCAAGCTATTTGAATTGTTGCCTGTTCTCAGTATTCTCTTGCACTCTGTTTTTTGTTTTGTTTTTGTTTGCTACATTAACTATTGCTAATAAACCATATTTTCCTTTTTGTGTGTGTTTGATCAAATCTCCCCACACAGCTTGTCTGATATTTTGAATGTTTGGCTATTTGTTCTAACATTATGTGATATAATTTATATATAATGTAATTTTCTTTAGTCGGGTCATCATTTTCTTAATTGTAATGGGACCTAGGTTAATTAAGTACTGAATTACATAGAAAAAGTATGTGAACCCTTTGGAATGATATGGATTTCTGCACAAATTAGTCATAATTGGTGATCTGATCATCATCTAAGTCACAACAATAGACAATCACAGTCTGCTTAAACTAATAACACACAAAAAATGAAATGTTGCCATGTTTTTTATTGAACACACCATGTAAACATTCACAGTGCAGGTGGAATAAGTATGTGAACCCTTGGATTTAATAACTGGTTGAACCTCCTTTGGCAGCAATAACTTCAACCAAACGTTTCCTGTAGTTGCAGATCAGACGTGCACAACGGTCAGGAGTAATTCTTGACCATTCTTCTTACAGAACTGTTTCAGTTCAGCAATATTCTTGGGATGTCTGGTGTGAATCGCTTTCTTGAGGTCATGCCACAGCATCTCAATCGGGTTGAGGTCAGGACTCTGACTAGGCCACTTCAGAAGGCGTATTTTCTTCTGTTTAAGCCATTCTGTTATTGATTTACTTCTATGCTTTGGGTCATTGTCCTGTTGCAACACCCATCTTCTGTTGAGCTTCAGCTGGTAGAAAGATGGCCTTATGTTCTCCTGCAAAATGTCTTGATAAACTTGGGAATTCATTTTTCCTTCGATGATAGCAATCTGTCCAGGCCCTGATGCAACAAAGCAGCCCCAAACCATGATGCCCCCACCCCCATACTTCACAGTTGGGATGAGGTTTTGATGTTGGTGTGCTGTGCCTCTTTTTCGCCACACATAGTGTTGTGTGTTTCTTCCAAACAACTCAACTTTGGTTTCATCTGTCCACAGAATATTTTGCCAGTACTGCTGTGGAACATCCAGGTGCTCTTGTGCAAACTGTAAACGTGCAGCAATGTTTTGTTTGGACAGCAGTGGCTTCCTCTGTGGTATCCTCCCATGAAATCCATGTTTGTTTAGTGTTTTACGTATTGTAGATTCGCTAACAGGGATGTTAGCATTTGCCAGTGACTTTTTTAAGTCTTTAGCTGACACTCTAGGATTCTTTTTTACCTCATTGAGCAGTCTGCGCTGTGCTCTTGCAGTCATCTTTACAGGACGGCCACTCCTAGGGAGAGTAGCAGCAGTGCTGAACTTTCTCCATTTATAGACAATTTGTCTTACCGTGGACTGATGAACAGCAAGGCTTTTGGAGATACTTTTATAACCCTTTCCAGCTTTATGCAAGTCAACAATTCTTAATCGTAGGTCTTCTGAGAGCTCTTTTGTGCAAGGCATCATTTACATCAGGCAATGCTTCCTGTGAAAAGCAAAACCAGAACTGGTGTGTGTTTTTTATATCGCAGGGCAGCTGTAACCAACACCTCCAATCTCATCTCATTGATTGGACTCCAGTTGGCTGACATCCTACTCCAATTAGCTCTTGGAGATGTCATTAGTCTATGGGGTTCACATACTTTTTCCACCTGCACTGTGAATGTTTACATGGTGTGTTCAATAAAAACATGGCAACATTTCATTCTTTGTGTGTTATTAGTTTAAGCAGACTGTGATTGTCTATTGTTTTGACTTAGATGATGATCAGATCACATTGTATGACCAATTTGTGCAGAAATCCATATCATTCCAAAGGGTTTACATACTTTTTCTTGCAACTATATATGTTGTGTGTTAGATCCTGTGTATATGTACCCATCCTTTACAGTCCACCTAATTGCTTTCCAACTAATAAAATATAATCAGATTTATACAACACATTTAAGTACTATAGCTATTCTTAACTATTAATCCAAATTGATTTTAAATAGCATTATAACCTGATATTTCTCAAGGTTAAGATAGAAAGTCATGAAGTTCAAATGCTATTATTAATGAGATTTATTTAAATAAAAATAACAATTGTGTCAAAGTTCTAAAGGTGAAACAATCTGCAGGAATATTCCATGGGATTTCAGTAAATTTCGAACATAGTCCATTGTAGAATTTCAGAAAGGTTCTATCGTTACTAAATACTAATTTTGGAGATGGGGGATGACAGACGCTTGAAGATTTACTTATAAACTTACTGTCCTATAGATATATAGCAGTGCATGGAAGTTTGACTTTGGTTAATTACGTTTATAATGTATCATAAAACTTTTTAGAATTTGTAAACGTGATGGGAGAGCTATAATTTTAAATCTATTATTCCATTTATTTTGTGATTTTTTTATTTTTATTTTTATTTTTATTTTTTTTTTAACCAGCATCAAATTTAAATAGGTCACTTAGTGAATAGCTAAAATATATCTCTTGTGAACACTAACAATATATCTTTATAGCAAATATTGACGGAGTTTACTTTTAATGAAAGCAAATTATATATTTGGAGTAATGTAAGACTTTGTCATTTAATAAAGGTGGCACAGTCATGGTTTAAAAAAAAATATTTAGTGGTTTAGCAAATGTAAGATCTCTATATGATCATCATGGATTTGCTGGAGTGGCAAAGTGTGACATAATTTATACCTACAATCACCATCAGCATTACCTGCTCTGCAAACATAAGACACACAAATCCTGTTTCAGGTGATTCTGTTGTCACCATATTTATAGTGACCCCACAGTAGGCCTGGATTGACCCATTTGGATATTTCATGTATTGTTTAACCCATAAAAATATGCTGGCACCATAAAAAAAAATAATTTTGATGAAGTTGTTAAGATACCCAGAGGTGCGTCTTGAGTGGATGAGGATAGGGGTTTTAAAGCAGAGCCCCATATTTGTGTGCAGCTCCCTTTCTGAGTCTCGTACACAAGCCTTGATCCCAAAGCTGAAATCGCAAACTAACTTAATTTACATAGATACACATAGTGAGCTGATTCCTTTCTCAGCTGAGACAAAGTCTCAGGTGTCTAAGGACACTGGTCAGGGGAGAAGCATGGCAGCAAGAGTACACAGATCCAAGAGTGTTGAAGCACAGTGCCTTGCAGCTTTCTGTTTCTTCTCGCTCACTTTGCATGTGATTTAGAGGGTGATGCTTGCTGCCCCTGCCCCTGCAAAAGGTATTCAGCTGCTGCCCACTCCCCACCCTCAGCACAAAGCATCTAGGGAAACAAATATGTTATAGTGTTCCTTTATGTGCGTGTCTTTGTGCATGTGTTCATGTATCTATATGTGGAAGCTTGTGTGCCTGTTTGTGTATGCCTGTGTGTATTCTTCTGTCTGTGTGCATTTCTGTGTATCCTGCCTCTTTGTGTGTCTGTGTATGCATGTATGTGCCTGTGTCTATGTATGTGACCATGTGTTTCTGTGTGTGCCACACTCAATCACACTAAGCCAATCCACACAAAGCCACCACACATACCCTACTGAGGTCAATTGATTGGGGGGTAAGCAGAGAGGGGAAATAAGTTATTTCTTGATGGACCAGAGCCCAGTGGTTCCTAGTTACTCCCCTGCGTGTAAAGCCCAGCATGCTTGCATTACTTTTATGTCACACTCATTTCTGAAGAAACATGCCGATTTTATCTTTATCAGCTAACACTCTCTCGATTAGTAAATTAAATTAATACAATCTTTGAGGGAATGAAATGCAGGAATAATGTCAACATTGAAAACCCATAAAGCAAAATATACTGTAAGTATAAAAGACAAGCCACTATTAGTTGTGTTTGCTGCAAGCATGCCTAAATTGGCCACTATAAATAATCTGTACTCAAAAGGAAATGCTGTAATTACAAAGATTTTCTTGCAGTTTTCTTACACAGACTGTGTGCCCATCTGTTCTTTCCCTGAACAATTGCTTCATCAAATACTTTACTGGGCAGAAATCCAACTGACCGAGTCTTACAACCAGCAAGAAATTTATGATAAACTCCTATGACACAGTCCTCAGGTCATCACTTCTCCAGTGTCCTGGAAACCCTGTTAGACAAGGTCAAAGGAAATGCTTTATTAGCCAAGAATGGCCTTTTATATGGAAAAAATAATCAGCTGTGCCAAGAAATATTAGCAAGGGCACTGTGGTAGGAATACACTAGACATTTTATCATTTGGTAATCTATTCGAGCTGGATAATTGTATAAGAAATGTTAAATATGGCTTAAAACGCCGCCAAGAAAGTGATGCAGTTACATTCTTCTAATATGCTTTTTTCCCTTTAACATGAAATAAATATGAATATATATATATATATATATATATATATACATGTAGAATTTTTTTTCTCTTTAAAGTTTAGAGGTCATACTTGCTAAAAAATCTAAATGTTTAATTCATTATATAGGTAGTGCATAAAATAGCAAAATTAATAAAAACATATATATATATATATATATATATATATATATATATATTTACCTTTAAAGGGATTCTCTAAGCACCATAGCCACTAAAAGGTTATGTAGTGGTTATGGTGTTAAATCCCTGTGTAAGCCTGCAAATTATTTACATTTTGACACCTAATTAGCTCTGTCAGACACCAGTCTGTACAGCAATGCTAAAGGAGAAGTTCATACGTAACGTATTAACAAACTATCTGTAGGCATTATTCATTGGCTGAGCGTGTCAGCTGGCAGCTCAGTTCTTCAAAGTTAGTATGCTAAAATAGACGTATGAACTACTTTAGCATAGCAAGGCAGAATGCGAGGTGTGTGGTTGCATGACACAGCCAAATTACTAATACATGCTTTAACAGCTTAAAGTGAGATGGTGCCTGCATTCTGCAGTGATTATGGTGTTTAAAGTCCATGCTGTGTTCAAATGTCCAAGCAGCAAAAGCCCCCTCCCAGATCAGAACAAGGCTTTTCCAGTCAAGAACATGTCATTCTGTTCTATTATTTAGATATGTGTTTTAACTCCCAGGCAAGATGAGTGGAACTATTAAACAAGCTGGCAGATGTTGTACTGTTTAAGACCGGGTAGCTTGTTCTATAATACTCATGAGGGAACACTCTGTCAAATGTAGAAATGGCATTTTAGAAAATGTACAGACAGTCAACGCATTGGTCTAGTCTACCTGTAGTTTTATTAAACCTTTAGAAGCAGATGTTGGTTATACTTTCTTTATCTCGTTATTTCTTTTTGGATAAAAATGTAAATTATAAGCAGCAACATAACTTTAGCTTAATGGAGTGCTTTTGGTGTATAGAGCATTCCTCTGCAGTCTTACTATCAATTCTCTGCCATTTATGAGTTAAATCACTTTGTTTATGCAGCCTACTCACACATCCCCTGTATGTGGAGTACATTTCCTGTAAAGGGAGATGTAATGTTTAAACGTTCTTTATTGCATAGTGTGTTTATTTAGAATTTATCTACTGCTCTATTAAGTCTGCTATAGCCAGTAAAACTTCTAAAGTAAACACATGATTTCTATCATATTCTCCATTTAGTAACAAAAAAAAACTGAGCTGTCCAGTGACCACACAGTATGATAAAAATTAACTTTTAATCAAAGCAAAATATAAAAAGAGCAGGACAGATACCTAGCTCTGGACAAACACCATGAAAAAGAAATCAACGTGGGAGAATAAAGCAGACCATAATAAGTCACAATGTTCTTAAAGGTGTCTCTACCTGCCTGTAATAAATCCAGAGGCGTAGCGTGGGGGGTGATGGGGGGGCCGGCCGCACCGGGCACAACATCTGGGGGGGCGCCAGGGGTGTATTAGCCGCGAGGCAAACAAGGCATTTGCATTGGGCGGCATTTTCCAGGGGGCTGCAAAAAAAGCCGCCCCCAAATGCCCAAGGCAAATGTCTTGTTAGCCTTGCGGCTAACAGACATGCTGGCGGGCTGCTAGGCTGGGCGGGCGGCATTGGTGGGCGGCCGGCGAGGGAGCACTTCCTCTGAGCTGTCTGCTCAGCTCCCTCGCGCGCCGCAGAGTGAGGCTGGGAGCCGGAATATGATGTCATATTCCGGCTCCCAGCCTCAGTCTGCGACGCGCAAGGGAGCTGAGCAGACAGCTCAGGGGAAGTGCTCCCTCGCCAGCCTGCTGCCCGTCCAGCAGCCACTGGACCACCAGGGAGGAAGATAACCCTGCCCCCCCCCCCCCCCCCCCCAGCATTTCCAAAGGTAAAAAGGTAAGGATGCTGGGGGGGTTACATTTAAAAAAAAATGTGTTAAAAATGTGAGTGTGTGTGTGTGTCTGCTAGTGTGTATGTGTCTGCTAGTGTGTATGTGTCTGTTAGTGTGTGTGTGTGTCTGTTAGTGTCTGTTAGTGTGTGTGTGTGTGTCTGTTAGTGTGTGTGTGTGTTTCTGTTAGCTAGTGTATGCGTATCTGTCAGCGAGTGTGTGTGTGTATTTAGAAGGCGGGGAAGGGTTGGGTGGGGGTGGCGGGGGAAGGGTTGGGTGGGGGTGGCGTGGGCGGGAGGGCATTTTACTTTAATTACATAAGTATTTTCATAACAAACAATACATGTGCTTGGGTGGTAAGGGTTTCTTTAACCCCTTAAGGACACATGACGGATATATTCTGTCATGATTCCCTTTTATTACAGAAGTTGTGTCCTTAAGGGGTTAACTAATCTAGTGGAAGATACTCGAGTGCTAAAATCCACGGGATAGGGGGCGCAAATTACTTGCCTTGTCCCGGGTGCTGACAACCCATGCTACGCCACTAAAGAAATCACCTTCCCAGGGTACAAAAAAACCCAATGTTACTAAACTGTGAGTTACAGTGTATCTGTAACCGTGGGAGAGTGTATATATCAGTACGATGTGTCCAAATTAATGGTACACAGACAGACTATTAGCTAAGTAAATGTTTAGGTCTGACGATAACTAGTATCAAAATACTGAGTAACAAATAGCTACATAGAATGTAGCAAAACCTCAGCTGTATGCCTGAGGTACAGAAGGAGTAGAGACAGCAGAAATGAAATAAATAGGTAGCTCAAAACACGTGTGTGATAGAGAGAAAGTATATATCACTAAAGTCTATTTGCTGTACTAGTGGTATAAATAACTGAAAAAATAGACAGCTAAATAGTGGGTATATATAAATCTCTTAGCCCTGTAGGGGCAGTAGGCTGAACTGGCCGAAACCAGGTATAACTAGCTTGGCTGCAAATCCCTGTTACAGCCTAGAAATAGGTACAATAATGGCAAGTGTGCTCAGCTAGGACGTGCCCAAAGAAATAGTATTAGAGGTCCTCAAGATTCTAAGCTTGCTAGATAATCACGTCTATCTGTCTAAGAACGCTGGTTTGTATAAAGTCCCGAATCCCGGACCTGTAAGAAGCATATAACTAAAGAACCTGAATCAATTCTAAGGTTCTATCTAGTGCTCAAAAAGTCTACGTCTAGCTAAATCAAAGTGGCAAAGCTTGCAACGAGGAGCTACACGAGAGAAAGCCCCGACGCGAGTTTCACCTGTAAGCGGCTTTTCAAAGCTTTAGTTATATGCTTCTTACAGGTCCGGGACTTTAGCTACAAACAGCTGAGGTTTTGCTACATTCTATGTAGCTATTTGTTACTCAGTATTTTGATCATACTGTGTGGTCACTGGACAGTTCAGTCTTTTTGTTTTTTTGTTACTAGTTTATTCTATGGGTTAACCCCTAATTTTTCTGTCCAGTTATTTACTGCTTCATCTCATTTTTTGCATATATTCTCCATTTATATGTATATTTATACGTACGTGTGTGTGTGTATTTATATATATATATATATATATATATATATATATATATATATATATATATAAAATATGCGCCATGGTTGAATAATCAAAGGACTTATTTTGTAGTTTAAAAATAAAACAATTTCTATTCAAATATTACAGTTCACAGAACAAACATTCATCATGATAATTTTAAACCAGGGGTAGTCAACCTGGTCCCTACCGCCCACTAGTGGGAGGTTTAGGATTTCAGGTGGAAGGTGGTGGGTTCTGCAGAAAATGCCCAGTGGGCCTTGATGGTCATTTAATCTACCCTGCTGGCCCCTTGGAGTATGTGTCTGCTGCATACAACAACTTTGAAACACAATTCAGGAAGAGGAGCTAAGCCAGTAAACCACTCATGGACAGCGGTTTCATTGTTATTTCAACTCATCAGCATGAGATAGGTTACTGGCTTGCCATGGAGGCTTGGCGTTACTTGTAAAGTACATACCAACAGAGTTTTGGTGGCGTGACTGGTGTGTGTATTTGTGTTTAGCAATATATTAACTATCCATTTACTTCAGGTGGAAGGGGTTTTCATCCACACTTTTTTCCTCACCACAACTCTGTTGACTACAAAATAAGTCCTTTGATTATTCAACGATGGTATATCTATCTATCTATCTATCTATAGATAGATAGATATATATATATACATATACACACACACACACTTTCATATAAGCCCCATACTTCAAGGCCATATAAACAGCTGTAGGAAATGAAATGGCAGAATGTTGCATCAATGTGTAGAAGAAAAGATTATATATGTTGTTATGAAAGATGTTTTGCAAATAACCAATTACTAGACAGCGAAGTGATAGAAAATAAAGTGTAAAACTGCAATGAAGTAAAGGTGACTTGCATAGCCGGCACAACACATTGATCTTGGAGGGGATAACACACATAAAAACCAATTATCTGCTACCAGTTCCAGTATTCACAAGTTAAATTGTATTTTAGCTGGAAAAATCCTACACTAGTCTAGTTGCTTTTAAATCTCTAGTTTTTATTATTAAAATAGCAGTTCAAGTATAAATCCCAGAATGTAAACTATATATATATTTTTAAAACAATGATCTTTATTAGAAATGTTTAGCTTCCTATTCTCACTAGCATGGCCAGTATTGTAAAACACACTGATTACTGCATGTATTATTTGAAAAAGACTATTGGTTGCAGTTCCAGGAATGCCCTGGTTCCTCCAAGTGTAAGTATTGAAACCATTTTAGAATAAAATTGACATGGCGTGTGCTTGGTGCTTGTAAGCTCCTGCAAAGAGTTTTTAGCTCCATTTAGCTAACCCATGTGCAGGGCTGGCCTATTGGCTCAGATTGTCATCTTAACACCTCATTATAATGCCAGGCTTAGCTCAATGTAGGACTTCCATGAATAAAAGTGGTGGTGCTGGGTGCCCAATGGACCCCAGGTAATTTGTCAAACCTTTCTCAAGCAGGCTGTAGAGTTTAAAGTGTTTGGAATGTTCCTTTAAGCCCTTAGTGACGAGACCGTTTTTCAATTTTCTTACCGTTAAGGACCAGGCCTGTTTTTACATTGGTGCCGTGTTTGTGTTTAGCTGTAATTTTCATCTTACTCATTTACTGTACCTACACATATTACATACTGTTTTTCTCGCCATTATGGTCTTTCTAAAGATGCCACTATTTACATCATATCATATAATTTACTATAAAAACAATTATAAATATAATGAAAACATTTAATAAAACACACTTTGTCTAACATTGACCCTACAATCGCCCAAAAATTCCCCTGCGAATAGTTTCTAAATTTTGTCCTGAGTTTAGAAATACCCAATGTTAACACGTTCTTAGCTTTTTTTGTAAAATTATAGGGCTAGAAGTACAAGTAGGACATTGCTGTTTCAAAATATATATTTTTAAAATTTATCAATAGTGACATTGTAACACTTTTACCTGTCACAAATCTCTGAATCACACCTCACATGTACATATTTTTTTTATTTTTTTTAAGTAGACAACCCAGGGTATTCAATATGAGGTATGTCCAGTCTTTTTTAGTAGCCACTTAGTCACGAACGCTGGCCAAAATTAGCATTTAGATTTGTTTGTGTGTTAAAAATGCAAAAAACAATTATGAATGCTTACTTTGGCCAGTGTTTGTGACTAAGTGGCTACTAAAAAAGACTGAACATACCCCATTTGCAATACCTTGGGTTGTCTTTTTTTGCAAATGGTATGCCATCATGGGGGCAATTCTCATTCCGAGGCTACCATACACTCTCAAAAGCAACCTAACCAATCTGGCAAATTTCAATGTGAAAAAACTGAAAATCAAGCCTTATATTGACCCTGTAACTTTCAAAAACACTATAAACCCTGTACATAGGGGGGTACTGTTATATTTGGGAGACTTCGCTGAACACAAATATTAGTGTTTCAAAACAGTAAAACGTATCACAACAATAATATCATCAGTGAAAGTGCTGTTTGTGTGTGAAAAATGCAAAAAACTTCACTTTCATTGACTATATCTTTGCTGTGATATGTTTTACTATTTTGAAAAAGTCATATTTGTGTTCAGCGAAGTCTCCCGAGTATAACAATACCCCCCATGTACAGGTTTTGCTGTGTTTTGGAAAGTTACAGGGTCAATATAGGGCTTGACCATTTCAGTTTGCCAGATTGGTGTGCTGGCTCTATGTTGCCTTTTGAGACTATATGGTAGCCCAGGAATGTGAATTAACCACATCATGGCACACCATTTGTAAATGTAGACAACCCACGGTATTCTAAATGGGGTATGTCCAGTCTTTTGTAGAACATAGATTAGAGGGATTCCCTGCTCTGTTGCGTTCGTCTATGTTCAGAGAAATATCCCTGAACATAGAAGAACGCAGCAGAGCAGGGAATCCCTCTAATAACCACGAAGGCTCGCACTTACCACCCTGCGAGGAGAGAGCTGGTCGTAAGTGCAAGCCATCGTAAAACAGGTCGCAAAACGAGGACCACCTACATAGGTAATTTTTTGCCGCGGACATACTAGGTACGTTCGCTGTACTTAACAACCAGGTTTTTTTTTCTGGACGTACCTAGTACATCTGCGGTGGTTATGGGGTTAATAGAATGCTAACATACAGTCATTGCTAGCTGAATGTGTGTATCTATTTTGGTGCATATTACAAATGTTTTTGCTACTCTTGATTTACTTTTAACCATAGGCTTAAAAGTACAGTACCAGATGTATGTCGTTTGGTAAAAGCTTGTTGCTGTTTATTGGGATTTGCAGCAAATACATCTCATTCCAAACATATTTCTTTTGATATACTTGTAACTTTGGAAGGAGATTCTTATTGTGGCTTACACTTTGGATATGTATAAAACTGGTTTCTAATAAAGGATAACTTAATCATTTGTACTGTTATTTGTATTTCTTTTGCATGTACTAGGTTTAGGAATTCAGGAGTATGTATTTTGGAATACATCATATTCTGTTTTACATGATGTCATCAGCCTTGTTTCATGGCTAAGGATGTTGGGGAATGTGCATACTTATGTATATTTGGGGTTGTATTTTTATTTATGCTTTTTTTATACAGTACAAATTATCACTCATGCTTGTATTGATCGCTATACACAGTTCCCAAACATGTACTAAATTTTATGATATTAATAGATTTAAAAGTCATTCTTTTAAAGTCATTAATGAAATGGAGGCTAAAATTTGCCTTTAGGTTATGGCGAACATTTTTAAGCAGAGTCCGCTGCAAAAACACTGTATATACATTAATGGTTAAATTATTTTTTGGATCAGTCAGTGCTAAATTGAAAAAAAAAACAATATTCTTTTATTTCTCCGCAGATCAATGCACAGTCACTAGAACATACCTCTTCCTCCACAAGTTCTGGTTTTTCAGTTCTATCTATTACTTTGGAAACTGGGCTTTCATTGTGGTATGTATAAATCTTCTGGAATGTTTAATTATAAAAAAGTGGAACAGGTTTCAACAATTCAACACTTAGTTCCTCCTAGATTGTCCATAGCCCCCTACCATTGCCCCAAACCACCCCCACTACAGGTCCTAACCCCCTACTCTTGACCCTTACCCCCCACTAAAGGTTTTAATCCCCCAATACAGCCCATGTCCCACCACTACAGGTCTTAACCACCACACTACTGCCCTTAACCTACCACTTAAGCTCCTGCCACCCACAACAGCCCCTATCCCTGACTGATGCCTTTAACCCCTTAAGGACACATGACATGTGTGACATGTCATGATTCCATTTTATTCCAGAAGTTTGGTCCTTAAGGGGTTAAACCCTATATTGGGCTGAGGGAGAGCTAACTTGAATGTCCTTTCACATCTTGTACTAAATGGAAATTGAACTACTTCCCACATGCATTTTCCACACATCACACATTACCACACATAACACTCACAGCGGCCCAAACATATCACTCACAGCTACTCACATTGCTACAAATACCACTCACCGCTACCCACATGCAGACACTCACAGCTATACACACATTACACAGCCTTTTACATCATGCACAGAAAGCCAGAACATACACTTCACACACACCTACAACACTTTTATCCATCCTACACAACACACACACACACCCACACCACACATCCACTCAACATTTTAACAAATGTTCACTTACCTAACAATAAAAAAAATAACACAGGGAAAGAATTTCCTAACACACACATAATAAAATGGGCTGTGCATGCTTATGAGCAGCATGTAGCGGCTTTACTGGAGTCTGGGCAAATGAGACCCAACAAAGAGCATTAATATTGGTCAGACGCCCAGATTGCTGTTGAAGCAGTCCTTCGGGGATGGGACACATGTGATATTATGACATGGGCAAATCATGTGGGTAGGACATTGTGATGTCATTACATGGGGGGGGGGGGGGGGCGGCAGGTGGCAATTTTTTATGTAAACCCACCTACTTCCCTCCCTGCCCTTGCAACCCTGGAGCGCACACATGCTGTATGAGATGACAAATGGTCCAATCACAGACTTTTCTGTGATAAAAAAAAAAAAAGAAATTACATTTTACTACAGTCGGAGCATGGGGTCCTCCGCCATCATCCCCAATAGTACATATTACACAGAGAAATTCCCCCACTCCAAAGGGTTAAAGTAACTTTTTAACAACCCTGTATTTTGTATATACTGAAATGTATTTTTTATTTAACTAAGAAATTAAAAGCTTATTCTATTTTTTTTTTTTTTTTTTTAAATACCACAGGACACGTAAGAGAGAATATCATACATATGTTTATATATATATATATATATATATATATATATATATATATATATATATATATATATATATATATATATAATTAATTTTGCTTATTTTATTTTTTTTATTACTGAACGTTGTACTTTTTTCAACATCCAGAACTGTAGTGTTATGTTTAAATTAGAGACAAATGACTGATGATAATACAAATGGGTAAAATAATATATTAAAGCTAAGGTGGGCTTTTTTTTTTCCAGGATATTTGCTCAGACTCTCAATGGGTTTACTCCTAGATATATTCAAAGCATATAAACTACATTGAGTTGAAGAGATTGCATTATTGTATTTATCCTAATGACCAATAAAGACCGCACAGAGTTTTCTTTTATTGCAAGTTTTATTTATGTATTCTGCTGTCTGATAATTGAAAAGTTCCAATACATGCTTGTATATAGATTAATTATGGAATTATTTTAATTTAAGAACAAAACCAGCAATACATTTAGCAAACCTCTTTGTAGAAAAGTATAAACATTTATTATCAAATATTATTAATGTCTGCAATAAAAAATTGATATTAAAAAGTACTCCCTGTTTTCTTTCGCTATACCCTATAAAGTGAATATATAGCAGTTCGATAAAATTAAGTAAATACTTTTTTATAGTGTTAATTAGGCTACATGTAATATTGTAGATTTTTTTTTATTTTTTTTATTTTACAACAGTTTGCCCACTAGCTAATATTCTTTATATTTTGCAACAAATAATGAATCATTTTTAAAGGCTAATTCAATATTTGCTTCTTCTGCAGGTGTTTATTATTGGCTTTATTGTATCATGTTGCAAAGGCAAGAAATCTGTAATTGAAGAAGTGGAAGAAGATGATTCTGACCTAAGTGATGATGATATTCCATACGCTTAAACCTATTTCGTTTTGAAATGACAACCTTTTTGTACCGAATGCTACTTATTTGATTTTGGAATGGAGTGACAAAATGCAAATGTAAAATTTTATTTAGATTTGCTGATTAAATATGTGTATATAACTTGGTTTTACTGACTGTTATTTAAAATAAATGTACAACATATTGTATATAAAAAGAGCAGTTGAAATTTGGGTTTTTACATGCTATGCACTGAAATACTTAATGCCAATAACACGGCTATTCTACAGCTTTTGATTTCCAGTTTGATTTCTTTGGCGTGGACTGCTTTCTCTTGTGGAACACTAATTTAGAAGTAAGGTTCCAGGTTTATTTTTATTAACATTTTGAAACCTTTCTTTAACCATTTCTGAATATTTTTCTATTGTCAATAAAACATAATATTCCAGATATCGGGCAGTTTTTTTTTCCATATTCACATCTACTGAAATTCTAATAAAATGTTACTACTCTGGAATTTGTTAACGCTCCAACAGTTTGGTTTGAAGCTTTTGATAGCACAGGACCAGGATGGCACTTGAGACTGAGTAGCACCAATGCATGTGGGCTAAAGATGTAAAGTTGGAGCCAACATAGTAAACTGTGCCAAAGCCTGCATTCATTTCATGCATCAGAGGCATAGAATCCAAATACTTCCATCAGTGAAATAAAGGAAGCAGAATCATGTCTGTTCTCTGCTCCCACAGTGAAGAAATGTATTTGTGACGTGGTCATAGCTCCAGTATCTGCTATGCAGTAATGGAAAAAAAGTGGACTCAATAAAAGTGAACAAAATAGTCAGCAGACATCAAATTTTGTCAAATATTTAACAATTCATAGCATTAATTTTTAAGTTGCAATTCATTTTTTGTCAATCTGTTTTTTATTGAAGGCATATGAGATAGGGTACAGAAGAGAAAACAGGGAAAATGTTCGAATGGGTTACAGCTTCGGATAAATACAACAGTATTGTGTCACATTTCCAGATTAGTAATGCCTCTTTTTTTTTATATAAGAGAAAAAGTATGAGTGTGAACTTATGCAAAACCGTAGCAAATAAGGGTTAGCAAAAATGACAGATCCTTTGTCCAAGTTAGTTAGGTACACAAAATGTTACAATGCTTGATCAGGTAAGCCAAGTAGATTTATACGGTTATAAGGCTTGGTCATGTTCTACACTAGCTGTACAGATGTCGCATGCTAGGATTTTAGTAGCTGTATAGACATGTCAGGGCCTAGGCATTGTAAACAATGGTCATGCTAGATATCTGTTATTCGCTTTCAGGCAATGAGCAGTCGCTTTAATGCTATGGTCAGTCGCTTTAGTGGTCTCATCAGTCACAGAAATAGTAACATTTGTCGTTTTAACCCTTGTCGCTTTAACATTTGTCGCTTTAATATTTGTCACTTTAACATTTGTCGCTTTAACATCATGCAATTCATTTTTATCTGTATTTAGCCATTACCAATATGGCTGCTTTAGTGTATGTGTGCACAAAGTGTGACCCAGAATGTTCAGGGACATTTTTTTTAGGACATATTAGTCATACTAGTTTACCTCTATAACAACACAATCTCAACTGTTTCTTAAAAGGAAACAAAATCTAAGCGTGATCTTATTTAAATATTAGATCTGTGACTTAAAAGTCTGAACTACTTTAATTCATTTGATAGATTTTGGCCTCATTAATATTCTATATTATTGCACACTCATATCTTTATAGGTTTTGCATAAAATGAAGTAATGTTTTGCAGAATGCTGCACCATAAGCCTGTACCTTTACCCATTCCCCCACACTTTATCAAAAAGGTATGCACAGTGCTCCGTCACATGGTGTATTGCTACTAATGAATGATCTGAACAACAAAACAAACCTGCATTAGAAGGAGAGGACACCCAGTGAGGCATACACTGTGGATATCACTACCTGTTTGTAATTTATATGAATGTCTGCAGCAAAAGTGTGGATTAAACGCTCACTCAATGCTGTGGGGGCTGAGACTGTGTGCATACATATGATAAAGAAGTCTTTCTGGCATGAGGAGCATTCTGCAGAATATGTATTCATTTTGTGCAAAAAGCCTTGAGCATGCAAAAAAAAAATCATATACAGCATATTAATGAGGCCAAAATATATCAAATGCATTAAAGTTGTTTTGGTGCCCAGAGTGTCCCTTTAAACAGTATATTAAAGGCAAAAAACAAACAAATATTGTTTATCCTTTAATACTAATAACATATTGGTAATCAAGGTTTTGCTTAAGCTGTGGTTATTTCCCTTGATATTATCTTTTTAGTGGCCTGATCTGTTATATTTATATTAGTGTAGAAAAAATAATGTGTATTATATATTTTCCACAGTTAGAATAGTGTTATACATATAGTGAATAATTGACATCTGAATAGACCAGGGCTCCCCAAAAGATGAGACTTTACCTCCTATTTATTCTATTTAGAACACCGATCAACTGACCACAACAGAGGACAAAAAGTTCCCACGTGTATTTATTCAATAGCTCCAATCATTTAATGTGGTCCCCCACTTGAATGTGATTAGTGTAGAATATTAAATATTCTATATTTATATTCGGTATGGATGGTAATTTGCTATGCTGTACCATGAGAAGTCTGGAATGTGGTATATAATAAAATGGTCTTTATATATGTCCTTATATGACCAAAGTTTTAGCTAAAAGTTCTGATGTCATTATAGTCATGTCTGTAAAAGAAGAAAAAAAAAGTAGGAAAAGGACCACTTTCTGTTCGGTCTCTGCTGTTTTCCTGACTGGATAAAGACGCTTACTCTCCATCGAAGATCTCTTGCTATCTCTCTGTAACATCGTTAAGCTTATATCAGCTGTTATGTTTTTGACATATGTATTGCTGTTTGCATTGTGAGTAGAATAATTGGTTTTTTTTGTTTTTTTTAAAGATTGTCTGATTGCGTATGGATATTTTTGGATGATATTGCAGTATATTTGTTTGGTGGCTGTCACCCTTACTGCCCTGTTGTATATTTGTACCCCACCTCATCTAGACTGTAAGCTCGTTTGAGCAGGGTCCTCATCTACCTATTGTTCCTGTGTCACTGTGTAATTGTCTCATGTATTGTAAATTCGCCCCCCCCCCCCCTTCATTATATTGCAAAGCGCCGTGGAATTAGTTGGCGCTATATAAATACCAATAATAATATTACGTGAGTAATTTTATATTAGAAGATATATACATACATAAAGAGTCACTCCAATCACCCTCACATATGAATATTTATTACAATTAGTGACTGGGCAGTAAATAAGGGGTTCATATTTGCTCCATAGATGTCTTTAAAAGAGACTTGCGTCCATTAAGTTCAGCCTTCCTCATATATGTTTTTGCTGTTGAGCCAAATGAAGGCAAAAAAAAAAAAAGTCTGAAGTGCTTCCAATTTTGCAACAAACTAGGAAAAAATTCCTACTTGACCCCAAAATAGCAGACAGATGTCTCCTTGTTATTTATTTCTATTTTAATGACTAACCTGGTTAGTCAAAAAAAAGATTGATAAAAGTGCTTCTGAAGTTTTTTGTTTTTTTTCTCATCAAACAGCCAGCTTGTTTATCAAGTTTGGCTGTCTTTCAATTCAGATGAAATGTAAAAAAAAACCAAAAAAACTTCTGAAAATAGTTGATAGAATTTAATTGAGTATATAGAAAGTTGTTGATGACAGGTCTATTACTTACAAAATTGAGATTAGATATTGTAGTGTATATAAAAAGTATATGTGTTACTTTCTCAGTTATACACTTTAAATGCAAAAACTTTCTTTTTTTCCCTAGATGACCAAAAATAGAATTCACCGTATTTGACTATGCTGATTCATTTTGTCATTAAAGGATTTCTTCAACAGTTTTGGTAAGATCTAGAATAATGCCCTATTGGCATTATTCTATATGCCCCCCACCCTAAAATAAACACAATTTAAAGGAAACCTTACTTACCTCAAACCAGCGCCTGGCAATGCTCCCTGGTGCTGCTAGCCACACCCCTGTCTGGCATCATGAGAGCTGCATCAAAGTCCAATCAAAGGTGTCTCTTAACCCCTTAAGGACTGAGCCTTGTGAACAAAACGTAAACAAAACCTGGCATTTGCGCTATACGTCTGTCCAACCGTAATTCACCTCTTTCATATTAAATGCACCCCCCTTATTATGTATAATTTTATTCAGGGGAAACAGTGCTTTCATTTAATATCAACTATTTAGCTATGAGACATAATTTAATATGAAATAAATGGGAGAAAATAAGACATTTTGTTATTTTTTTAGTTCTACATGACATTTTAACTGTCAATGTCATAATACTGTTTGCTTTTACTGCAATAAAATACACTGATTTGTATTCAGCAAAGTCTCATGTGTAAAACAGTACCCCCTATGTACAGGTTTTATGGTGTTTTGGGAAGTTACAGGGTCAAATATAGCACGTTACATATGAAATTGAAATTCGCCAGATTGGTTACGTTGCCTTTGGGACTGTATAGTAGCCCAGGAATAAAATTTACACCCATAATGGCTTACCATTTGCAATAGTAGACAACCCAATGTATTGCAAATGGGGTATGTCCAGTCTTTTTTAGTAGTCATTTGGTCACAAACACTGGCCAAAGTTAGCGTTCGTATTTGTTTGTGTGTGAAAAATGCAAAAAACGCCAATTTTGGCCAGTGTTTGTGACTAAGTGGCTACTAAAAAAGACTGGACATACCCCATTTGCAATACCTTGGGTTGTCTACTATTGCAAATGGTATGCCATCATAGGGGTAATTTTCATTCTTGGGCTACCATAGGGTCTCAAAGGCAACGTAACCAATCTGGCGAATTAAATGTGAAAAAAATGAAACACAAGCCTTATATTTGACGCTGTAACTTTTGAAAACACCAAAAAACCTGTACATGGGGGGTACTCGGGAGACTTTGCTGAACACAAATATTTGTGTTTCAAAACAGTAAAAAGTACTGCAGCAATAATATCGTCCATGTAAGTGCTGTTTGTACGTGAAAAATGCAAAAAACGTCACTTTTACTGGCGATATCATCGTTGTAATACATTTTACTGTTTTGAAACACTAATATTTGTGTTCAGCGAAGTCTCCCGAGTAGAACAGTACCCCCCATGTACAGGTTTTTTGGTGTCTTGGAAAGTTATAGGGTTAAATATAGTGCTAGTAAATTAAATTCCCTAAATATTTTTATTTATATATAGGTATATATATAGTGATATATACGTATATATTTATGTATATAGATATATATATTATTTCGTTCCACGTGTATTTTGATATAAATATATATATATATATATATATTAATATGACAATACCGTTAGAATGAAATAACACACATCTATAGATTTTTTAATTATTTATTTGTAATTATTTTTTTATTTTATTTTTTTACGTATTTACATTTTTTTATATATTATATATAAATATATATATATATAACAAAAATTATATATATATTTAATCAGTATCAGTCTACGTGTAATTTGATATTAATCTATATTTATAGTAAAATACACCTAGACGGTGTATGTGTGTGTGTGTATATGTGTATATATATATACTTAGATCATATATATAATATATATACATGATCTAAGTATATATATATATTTTTTTTTACACTGATTAACTTTTAATTTAATTTATTTCCAGCCAGCAGGGGGACTACCTGTCATTACAGGCAGCCCCCCTGCTGGCAATGCAGCAGGCAGCTAACCCGGCCATGTGATTGTGAGGTCCTCGCAAGGACCTCACTCTCACATGGCCGGGGGGGGGGGCTGCTGGAGGACGGCCGTGCCGCGGGGGGCTCCCTGGGAGTAAGTAAAAAAAAAACTGAGGGCGTACTATTACGCCCGGCGGCGTTTAGAGCCGCTTAAAATAGGGTGTAATAGTACGCCCCTTCGGTCTTAAGGGGATTAAGAAGCCGTTGATTAGAGGATTTAAAGGGCTCAGTGCTGCATGCATGTGCTCATAGCCAGCAAAGAGAGGGAGAAATGGAGCAGGAGGTAGGGTGGGGATTAAAAAAAAGATATTTTATTTTGCAGTGTTTCAAGTTAAACACTGCACATCCAGACTCCTACCACAATGACCATTTCAAAAAGCAGAAGCAACCCCTTAAGTTGAGGGACAAAAGACGACAAAAACACCTTTTTAAGACTCCCAGCCAAGCACTTTGCCAATTGATCGATGTATCCTTATTGGATTTCTCTGACTGAAATTTCTAATTGTGTCATTGCATAATTAGAAATTGAGTGCCTGAATTGTCGTAATCTCCATGTCTAGTTCCTCTTCATATATGCTAATATTCATGAATTTTACAAACTGATTACAAGACAGCACTTGGACATGACAATTAACATTTTATACAATCATTTTCAGAAGAGTGGTTATTTTTATTTAAAACACAGAAAGTATGCTTGGAAATGCTAATATGCAGTCCTATTATGTTTTAAAAATGCAATTGTAAATCACTCTAAACTTAAAACATTTTAAACATAAGCATAATGTAAGCATGTTGAAAATGTGTACTTGAGGGAATTATAGTTACTGTTATATCCTGTAATGAGTGGAATATTAAAATACTAACTTTGCCAAAAGAATAGTGACTGATTAATATAGAATTACACACAATCGAAAATGTTAGAACTTGAAATAAAATAATACAGAAAAAATAAGAAGTTTTGTACAAGAGATCAATGTAACATAAACTCAGGACATGGCCTTTGTAAGAATATTTACTAACCCGGGCAAAAAGGACAGGCTGCTATCCTTTCCTTCACCCAATTAGCACACAAGGGCGTGGGCTGCAGCCTCACAGCACCATTTCATTGTTGATTAAAAGCTGCATGAGAGGTGTTGGCAGGACACTGCAAGAGTGAAGCAGGAGGCACTATTTCTGCAGAGCGTTTGCTTGCACACACGGACACTCACAAACCTAGCTCAGAGGTGGTCTTCCAATATTGAAGAGTGAGCTCATCACATATATTGTCTCACTCTAACACTTCATTTCCTTGCAGAACATTAGTAGGCCTGTTATTCCCAGTAGGAAACTAGTAGTCATTTTATTTATTAATTTAATTATAGTGGGAATTCTGTGGAACACGATATAGTTCCGCCAGTTATTACAAGCAAACCTACATTTCCTTTCCAACACACCCGGACTCTGATAATGTAATATCTGTATGCTAGTTTGCAAAGGACTCCCCATTTTTAAGTAAACCTCTAAATTACATGTTTATTACAATTCTTCAGAATTGGTGACGTATTGTTTTGACAAGCATTGACAACTGCAAATGATTTTAAACTCAAGCCTGGAGGCTTCTTATTTGCTTTCTTCCTCTATAGTTACCTCCCAGAAGCAAACCAGAAGTTTGCTGCTATTGCCCAGAGTCTATTTCAACATAGTGGCTTTGGCTTTAATTACTTTGATGATGTTGTTGTATGTTGCTTTTTTTTTTTCTTTATTCCCGCCCCTTTGATTGTTCTCTATACTAGGAATAGCTGTGGATCTGTCTTACCTTCTTTTTTTATTCTATTTGATGACATTTGGCTTCATTAATTATTTTTCATTCCTTCTTTTGTGTGAGCCAGCTGTTTTTTTACTGCCTCTTGATTCTTACAATACTTTATTTTTCCAAAGACCAGTTGCAACATTCTCTGTTCTTGCTCCTCTCTCATCCTTTCATTCCCTGTAGTTCGGTGACCTGCATGTTCTCAGCAGATATTATTCAAGATCTTGCTTTGCACACCTTTCCATGGCTGCTTTTGAGCTTTATAGTGTTTGCTGAGCCCCATTGCATTCCTGGAGGAGCATGCAAAGAGGTTGATTCATTTCAGGATGGAATATCGATTTTGTATGAGAATCCATGATGGGTGAGCCCCACTCAGATACGCCACCTCCTTCTGCTAAACTTACAATTGGGAGTTTGCCTTCGTCAGAGATTCTTGATGCCTGTGGTGTACCTATCTTGGACCCACATCTGTTAAAACACCTTTGCTTCGCTGGATGGGCCCCATCAGGACACATTGCTGACCTATTCAGTATTTGATGTGAAGGCTCTCAACAAGGAGTTGTGTAACAAATTCAGGGCTGACTCTCCACATCCTCCACTCTCTGATAAAGCTGGTCTAACACCTGAAGTTGATCAAGAGTTGGAAACCAACTTCCTGATAACCTGGTTACTGAAGTTTTATAGGACTTCCTGTATTATTGTCACAAATGAAAGCGGATGATATAGGGGTATACTAAGTGTTTTGTTCACTGCTCGTTTTGCTGGTTGGTTGTTTTTAGTCTTTGTTACTTATGCTTTGTTTTCTGCTGAGGGGTAACAATAAAGTAGGATAAAACAAATATTCACTGTTGTCTTTATTAAAATTTAGATTATAATGTCACCAAGGCTTGGGTAATCACCAACTATGCCACATGAAGGTGCCCCAACAACTAGTATTGAACTTATGATTTTTTAAATCCATTAAATGGTAAAGAAAAAAAAAAAACTTGATTGTAAGCAAGATACCAAAATGCAAAACAAAAATATGACGATGTAGACTAAAAGACACCAAAATTATATCAAGAAGCATATCGGCTTTCCCAAACATTCCAAGCATTCTTTATATACCAGTAATCAGACATCTATGCCCATAACACTGTTAACATATTGAGGAAAAATACTATTAAATAAAACACCATGTCATAAATGAAACTCAATCTCTCTAAAACTGAGCTCCTTGTCTTTCCTCCTCCTAATACTGATCCTCCTCTTTCGCTCTCCCTTCAAGTTTGTGGTACCCACATCAGTCCATCCTTGCAAGCGCGCTGTCTTGGCGTCATACTTGACTCTGGTCTCACCTTTGAGCCTCACATCCAGCATGTTGCCAAATACTGTAGATTCCATCTTAAAAACATAGCCCGCATCAGCCCCTTTCTTGCTACCAAGGAGCTTGTCCATGCTCTAGTAATTTCCTGCATGGATTATTGTAACCCTCTCCTGACTGGTCTTCCCAAAAGCCCCTACAGTCCGCAATGAACGCTGCTGCTAGACTGATTTTCCTCTCTAGTCGTTTCTCTCGCACCTCATCCCTCTGCCAGTCCTTACATTGGCTTCCTGTATGCTATAGGAGTCAATTCAAGGTACTAACTCACACCTATAAAGCACTGAACAACTCTAGCCCCTCTTATATCTCCTCACAGATCCATAGGTATGTCCCTTCTCGGTCTCTCTGCTCTGCCCATGACCACCTCCTGTCCGTTGTCCGCACCGGTACGGCCAACTCATGCTTGCAGGACTTCTCGTGGGCGGCTCCCTTCTTATGGAAAAGCCTGCCTACCGCCATCAGACTCTCCCCTAGTCTTGCATCTTTTAAGAAGTGCCTTAAAACCCATCTCATTAGGAAAGCTTATGGCCTCCAAGACTAACCTCTACCTCACATGCCTGTCTCTTGCCCTCTCCTAAAGGGCAGCCCACCTTTTTTGACTGCAAATTCATGTCCTAATGTGTTTTACACCCCACCTCCTATAGAATGTAAGCTCGATTGAGTGGGGTCCTCTTCAACCTATTGTTCCCGTAAGTTTATTTGTAATTGTCCTATTTATAGTTAAATCCCCTCTCATAATATTGTAAAGCGCTACGTAATCTGTTGGTGCTATATAAATGGCGATAATAATAAAAATAATAATAATAAAGAAATTATATGGATGTATGCCACAGTGTATTCGCTTTACTTCCCCACCCCCACTCTTTCCACCTTTCTGCACCCAACTCACGATTTTTTTTCTGAAACAATAAAAATTAAGTTAAAAAATAAATAAATAACCTTATACTAATTATAAGTGGGCCATATTGAGGCAGTCATTCTTTTGTAAAAAAAATTCCCATGCATCACTTTAACCCCTTAAGGACACGTGACATGTCATGATTCCCTTTTATTCCAGAAGTTTGGTCCTTAAGGGGTTAAAAACCTTTTGCCCAACTTTGTTAACCTATCAGCAGTCCATGATCTTGTTGGCTTAATAGGGTCTTGGACTTAAAGGGGGTCGTAAGGCTGGGTAAATGTTGCTGTGAATAAACACTATAAAGGATACACATCGTAGACAGTCTTTTAATGATTCTGTTCACCATAGATCTGTCTATCTCTTTGCACCATGTATGGTACTACACTCTACCTTGTACAGCTCCCACCTCTGTAACAGCATCTTGACTTACACAGAACCTAGTCTTACATGGAATTCTGTTGACTGAACTGTTGCACTTTTGAGGATGTTAAAATTAGTGTTAGGAGAGATGGGCAAGATCAAATGATAGTATTTAAGACATTTTGTGGTAACAGAAGATTTTGAATATTGGCCTGAAAAGATTGAGTAGTTAAAGGGACACTCCAGGCACCCAGACCACTTCTGCCCATTGGAGTGGTCTGAGTGCCAACTCCCACAACTCTTAACCCTGCAAGTGCAATTATTGCAGTTTTTTTATAAACTGCAATAATTACCTTGCAGGGTTAACTCCACCTCTAGTGGCTGTCTACTAGACAGCCACTAGAGGGCTCTTCCGTGTCCCTAGCTCAGGAAACCTGTGTTAGAGCGTCGCTGGACGTCCTCATGCTGTGTGAGGACCTCCAGCGTCGCTCATTTACCCATAGGAAAGCATTGAAAAGCATTAGGTCTCCCCGGCCGGTGGACGGGATCAGTCTCGCCCACCGTCCGACGCAATCACTGGGAGGAGCGGCGGCGGAGGAAGAAGCAGCGACATGGGACATGTCGCTGCCTCTGGTAAGTTACTGAAGGGGTTTTCACCCCTTCAGCAACCGGGGATTGGTGGGTGGGAGGGAGGGAGAGGGCACCTGCAGTACCAGGAAAACGGATTGTTTTCCTGGCACTGGAGTTTCCCTTTAATAAAGTAGGAAAGGTAAGGGCTTGAGATTAGAAAGGAGAACAAAATCGCAATAGTATACAAGGACCGAGCCTACAAAGAACGGGGTAAAAGTGCTATCAATAAGCATTTTGGAAAATCTGTTGTTAATAGAAATTTCATTCATTATTAGAACTGGGATGAATAATTGATACTTTGGATGCACAGGAAGATTTTCAACATGTATATATTATAATGCCAGACACTGTTTGTTGAGGTCTGATTATATCTCCATCCTATTATATTTGTATATGCAAAATGCAACAAGGTTGATGCCAATGTGTTTTGCATGTCGTATGTATTATTGATGGCTGTGACAGCAATAGGTAGCCATTATAATATCAAATTTGAGGATGGTTGATGGAATTTCACATTTTAATTGCATATTTCACTGTTTGTGACAAGTCAGTCAATTTCCAAACAATCAACATAGAGTGCATGGGAGGGAAAACAAACATTATCATAATTCCTGTTTTGTAATATTCATGGATTTTTTTAAGTCGAAGTCCCAAAGTAAATGGAAACTATCGTTATGTTATTCATTTATTTACTTACTATATTGTCATTTTGCAATTATTACACATGCAGTATGGTTAGGATAGTTCAGGAAACACGGGAAAAAATTCTAGCCGCTTGCTTGACTTTGCAAGGTCTTTACAGCTTTTGCTTCGAGCTGACCAAGTATGAGAGGTGCTGACATCCACATTGGCTGGAACTAAATGTTTTGTATTCCTAGAACTGTCTGTGGTGCATTTATAATTTAACATTTATAATTTGCCTGTTCATACAATGAACAAAACTTTTGTTGATTTATGTCCAATCGAGTCCTCTGCCAAGACACCTTCTTTCCAATCGTGTATGATCGCAGCATATTATGGGATGGTTTCATTATTGTGTGCCAGTAAATTTAGTTGTTATTACGCATGCTTCTGTTCCAAAAGAAACATCGCTACACATTAACCTTTCATCATGTTCGTTTTATTGTAAACAGTTAATTACCAGTTGCATGCAACTTGGAAGCCAAGCAAAAGAAATCGAAATATAGACATTTCACATCTTTCTTTACTGCTTGACTGCAAAAGTTGAGGGAAAATAGAAAAGTTAAGCGAGGGCATTGCAGCTTCTGCCAGAATTCTAGTAATTGGGAAAAACCTCATCACATCTGTTTTTACTGGGCCTGTGGGACAGTTTGATGAAACAGGTGAACAGTGGTAAGCTTATAGTGAATGCTTTGTGTTTTCAGTATTTTCAAGTGGATTTAGAAGGAAAACAAGGTTAAAACATTTCTCAATGTGATGAGCAGTAAAATCGTTTGTCTGGCTGTAAGGTTTAGGGCACTCTGAGAAAACTGGGACATACTTAGAAATTGTGAGAGTTTAGGAGGCATCTGCTCTCTGTGTCACTTCTTAAAGCTGGTGATACTGTGGAACTAGAGGTTCAACAAATTAAAACTCCAGGCGGACAATTGCGCAGTTTAAAACAGTTGAAAATAAACAACAGAGAACTTTAAATCTAACGCTGTTGTAAATGAAACATCTGCTTGCAAAAAAAAAGAGCTCTGAATTTAAATCTGTTCTTAATTGCACAGGAAGGCTCATCTCTGTAGGCATCAAGAACTGTAATCCTCAGTCACAAGTGATCATTGCAAGGGTCTCAATATGTACAAACAAGCAGGCGTGTTGGAAAATTTCACTTACAATGAATGAGTAGGTCTGGGACAGAAATATCTTTATGTTTTAAGACATAATTACTGTAACGGATCACCTGGCACCCCGACTGGGCACCTCCGCCAAAGGACCTCTTCCTAGCTGGAGCAGGGGACAAACCGCAGCACTTCTTGCCCTCAGTCGCTGTAGCTTGACTGGGGCCCTGCAACTGCCACTTTCCTCTTGGAGCCGAAGGGGAAATTAGCTCTGATACCTCCAGGCACTGGACCATACTCAGTCCTGGGAACTCTGGAACCGAATGGGGAATTAGCTCTAGTCCTTACAAGGACTTTCCCCTTTGAATCTCCTGCAATCTGGAACAGCAGACACAGGAGCAAATCTCAGTTTTGGAGTGTAAGCAGAAATCTCAAGTTTAATGGGACACACTGGCCTTTTATACAATTGTCCATGCCAGAGGAACACCCCCTGGACCTGATGGGGCACAGGAACACAAAGGACATAAACCAATCAGAACAAACAAACAGTCTGTGACACACCCATGTACAGCACACAATCCCTCCCATCTGCGTGGGAGATAATTGAGTATAAGTCCTGTAAGTAACTCAATTATCTCCAGGCAGACAAAACACGTTTTCACAAAGTTCAGAAAGTACCCTAAAATCAAACATATCCCCATGATAGCCCCAAAATAGCCCCAAACATATCCCCTGATAGCCCCAATCTGGGTGAACAACATATAAAAAATCACCCAGATCGGTTCAGGGGTTCAGGAATTTCCTGGAAGTCATTGTTTTCACTGTAGTAAATAACTCTTCTAATCCGTCAGTTTTATAATGTATATCTAGGGGAATTACTCATGCATTTGTGAGTGAGGTTTTATTACTTATAACCCCTCATAAAATGTACCAGTAAACAGCATGACTACTATCGTAGGACCACAGAGAGACTTTAGTGAGTACAACGCAGAAATCAAGTTCTTTCCCCTTCTTTCATTATCTCACTATTTATCATTAGCTTGTCTGATCTTGCTGATTTCTATTATAGCTGTTTCTGGCTTGTAGTTTTTTTTTAAATTGATTGTTTTTTTATCCTGTCGGTATTTTCGTTTGTCAGCTTCATCAGTCTTTTATGCGTTTAACATTGGTTACTTCTTCCAGTATCCCTTTATACCAGCCTGTAGTGTCAATTTTGAAAATTATCCTTCTACCTTTGGTTTGCTCTTTTACCTGTTTTAGCTCTTTGGTACAATTGTATTATTATTATGATGATGATTATTTATAAAGCAGAAACAAATTCCACAGCACTGTACAATGGATGCAGGGGCGTACCTAGAGCATTTGGCACCCGGGGGGGACCCTGAGTGTGGCAGCCCTCCCCCCCCCCCATAATAAAAATGTAAGAAAACACCCACATTTTTTTCAATGTTTTCAATAATATTTATTGCACACATTTGTAAACTGCTTGTAAAATTTGTAAAATGCGCCAGTTTTGTAGAAGGGGGAGGACCAGTGCTTTTGTAGAAAGGGGCTGGTGAGAACCTTCTAGAAAACTCCTGCCCTGCCCCTTTCTACAAAGCCCCTTGTCTCGCCCTTCATATAAAAACCCTGCACCCCGATCACATAAATTTCATTCACTCCCTACACATAAAAATCCTGCACACCCCCTTAATAAAAAACCCTGCACACCCCCTTAATAAAAAACAAAAACGTGCACAACCCCTCTTAATAACAAAAAACCTGCACACCCCCCTTATAAAAACCCTGCACACCCCCTTAACAAAAACAAAAATCTGCAGTGCACATCCTCCCTTAATAAATAGAATACTGCAACCCCCTTAATCAAAAAAAACCTGCACCCCCATTATTTAAACCTCCCCCTTTAATTCTTTAATCCACAGCCCCCTTTAATTAATCCACACCCCCCTTAATTAATCCACACCCCCCTTAATTAATCCACACACCCCTTAATACACCCCCCTTAATTAATACACCGCCCTCAATTAATACACACACCCCTTGATTAATCCTCACTGCCCCTTAATTAATACACCCCCCTTAATTAATACACCCCCCTTAATTAATACATCCCCCTCAATTAATACATCCCCCTCAATTAATACTCACACCCCTTGATTAATCCTCACTGCCCCTTAATTAATACACCCCCTTAAATAATCCACACCCCCCTTAATTAATACACCCCCCTCAATTAATACACACACCCCTTGATTAATCCTCACTGCCCCTTAATTAATATACCCCCCTTAATTAATACACCCCCCTTAATTAATACACCCCATTAATTAATACACCCCTTTAATTAATCCTCACTCCCCTTAATTAATACACCCCCTTAATTAATCCTCACTTTCCCTTAATTAATACACTCCCCTTAATTAATACACACCCCCCTTAATTAATACACCCCCTTAATTAATCCACACCCCCCCTTAATTAATACACCCCCTTAATTAATCCTCACTGCCCCTTAATTAATCCACCCCCCTTAATTAATCCTCACTCCCCCTTAATTAATACACCCCCCTTAATTAATACACCCCCCTTAATTAATCCACACCCCCCTTAATTAATACACCCCCTTAATTAATCCTCACACCCCCCTTAATTAATCCACACCCCTTAATACAACCCCTTAATTAATACTCACCCCCATTAATTAATACACCCCCTTAATTAATCCTCACTCCCCTTAATTAATACACCCCCCTAAATTAATACACATCCCTTAATTAATCCTCACTCCCCCTTAATTAATACAGCCCCCTTAATTAATCCTCCCTCCCCCTTAATTAATACACCCCCTTAATTAATCCACACACCCTTTAATTAATACACCCCCTTAATTAATCCTCACACCCCCCTTAATTAATCCACACACCCTTAATACACCCCCTTAATTAATACTCACCCCCATTAATTAATACACCCCCCTTAATTAATCCTCACTCCCCCCTTAATTAATACAGCCCCCTTAATTAATCCACACCCCCCTTAATTAATACACCCCCTTAATTAATCCTCACACCCCCCTTAATTAATCCACACCCCCTTAATACACCCCCTTAATTAATACTCACCCCCATTAATTAATACACCCCCCTTAATTAATTAATACACCCCCCTTAATTAATCCACACCCCCCTTAAATAATACACCCCCCTTAATACAGCCCCCTTAATTAATCCACACTCCCCTTAATTAATACACCCCCTTAATTAATCCTCACACCCCCCTTAATTAATCCACACCCCCTTAATTAATACTCACCCCATTAATTAATACACCCCCCCTTAATTAATTAATACACCCCCCTTAATTAATCCTCACCCCTTTAATTAAACCTCCCTCCCCTTCTTTAATTAATCCATTATCCACCCCCCTTTTAATTAATTTAGCCCCATCACATAAAATGACTACTCACATTTTGATGATGCCTTGACCGCCTGAATATCCGTGAAGGCGGGCTGACGGCGCTGCGCACGACGTCATCATGTTGCGCGACGTCGCGGCCCGCAACACTCCTCCCCCTTCTCCTTGAATTAAGTCCCGCCGGGCGCAAAGGTGCTGCGGCTGTGCGCAGCCGCCGCAGCGTAATGATGGGGGGGTGACACATGACACTGGACGTCATGGCACCCCCCTAGTCAGTGGCACCCGGGGCGGGCCGCCCCCCCCCTCCCCCTTAGTACGCCACTGAATGGATGAATGAACAAATACGTAATTGTACCCAGACAAGTAGGGCACACAGGAACAGAGGGGTTGAGGGCCCAGCTCAGTGAGCTAACATGCTAGAGGGAGTGGGGTAAAGTGACACAAAAGGTAAGGTAAGGTAGACAAGTACATTGCTAGAATAGTATTTACTATATGGCTGTTGAAGGAAAGGAATCATGGACGAGGGTTAAGCTATTAACAGTTTAATTGATATGCAATCCTGAGTATATGGTAAGTGAGTTTTCAATGATTTTTTAAATTAATGGAGACTGGGTTAATGTCTAACGGAGAATGTAATTGAATTCCACAGGAAAGGTGCAACCCTAGAAAAGTCTTGAAGGCGAGCATCAGAGCTGGAGTATGAACAGAGGTCTTCGGCAGAGCGTAGGAGTCTAGACGGGACATACTTGTGTATTAGGGAGGATAGGTAGGTTGGAGCAGCATTATGTAGATATTTAAAAGCAAGAACCAGAATTTTAAATTGAGCCCTATATCTAAATGGAAGCCAATGCAGGAACTGACAGACGGGGAAGACATGGAAGTTGCGGGCGGACAGGAAGATGAGCCTTCCCACTGCAATAATTATATACTGTAACGGGGTAAGTTGGGATCATGAAAGACCACATAGAAGTGGATTGCAGTAGTCAAGGCGAGAGAGGATAGTGGCAAGAACAAAGATAGGTCGGAGTCAAAGAGAACAGCTAGACCATTAACTTGGAGGGAGGAAGGCAGTTCTGTTTTGGACAGATTACGTTTAAGGAAGCGAGCAGTAATTTGCTTGGGAAGAATGGTAGCTAATCAACAATACCAGCATAGGATGAAATTTATAAGGCTTGACTTATGTTTACATAACCTTCTTTGATAAAGTTAACAAATCAGTTAATTCATAGGGTATGGCAGCAATATATTACCTACATCCCTAGCATGAAGTTAAGGTGTATAAAGTGCAACAGTTTATAATATGACTCTTACAAATGACTGAAAACTCAAATTGGTGTATGGCACCAATATCAGGTAATACATAATAATAATTTTTGGTCCGACACTCCATTACCAAACCAGGGGCTTTCATACTGTGAACTTCTTCCTTTTTCAACCATGTCTCTAACGCATTTTTTTTTTCATTTAGTTTTCTTAATTAATGTAATAGTATATTACAAAATGTTACTGTGAATTACTGTGTAATCATTATTTGGATGTTACTCTGCTATCTAATTAGAGCACAGAGTTCAGTTAAGTTCAATTAAGTTGTTTGTAATTCAAGAACCCTCTTGCCTGATTAATGTTTATCTTCAAAATATTCAAAGAAATCAATAAGATCTCTTGGGCCATACTGTGCAGGGTGGTGACATCATGACATAAAAGATTTTTATTGGTGCCCGAAGGATGGTGACCTTGGGGTCTGCACTGTTTTGCACTGATAAGAAGTCAACAGTGGGAGGGGAATGAGAAATATTTAAATGTGTAGCTTTGGGGGATTCAAGGTTCAGATTAACAATTCCAAAGCATGTGTAGCAGTTTTCCATTATAACTTTGAGATTAAATGAATCACGTTTAGCAATACAGCTTTGCTAATATTCTAAAGCATGTGTGAGCAAAGAAATTATGTTTATTTGAACTCCACTTCCATAGCCTTGCATTGATGTGCACAACAGATATTGTGATCAATAAAATACACAAAAAATATACTGTACTGTGCTTACTGTAACAGTAGAGTAAGCATCTACTAGATATTTATTTTAAAGGTCAGTTGATTCACAGAGTCTTCTTTTTTTTCCTTTGAACCAAAATGGAGTTTGTAGCATATGTATGTCTTTAAGGAACACTATAAAATTAGAATACAAACATTTATTCTTAATGCTACAGAGTTCTAGTAACTACCCTTCTGTCACTTCCATCCAGCCACGATGTCCCTCGGTGCTGGCTCCAGTTCACCTTAGCTTCTCCGCAATCGCCGCACTTGCATTAGGATTTCCCCATTATACAATTTTTTCCTATGGAGGTCCGGTGTCGCTGGATGTCCTCATGGATAGCGTGAGGACGGTCAGCATCAGTTAGGCAGCCAAAAGTTGCATAACGACCCAAAAGTCACTCTACTGGCTGTTCGGTAGACAGTCACTAGAGGTGGAGTTAGCCCACAAAGCTAATTATTGCCGTTTATAAAAAAAAACTGCAATAATTAGCTTTGCAGGGTTAAGGGACCTGGGAATATGCACCCAGACCATTTAATTGAGCTGAAGTGGTCTGGTTGCCTATAGTGTCCCTTTAAGGAAAATGCATGTGGTCTTTGTGTGGTTTGTGATGCCCTTGGAATTATTTGCCTGTAAGCTATGTTATGTGGTAGTGTGTGCTGTGTATGCTAATATGCTAATATGCTAATTATTTGCTAGAGACTGCAGTGAAATCTTATGGTGCATTATATCTTTCATGAAGCTGCTCTCTATCGACAGGGGCTTACCTTTTGTTATAGCACTAAGTATGCCCCCATTAGAACTGTTAGACTTTTTTTATTCATAGTAACATAAACATAAAAGCAGTCACTCTGAACATATACTTTATTAATCAACCATTTCATGCTGTTCATACAGTTTTCCTTCCGCTTCTTAAGATGATGTGAGAAAATAAAGTTGGTTAACTAGTCATAGATTTTCAATAATTTCATTTGAATATGTATATTTCAACATCTCCCACAGAAATGTGAAGAAAGAGATACAATATGAACATAAGCCTTTTTGACATCTTCACAAATGACCCATAGTAATTGGCATTCGAATGGCATTAGCAGTGCTGCTCTGTCAATTTCAGCATCCCCGTTGGTTAATTAACACATCCTCAGCACCCTTATTAGCATTTCAAGTGTGTGTATGAAAAGATAGTTAGCATTCACCTTTTTCTGAAATGAAGATGGCACTCTTCAATTTCAAATGTATTATTAATTAAGTAATTCTCTGTGTTACACCTGTACTTTCATTTTGGTTATTACTTAGTTTTAGTGTGCAAACCACATTGTTTAATGAAAAAAACATTCAAGATTCCAATTAATATCACTACCCGGATTCCTAAAGGACTGCATTTTAAATTACTCTTCTGTTTCTGACTTGGCCCATTTTGATGACATCAGCACAATCAGCGATTTTCTAACTGACCACATGACGGATCTGGAAACATATCACTCAAACAAGTTTATTATATTTTGAATATTACCTTATTGCTATAAGCAGCTTTACCTTTTTATACATGAATACAAGGAAAAGCCATGCTTATGTATTTATGTATACTTTACAAACAATATCAATTACAATAATAAGTAATTTATGTGATTTTAAACGAACTGCAACTTTTCGATTGTATTAGGTCCCCATGAAATGTGTGATATATAATAGTAGTTATAAATGTTATTTCTCTGGTTAAATGCTTCAGAATATTTACAAATCAGTATTGTGTGGTTCACCGCCTGGGGAGGTGTGGCTAGGGCTGTGCAAACAAAGCAGGAAATGTAGCAAAAATAATTGTAAAAAAATAAATACATAAATAAAAAACAAACAGAGCAAAATGAGAATGCTTATGTTTTAGAACAGTAATGGAGATAATTAGGTAACATATTTGCTTATTTATCAACAGTATTTGTCTTTGAACAACTTTTCCACAACTTTGAAACAATCTATAACAGAGGTAGGCAACCTTCAGGCACTCCATATGTTATGGACTACATCTCCATTGCTGCTTTGCCAGCATCCTGGCTATAAGACGAGAGACGTAGTCCTTAACATCTGGAGTGCCGAAGGTTGCCTATCCCTGGTCTATAATAACTAACTGATGTTCTCTCACAGTGCACATAAGTAGCCTTGTTGTGATTCTATGCTTCTGTTCAGTATAATTAAACTGTTCTCATTGTTCTTTCTTTATAAAATAAAACAACTTTCATGGTGGAGCATCATTTTATTTAGAGGACATATTTTATGATCTGTGAATATTTTTTTATTCTTATTTGTCATATGCCTTTAAACTAGATAAAATATATAAAAATAAATAAATAAATATATTTGCAGCACATTGTTGAAAATCTTGGCTCTTAGACAGGAAATAATCATAAACAGTCCCCTGATGCTGTCAAAAGATGACTGATTATAGAACAGCAATACTGTGTAAAAACTGATTACTGAGCTGAGAATACCTGTGACAATAATAACATTGTAAAGACTAGAAAAAGGAAGATGTCAAAGTGATGCACTCATTTGGCATATTGCACATTTTCACTCTTAAAATTTCTTACACAAAGTATATGTTTTCAAAATCTTAATTACACCAGATATTTAAGTATAGCACATCGAAATTGGCAAAAAGGGAGTTGATAAAGTCTTGAGTAAAGAATATACATAGGAGAATTAAAGTACACAGGGGTGAAGGAGGCACAAGTTATAAATGTATAAGTGTCAATAACATGTACCCTAATACATCAATTTGTTATCCTTACAGATTTGGCTTATGTGTTGATAAAATCCCTTTTATATAATATTTTATGATAATCTGCATCATCATTCATAGAGATCTCCAACTTATTCACACACAGTTAAATGGAAGTGAATCAGTAATTCTTCAAGACCAAACTTTACAAAATTACTCTTAACAAAACTACTGTAGTCATAATCTGCATGGCTGGATTGTCTCGTAATGCGGCTAAAAATCCTGATGTTTAGTACATTTTCATTGACCTTCCTAATCAAGATGTTTTGAAACTTTCCTTAGAGTTATATTTGCCAGTTTATTTTTGAAATCCATCCAGCCTTGACTTTCTTACATAAACAATTGTCCTAGCTAAAGATTAAACTCTGAAATATACTTTTTTTAAGTCAAGAATAATGTTTTGCTACCTGAGGCAAGGTCAGGTTAATACACCCCTAACATTACAGTTTATCAAGCCAGAACTTACATACATACAGCTAGTTGCATAGTAACCTAGGCTGAAAAAAAGTCCATCATGTTCAACCTTTAAAACTAATCTCATATTTGGTTGTTCATCCAAAAGAAGACAAATAAAAAAACAACAAAGAAACAAACAAAAACAATTTGAGGTGATGGCCAATTAAGTGATGGCCACAAATAAAATTAACGGAAAAGTGGTATGAAACTTTAACTGAAAGCTCTCCGAAACTGACGGGCAAACAAGTGGAAGATAATGAGCACAGATTAACCCCTTCAGGACGGAGTCAATAGTGCACGTTCTGATCAAAACAAAACGTAAACAAAAACTGGAATTTGCGCTATATGTCTGTTCACCCGTAGTTCCCCTCTTTCATATTATATGCACCCACACTTATTATATATCACTTTGTTCAGGAGAAACAGGGCTTTAATCTATCATTAACTATTCATATATGGAACATCATTTATTATGAATAAAAGTAAAAAAAATGTGAGAAAATAAGATTTTTTTTTAAATTTGCATTTCCGTCTGACATTTTAACTGTGAATGTCATAATACTGTTAGGTTTTACTGCAAAAAAATGCACATATTTGTAATCAGCGATGTCTCACGAGTACAACAGTACCCCCCATTAACAGGTTTTATGTTGTTTTGGAAAGTTACAGGGTCAAATATAGAACATTACATTTTCAAATTGAAATTTGCCAGATTGGTAATGTTACCTTTGAGACGGTGTGGTAGCCCAGGAATGAGAATTACCCCCATAATGGCATACCATTGGAAAAAGTAGACAAGCCAAGGTATTGAAAGTGGGGTATGTTTAGTCTTTTTTAGTAGCCACTTAGTCACAAACACTGGCCAAAGTTAGCGTTCATATTTGTTTTTGTGTGAAAAAAGCAAAAAACGAATATTTGGCCAGTGTTTGTGACTAAGTGGCTACTAAGAAAGACTGGACATACCCCACTTGCAATACCTCGGGTTGTCTACTTTTGCAAATGGTATGCCATCATGGGGGTAATTCTCATTCCTGGGCTACCATACGCTCTCAAAGGCAACATAACCAATCTGGCAAATTTCAATGTGAAAAAAATGAAATGCAAGCCTTATATGTGACTCTCTAACTTTCCAAAACACCATAAAACCTGTATATGGGGGGTACTGTTATTCTCGGGAGACTTCACTAAACACAAATATTAGTGTTTTAAAACAGTAAAACATATTACAACAATAATATAGTCCATAAAAGTGCCGTTCGTTTGTAAAAAATGCAAAAAACGTCACTTTTACTTAAAATATCATCGTTGTAATACAATTTACCAGTTTGAAACATGAATATTTGAGTTCAGCGAAGTCTCCCGAGTAAAACAGTACCCCCTATGTACAGGTTTTATGGTGTCTTGGAGAGTTACAGGGTCAAATATAGTGCTTGCAAATTAAATTCTCTGCACTTTCTCCCTGTGTTGTCAGGCATGTCAATCAAATTTTAATTAATCAAATCACATAATTACGTTAAAAGATTATTTAAATATACATGTAGAATTTTAATATACATGCATTTATAGGTATTTAAATTCTACGTGTATACTAATGTAATCTTTTATGTAATTATATGTATTTATCAATATATATATATTTGCGGTTATTTGTATTTTATATATATATATAGATATATATAGAATGTCATTCTAAGTGTATTTTGTTACCGATATATATATATATTAATAACAAAATACAGTTAGAATGAAATTACATATGCATATATAATTTATATTAAATTTTGTTTCAATATTTTATTTATTTATTTTATTATTTTATTTATTTATTATTTTAATTATACGTATTTATATATAATATATATATGTACATCTATTATATATATAATATATATACATATTATATATATGTAACGTCATTCTAAGTGTATTTTAATATTAATATATATACTTATATTAATATTAAAATACACTTTGTATGACGTTACATATATATAATATGTATATATATTATATATATAATATATATATACATATTATATATATATAAAAATATATTTAATTTATTTTTACACTTGTCTTTTATTTATTTTTTTATACTTCCCACCAGCAGGGGGACTGTCTGATATTTCAAATAGTCCCCCTGCTGGCATATCCACAGCCAGCTATAGGGGGCCATGTGATCGCTCTTTGAGAGCGATCACATGGCCCCCGGGGGCCTGATTTGCCATGGGAGGGCTGCCTGGGCTGTGAGGCAGTCCTCCCGAAGCGGATCGCGGCGGAGGTAAGTATAACTTACCTCCTGGGGCTGCAAGCCGTTACGGCGTGCTATGCCGTCATAACGGCGTTAAAGCCCACTTAACCCGTGACGGCATAGCACGCCGTAACGGCGTTAAGGGGTTAACAGTTAAAGGATAACATTTCACATCATGTGACACAAATATTGGCCATGTGATTCAAATAAGGAAGTAAATACATGAATACATAAGAAGGGCAAAAACAAAAATGAGAAATAAACCAATAGGGAATCAATCAGTAATTTAACAAAGAAGCAAAGGAAGATTGTGAATGTATTCCTACCAACTCAGGTAACTTCAGGGTAAACAACACAGGAAACTGTGACAAAAGAGAACAAAAATATGTTTCAAATGAGTTACTGAAAAACACCAGGCTCAGATGCTCTTATCAATCACATGGGATGAAGGGTGTAATTCTAGTATTTTTCTCTGCACATCAGCAATTTAACCATGTCCCTTCTTTTCTCAACAGTGATACATAATCCATGACCTGATATCTCAATTGTGAACTGGTCAGATTTTTAGCAATAAAATGCTCCGTGATGGTAATTCCGTTTAACCTGTTCTAATGCTAGATTCATGGCTGGGTAAACAATCTTTAACCTTCATGGTTGTTTTGCCCACACACATAAACCCATAGGGACACTCTCAAGATGTACACAACAAAACTGGAATGACAGGTAGAGTACCCATTAATGTAATATTTATTTCCTGTGTATGTGACAGAATGTAGTATCCTTAATAACTGCATTACACAAACAGCAGTTTAAACAGGGGAAAGTACAGAGTACAGGAGCGGAAAGAATACATTGGGTTTTAGACATGGGGGCCTACATGTGCCTTAAGTAGTATTGCTTTCATGTTCCTATTGTGCTTACAGGAACAAAGAGTTTCTTTTGAAAATGAAAGTTTCTGTTGAAATTTAAAGGAGTGCTTTTTGTCAGATACCACAGTGTTTCAGCAAAATATGCGTTAACTGATTTCTCAAGTAGCTATATTTGCTCAAAAAAAGTGATTCTAGTTATAGTTTCACTCTTTTTGACACATCTTATTTTTAACAGATCTTCCGATTCAGAGATACAGCAAAATGTTTTTTTTTTTCATTAAAAGTTCATTGAGATGGCATCTCTCGGCAAAGTTTTGTTACACGTTAATGCGTCTATGTTTCCAAAAACAATCTAATTCAAGACGTATTTTGAATTATGTTAACGTAATTATGTCTAACCTCTGTTCGTACTCCTACCTCTGATGTTCGCCTTAAATACTTCTCTAGGGCTGCACCAATTATATGGACCCCCTTTCCCTCTCTATTAGACTTTCACCCATTTCTCACTCCTTCAAAAAAATATTTGAAAACTTACTTCTTCAGAAATGCACCCTGATTCCTCTCATGCAACTGTCTTCAAAACAAAACACTAAGCCCTCACTGAATACCATCGTAGCAACCTAGTTTTCTACCCTACCCTTACCTTTTTTGTCACTATACTCCAAGGTAAGGGTAGGGTAGAAAACAGAGAAGCAGAGCCCTCAATCCCTCTGTTCCTGTGTGTCCAATTTGTCTGGTTACAAATACGTGTCTGTTAGTCCACCCATTGTAGAGTGCTGCGGAATTTGTTGACACTTTATAAATATTAATAATTTCTAACTATCTGTGTCATTTGACTCTGAGGTAAAGAATAAGAATTGAGGGTATGCAAGGAATGGTAACTCTCATAATGAAGTAAGCTATTCTGAGCTGTTAGTTTGTAGAACATATCAGAAGAAAAAAGATATGTTATGGTACTTGATTTTCATATCCAAAACACTAACTTTGTCAAAACTCAGTTGCATAGTGAGCTTAATGTGATTATCAACTTGATTCATGTCTTTAAGAAAGGTAGTCAGAACTTTTACTAGAATCCCTTTTGTGAGCAACTTCAGCTAGTTGAGTAATCAGGTAGCACATTTTTTGCAAAAACACTGGGGCATCTTACAAAAAGCACGCCCCTAAATACAGGAATTTCAACTGACACCTCTTTGTGCATATAACCGCAATAGGAACATCAAAGATGTTTCTCAGTATCCTGTGTTGCTTGTTGTGATGTTTCCTGAGCTAATATGCATTCACGATTTTCGTTTGCCTGTTTGTGTCTATATGTATGTACGTATATACTTATTTTGAGATATAAATCAGGATTTTGGATTATATAACTAATTTTCTTTTTTATTCTTTATGTATTTACTTTCTAATTTGAGTCAAATGACCATTGTGTGTGTCACACGATATGCAATGTTATCCTTTAACTGTCGACATTTGCTTACGTCATTATATCGTATCATATTGGCCGAAACATCAGGATCATTTGAGGAATTTGCAATATTCACATTCACATTACTTCCTGATGAAATCTGTTCCTCTTTTTACTACTTTGATTCTGGTATCATATCACCTTATGCAAACACTGATACTACTTTTGTATAATTGTCTCCAATTATACATATCTATATAAACCAACCAATTTTTTTTTTCATTTTGCACATGATCTAGATAAGAGTTAAATCTAAGAGCTGTAAAATAAATATATGTAAACTATGCATGCGTAAAGCAAATCTTAAAAATATGTACAGCTCTAAAGATTGTCATCTCACTAGCTAGTACATTGTGCACCCCCCTATAGTGCCATACTAATCACCTTGCTGGATGTGTCACCTCTGTAATCACAAAATATGAAAGTGATAATGAGGAAGCTGGCACTGATTGTATTCATAACATTCTTACATCACAACAAAACGGATGATTTTCAATATTTTGCAAATATTTTGTACTGATATAACATAGCATCTCCTTAGTCCTAAAATGAGATCTTAATGCAGGACAGAACCGTTACTGGCACTACTACTCAAGCATGGTGTAAAATCCAGTTGCATCCTTGATTAATACCTGTGCAAATGTGGAGAATAAAGCTTGATAGCAAGCTCAGTGGTGTTGTAAGGGACCACCGTGATAATAATAATAATGGTGCTGTAAGGGACCACCATTAATAATAATGGATAATAATAAGGCACACCTAAGGCACACCTTTTCAATAATCATGCTGTCTAATCAACATCTTGATATGCCACACCTGTGAGGTGGATGGATTATCTCTGCAAAGGAGAAGTGCTCACTAACACAAATTTAGACAGATTTGTGAACAATATTTGAGAGAAATAGGCCTTTTGTGTACATAGAAAAAGTCTTAGATCTTTGAGTTCAGCTCATAAAAAAATGGGGGCAAAAACAAAAGTGTTTTGTTTATAATTTTGTTCAGTGTATATCACAAATTTAGGATGTTGTATAGCAGAGGCTATCCTTAAACACATTCAAACCTGTATTTACAGTGGTTGGAACAAAGCATTATACAGCATTACACAAATTGTGTATGCTAAACAGAGAACACTTTACATAAATTAAATAATCCAAGATAAACATCAACACGAAGACTATTACAACTTTAAAATCAGGAAATGCTTTTTATTATTAACATTATTTATAACATTTTTGCATATTCTGTCTTGCTGTGTAATATGTGCACACGACATATATAATTGCAAGACACATTTGAAGTATAGAAACAAGAGGTTACGAAAATCCTGGCCAAATGGGCTAACAGTCTAAAAAAAAATTTTTTAAATAAGAAATCTATAGTATTTAATAGGACCTTTACCCTTTCCCATTATATATATCCTGCCCTGATTAAAGAAACCTGATGCTTGGCTTTAACCTTAGTCCTTACCCTAATTATTATTATTTTTTTAAATATAAATAAACATAAAAAAATACACATTGATGGCATGTTTATTATGCATAAATAATGGCATCATGAGTATCTGGAGACATTTACACCAAGTTGAGCCTTGGGGTTTATTATGAGAATAAAACAAAATAAAGTCACCATCATTCCTCTTATAACAAGTACATATAATGGCTTCACTGAGATGCATAGGACTCTGCCTCTGCATTTCAGCATGACATAAGAAAAGATAGCCCAACAATACACTTTTAGTGTGAAAAGAACTACAAAAATATATTGAGGTTCTATAAAAATAAGTGGTTTATTATGATATTTACAGAACCCTGAGATAAAGATATTTTTCTGTAAAAAAACAAAACAATGCCTTCTGCCATTCTGGATATAGTTTTTCCTGAAAGAAATGTGTAATGGTGCATTTAACTATTCTTCAATTTATTTTTTATTTATGAAATTTAGAATACCAGTTATCAAACAGATGCTGTCCGTCTGAAAATCTAAATATGCTTTTCACAGAGTTAACTATTTTTTTTTTTATATCTTTTTTTCATTGCACAGTGATATATGCTTTATTAAAACTTAACTAATAATACATCTGGCCAATAAACATACAGTACTGCTTAAAGGTCAGCTAAGAATATGACCCTCAATAAAGAGTGCATGCGCTTCTTTGTTTATAAGAGACAAAACAGAAAGTGTACATGCACTATGTACAAAATATACAAAAACAAACGTTGCTTTGCTATGTACCCAGAACAAGCACATATAGAGATATCTCACACTGTACCTATGTCGGAAGTCTATATACAGATCTCCTATCAAGAGATTTTTCAGATTTTGAATATATTATAATCCTATAATGTCTTCTGATGCTCATTTTCTCATTTATTACAAAGAAGAATCAAACATTTAAAATGTTAGGAAGAAATGCTAACTCTAAAATTCTGCATGGTTGATTAAAGGTTTCCTGGGGATTGATAAAGAAATTATTAATGCCTTTGAATTCATAAAACATAATGTTGTGCTTCAGGCATAGAGAAATCATTCCTACATTTATTTCCCAATTACTATTAAAATTACACAAAATGTATTTTATTGTCAGCTTTATACTAGCTCACATTATGTTAAGTGTTTATCGGTAATAATAGCTGTTATCAGAGTAATTTTCTCTATTATTTTTATGTAAAAATGTACACATTGCTTAAATTGTTCAAGTGCACTTGTGATAAATTCTTTGAAAATGTCAAACCATAAAAAATTAAGAATTTGTTGTAGATTGTTTTCTTGTTTTTTATACTGTCCCTAATTTGGCATATGGACGTAGCCACATGGCATTGATTCTTGATAGCAGCAGTGCCAAAAAATGCCCTAAGTGATGCCATAGTCTACAACCACTTAAAATACCAGATTATCCTTTCTGCCCCATTAACAGTGCCTGATCCCCTAGAAAGGTGGCAAAACATTAGACTCCGTTTCCTATATGATCTGACACAAATAAGTAATAATGAATGGTCTCCACCTAAGTTACTGGAACATACAATTAATATGCTGTGCTGGGAATTACATCAAAGCATCGGCATTACTGTAGATGCTTCTCAATTCTGCTTCCAATCCAATCAGTAGATGCATGAAAGTAAAGCTGGACCATGTATACAACAATGGGTGGTCCCCACTCATATGGCAACAATAGTATGTGGTATTGCATCCTGACTGTGATGTTTTTCTTCATATATCCATGAGTGCCTGAACCCTAACTCACCCCTATTACACACCATGATAATGAAATACCCAACACACCTTAACAATACCCACCACAGTCCTAATACACAACAAACCAGCAGGTACTAACATAAAATTCAGAGCTTGAATCCGGATCCAAATAAAAAAATGTGAGATGTAATGTTTACACTTCCTTTATTGCAAATTCTGTTTAATTTAGAATTTCTCATCTCCAGCACTGTCAATAGCTTGCTAGACCTTGCATGAGCCTCCTGTATGTAAGCAAAGTGCAATTTACAGAGCAGGAGGTAAAAACCTTTAACATTAGTCAACATCTGATTTAAATTTAAATCTTTTTTTCATGCAGACTGTGTCAGTCACAGCCAGGGGAGGTGTGGCCAGGATTTGAATGGACAGAAGCAAAAGCGATTTAACTTCTAAATAGTAGCAAATTGATTAGTGATTTAGTGAGGCTGCAGGGGCATGACCAATACACAAAAATTGTTTCATTATGCTAAAGCTGTTTTAGTGATTATAGCGTCCCTTTAATCCTAGGTGTAGAGACGTCCATTGACGTATCAAGCATCTTAACTTAACCACCATTTTGCCTAGCCCACCTAACAAAACCTTTTTTGAATATAAAAGAAGTTGAAAAAAATGTATATTTAAGATACAATCACGTAACCTCAAAAAGAATGATGGAAACATATGGTTGTGCGGGTTAACATATTTGAGGGATGTAGCTAAACACAAGCTTGTGCAAATTTTGCACTGGCAGACTTGTGTACAAGATCTGCACTTACAATTCAATGCATATGCAAATAATGCAGGCAGAAGTATCCCACATGAAATAACATCGGGTATTTAGGGAAAGTTTTTTTTTTTGACAGTAAGAACAATAAGGATGTGGAATTTTCTGCCTGAAGAGGTGGTTTTATCAGAGTCCATACAGATGTTTAAACTGCAATTGGAAAAATACTTCCAAAAACATAACATACGGGATAGAATTTCTAATTAGTGGGGTAATAGCTGATTGATCCAATGAGATATCTGACTGCCATTTTGGTGTCAAGAAGGAATCTTTTCCTAGTTTGTTGCAAAATTGGAAGCGCTTCAAACTGTTTTTTTTTGTGCCTTTTTTTGGATCAACAGCAACAACATATGTGAGGAAGGCTGAACTTGATGGACGCAAGTCTCTTTTCAGCTATACAACTAAATTTACTTTTGAACAATATGTAGTATTATGGGGGATAGTTTAACTTGTGGGCTGCTGATCTGTCTCTAACGAGACATGCATAGGTAAGATAAATTCTATTGTTTAAAAATTGCAATGGATTTCTTTTAAATTTAGCCTTGCAACATTATAAATGTCCTATAAACCAATGTAAAGAGAAATGAGACAACACATCCTGAAAAGGGTATAAATAAATCATATAAGTATGAATCCTAACTCAAATATTCACAAAGGTTTATATTATCTATTATCTATATTTTTTCTGAAACATTTTGGATGAATTTGGATGAACAGAAATGCCACTTGAGCAAAAAATATTTTTGATTTGGTTTTGACAAACCAAACTTCTACGAGTCTAATAACCACTTATCTGATGTGGGGCGAGATGGGGGGAGGAGGGAAGGCATGCAGATATCCTAACTGGAAACTCTATGTCAGTCTGGCACCTTCTAGAGTTCTCAATGGATTCATCTGCCTGAAAACTGCATCAGTGGGGTACATGCACATGCTTGAGAGCAGAAAATGCATGACAGTGGAAGATCCTGTAAGATCCCAAGATCTTTCACAGAAGATATTGTTTATGCGCCATGAGATCGTACATCAAAAGAGATGATACCTGTTACAATAAGCTGTAGCTCAAGTAACCCTTCAACAACCTATCAAATGTTCCTGTTCTTTTAATATCCATAAAATAGCCAATTGCATTCATATTTAGGAAAGTGTATAAAGAAATTAATTTATTTCACCACTCCGGTAATCAACTTCTGTGTCATCTAAGGCAACTCACACAACTTCCTGTCTGCTCTCGGGTCTAATCATATGTCTCCTTCTTGTCTGCAAGTACTTATTCTTTGTGTTCCTGGAACTGAATAGTTGGACATAAATAAATAAAAAAAAAGTCCCATAAAAAGTACAATTCAGTTTTCATATGGAAGCACTATTTCATTTTATTTTTCCATTTTGCAATTTTGCTTTTTAGTGCTCACCCTCAGAAGTTCAAAAATAAATGCATTTTAAAACAGCAAGAATTATTACTGTTGTTACTTATTTTATCTACTACATATTTTTCAGTGCTGTACAGTGGAATCCACTTTGGGTCAATGAGAACGGAAACTGAAATAAACTTATTATGTGCTGAAGCAAGCACTGTATAATCTACTAATAATACACAAGGCAATATGTTTCCACTTGCTACAAGTCAATATCTACATTTTTTTGAACATGCTATTTCCTTTTTTGAAATACCCACATGTTAAGAATACCAATGCATATCTCATAGATTTGTATCACACCACCATCATTTTAAACTTAATGCAAAGCAGTTAGTATTTTCAAATGGTGTACCTATGTTTACACAGTCATAGCCAAATCTTGGGGAAGAACATATGTTATGAGACACTCTTATCTCTTTAGTGCACTTGTACAAGACAATCCATTTATTTTGAAGATCTCTTGCATCTCTGAGAATTGCCTTTTGAGCTGTAGTGTGTTTTAAATTAAGACTTCTAAATATTGTCTTTTATTATTTCATTTAACAATGTAGTTCTCTTCTTCACTCTGGTTATTAACTTTTAATAGGTTTGTAAGCTGATATCGTCGAGAACTAGGTCACAGATAAATGCTATTTCTCATTCATTCCGTGAAATAATTACCTGAATGTAAAATTGAGGGGCAGAACAGATTAGGGAAAATGTTTAGGGAAAAAAGTTTCTAATTTAATTAATAGGGAAAATGTATTCATACTTACCGTAATTTTATTTTCCTGGCTATTATTCATGGCAGCATTTAACATATGGGTTAGCTCCTCCCTCCAGCCAATAGGGCAAGAAAAACAATTAAAGAATTCAATTATCCCTGAGGTATAAGAGATCCCAGAAGACTAGGTTCCTCAGTCTAGTAGCAAGCTGATCCGACATAATAAAAATGGGTGGGAAATCCAAATGCTGCCATGAATAATAGCCAGGAAAAGAAAATTACGGTAAGTATGAATAATTTTTCCCTATTCCTGGCTAATCATGGCAGTATTTAACATATGGGGAATACCCAAGCAGTAAATACCACAGGGAGGGAATAGATGCTCAGAAATATTTATTTGCTTTGAGAAGAACAAGAATTTAGGACCGAAAGGCCAAATTGCAGATTAGAATCTGAAGAAACATCAAGTTTGTAATGACTAATAAACGTCCCTATAGAAGACCAAGACCAATTAGCAGCTTTGCAAATGCTCTCTGGTGATACTCCAGACTCTGCAGCCCATGAAGTGGCAATCGATCTGGTAGAGTGTGCCCTTATATTCTTTGGAACAGGAACTCCTCGGACCTTATAAGCTCTTGAAATAATGGAGACAGTCCAGGAACGGAGAGTAGAAACAGAGGCTGCTTTGCCCTTACGGGAGCCCCAAGGGACAACGAAGAGTTGAGGAGACTTCCTCCATGTCTTAGTCCGTTGAATGTAAATCAAAAGACACCTCTTAAGGTCCAGCATGTGACACTTTTCTTCCATCTCATTCGACGGTTCAGGTGAAAAGGAGAGACCACCTTAGGCAGAAATTATGGTCTGGGACGGAGAACGACCTTGTCATGATAGAAAGTGGTATAAGGTTCTTCTGCCGAAAGACCTCTTATATCCGCCATTCTTCTAGCTGAAACCAATGCCAAGAGAAGCAGGGTCTTTTGAGTCAGGGATAAAATAGGGATTTCGTCCAAAGGTTCGAAAGGTTGTTCCATCAAGGCCTGTAGGACCAAAGGTAAATCCCAGGGACACTTGAATGCCCGGATCGGTGGTCTAATCCTAAGAACCGCTTTCATAAAGCATATTACCATGGGGTTTACAGCCCATCTGATACATGACATGGCAGAGATAGCTGAACAATGAACCTTAAGTGTGTTCAAACTTAGACCTCTATCCAACCCAGCCTGTAAGAATCCCAAAACCTGGGAAATAGAAGGTGACTTTAAATTCTTCACATCTTCATGAAGCCATTCCGCGAAGGCCCCCCATATCTTATAGGAAAACCCTGTTCGCTTAAGGATTTCCTTTCAAGAGCCATGCATGAAGACGCAGCTTGTGTGGTTCCGGGTGTACTAGAGGTCCTTGAGACAGAAGATTCCAGAAGACTGGAATTTCCCATGGTTTGTCTATTAACAGACTCTTCAAGAGGGGAAACCATGGACGACGGGGCCAGAACGGGATGATAGCTATTATCTTGCATCGTTCTTTGGAGATTTTCTTCAGGAGGGCGGGAATGAGCTGGATCGGAGGGAATACGTATGCTCAGGAAGTCTGCAATCGTATTCTCCTTCCCAGGAAGGTATAGGGGAGAGAGACCGGCTAGAGTTTTCTGAGCCCAACTCATGATTGGCTTGATCTCCTTCATCAGTGCATAACTCCTGGTACCTCCCTGATGGTTGATGTATGCAACAGTTGCCCTGTTGTCTATCCTCAGTTTCACCCATTGATTCTGAGGCTTGAAGTGTAGAAGAGCCAGGAAGGTTGCTCTCAATTACCTTATATTGGAAGGAAGATGACGGGTGTGCAGGGGCCATAGAGCCTGAATAAAATGGTCTTTCATATGTGCACCCCAACCATCCTGACTGGCATCCGTGGTGATTATCATCTAGTCCACCTCCCTCAGAGGGAAACCCTTGGATAGGTTTTCCCAAGAAAGCCACCAGTTGAGGGGCAATTTTATGTGATCCGGAATGGACATCTTCATCTCCCATTCCTGGGAGCCTGAATCGAACTTCTGAAGATGAAATTTAACGTAGAAAAATGCAAAGTTATGCACTTCGGAGTTAAGAATGCACAAGCAATTTACACCCTAAATGGTAGTGAACTAGGGATAACCACACACGAGAAGGATTTGAGAATTGTTATAGACAACAAATTAGGTAGCAATATGCAATGTCAATCTGCCGTTGCTAAGGCCAGTAAGGTTTTGTCATGTATAAATAGGGGCATAAATTTTCGAGATGAAAATATAATTTTGCCTCTTTATAAATCGCTGGTAAGACCACACCTTGAATATGCTGTGCAATTTTGGGCACCTGTTCTAAAGAAGGATATCATGGCACTAGAAAAAGTGCAGAGACGAGCTACAAAATTGATAAAAGGAATGGAGCATTTTAGTTATGAAGAAAGGTTAAAAAATGTAAATCTCTTCAGTTTGGAAAAACAGCACCTTAGAGGGGATATGATAACATTATACAAATATATTCGGGGCCAGTACAAACCATTATCTGGAAATCTATTCATAAACAGGGCTATACATAGGACACGAGGTCACACATTTAGGCTTGAAGATAGGAGATTTCATCTAAGGCAAAGAAAAGGTTTTTTTACAGTAAGAGCGATAAGGATATGGAATTCATTGCCGGAAGAGGTGGTTTTGTCAGAGTCTATACAGATGTTTAAATTGCAATTGGATAAATACTTGCAAAAACATAACATACAGGGATACAATTTCTAATTAGTGGGCTAATAGCTGTTGATCCAAGGAGACATCTGACTGCTATTTTGGGGTCAAGAAGGAATTTTTTCCTAGTTTGTTGCAAAATTGGAAGCTCTTCAGACTGGGTTTTTTGCCTTCTTTTGGATCAACAGCAAAAGCATATGTGAGGAAGCCTGAACTTGATGGACGCAAGTCTCTTTTCAGCTATGTAACTATGTAACTATGTAACTAAGTATTCTTGTAGAGGGCGGAGGTTCCACTGAGCCCATCTCACTAGGCCAATCATGGAGGAAAGGGAACCTATGATTCTCATACATTTTTTTGCTGTAGTCGTCTTTTCGATTTGAAATTCTCGATTGTGTGACAGTATACTCAGTTTTCTGTCGTGAGCCAGAGACACTACTGCTGACATTGTGTCGAATTCAGCTCCTAAAAACAGGAAGAAGTTAACTCTTCTGGTAGTTGATTAACCAGCCAAAGCGTTCTAGCGTTTGGAGTACCCTCAGTCGATGTCTTAGCAAAACTTCGCATGTTGGAGCGACTATGAGGATATCGTCGAGGTAATGGAATACGGCTATTCCCTTCTTTCTGAGTAATGCGATAACCGTTACCAGGATCTTCGAAAAGGTCCTTGGGGCTGTGCTGATTCCAAATGGTAGAGCCTGGAACTGGAAATGTAAATTGTTTACGCAGAATCTAAGGAACCACTGGTGATGAAGAACTATTGGCACATGGAAGTAAGCGTCCTTCAGATCTACTGAAATTAGCCAATCTCCTTGACGTACCACCGGTATGATAGAGCGAAGAGATTGCATCCTGAATTTTCTCACCCTCAAGTGAATATTGAGTTGATGTTAGTCCAGAATGGGTCTCCACTTTCCTCCAGGTTTCTTCACTAGGAAGAGAGGGGAATAGAAGCCCTGAAATATTTGTCTGTCTGGAACAGGAACAATCACCCTTTGATGTAGAAGATCTCCAGTGTAATTAATTAACGCTTCTCTCTTTTGTGAATTCAGGGGCAAACTGGTCCTTATGAATCTTGATCGGGGAATGTCCATAAACTCCAGAGAAAATCCTTCTGTAACTATGGACTTCACCATTTGTCTGGGATCTCTGCCCAAACCCTTTGGAAATGCATAAGTCTTCCTCCTACCAAAGGTGCTTGGGCGTAGTAACCTTCAGAACTGTTTGGAAGGACGAAAGGAAGAGGTGTTAGGCTTTCCTCTGGTGGACTTGTTGGTTTGACCACTTCTCCAGGAGTTAGGTCTGTAGTATTCACGTCCTGGTCTATAAGCCTTACTGTCTCTATAGGAAGGGTGTTCCCTATATGAACAACGTTCAAGTGGAGGTCTTCTTGGACGTCTATCTTGCGGAAGCAGAACTTGCTTGACATCGAGTGCTCTCTTGATGGCTTCTTCAAGGGGTTTCCCAAACAATACCTCACTCGAAAAAGGAACGGAACATAAGTTATGTTTTGAGGCCATATCAGCTCCCTGAGCCATAGTGCACATCTGGCTGCAACCGAGAACGCCATAACCTTCGACATAACCTTAATCATATCTGTAGAGGCTTCTAAGAGCCATTCACTGGCTAGTCTGACTTCCCTTAAGGAATCTGCAATATGTTGTCTTCTGACCCCTTTGTCCAACTCCTCTTCTATGTCCAGGATCCATACTCTCATTGCTCTGGAGATAGCAGAAATGGAAACCGCAGGGTGACATCCAGTACCAGCTGCTAAAAAACATTTTGAAATGTCAGCATCTATTATTTTCTCCATATGGTCTCTAAGCGAAGCATTGGAATCTATCGGGAGGATAGAACGTTTAGCCACCTTGATAACTGAGGCATCAACCTTTGGGTTAGAAGTCCAAAGTCTGGAATCCTCCTCACGTATGGGGTATAATTTTGGCAGACGGTTTTGCAGAGAAAGTCTCTTTTCTGGAGTCTTCCATTCATTACTTATAAGATCGTTAATGGACCTGTGTACCGGAAATGAAGGTTTCCTTTTACTGAGATCCCCGAAGTGTTTGTCCGCTGCAGAGGTTTCTAGCACCTCATCAGGTAATTCTAGTGTTCTTTTCACCAGAGAGATCAATTGCTTTAGAGTCTAGGGGGCAGGAGTATTCCTCATCACTGGAAGACATCTGTTCAAGGTTCAGGGAACCTGAATCCTGTCCGAAATCTTCGTCTGAAGAATCGTGATTTTCCTGGGGATATTCACATCTAGGACGTTTGCCTTTGTGTGATTCAGCAGTGCTTTCTGCCACTGCTTGTTTTATCCATGAGGCTATATCCTGGGCAGAGGTGTATGCTTGTGGAGGCTGCTGGAATTCAGATTCTCCTGCAACTCGAGTCAAACATCTTTTACATAGCCTGCAGTTATCCAAGGGTCTGGAGCCACATCCAACGCAAGCTGCCGGTTTATCCCTTCTCCTGGAAGGAAATCTAGGGCCTGTCCGTTCTTGAGGGCTGAAATTACAGAAGCCAAGAGACTGTACCCTCTATTGCACTATTTTTATTATGAGAGAGAAAAAAAATACATAAATTAATGCTCACCTATGACCTAGAGTCGCTGATTTAGCTGAAGTAGGAGAGTGATCCATTATAAGAAACACAAGTTCAGGCTGAGAGAGAGAAAAACAAATATTTCTATAAAGAAAGGATATTTTAACAGAAAAAAATCCCATTTTATACCAAAGGTATCCTAAAAAGGGAAACTTTTTATAAATAAATACCTGAGTGAGGGAGCTTGATTCCCAGAGAGTAGTATAATTTTCTTGAGGGAGTTGAATTTCGCTGCAAAATTTAAACCGCACTTTTTCCCTTTAAATAGAAAAGGTGCGCTGTGTCTTTAGTCGCACATGCGCGATATACCGCGAGTGCCCGGAGCCGCCATTTTTGTTACTGGCGAACAAAGGGCTACTCGCGTCCTGATCCTCCGAACCGGAAATCTGGCGCCAGAATATGAAGATTCACCTGCAGGAACAGGCATATCAGCAGCTCTCAGGAAGATGCCAGAGGAACACTAACTCCTCTGGCTACCAGGGGTCCCCAGCTACCAAGAGGTGGGTTGCATGTATTGGGTTGCAAAGTATCCTTGTAATAAATACAAGCTGTCCTGTCTGGCTAGGAGGACAGGAAAAAAGACTGAGGAACCTAGTCTTCTAGGATCTCTTATACCTCAGGGATAATTGAATTATTTAATTGTTTTTCCTGTCCTATTGGCTGGAGGGAGGAGCTAACCCATATGTTAAATGTTGCCATGATTAGCCAGGAAAAACATTTTAACTACCAGGATCAGATAGGGCAAAATAAAATACAAGTAAATGTCTGGTCAGTATGTATGCATGTGATGTCATCATAGGCGTGCGCACGGGGTGTGCCGGGTGTGCCTGGGCACACCCTAATCAAGCCTCAAAATTGAGGCTCCACCACCTCTGTGCTGCACTGCCAACTTTTTTCCTCCCATCCGATCCTTCACTATGCGAGCGGTATTGCCGCATAGCGAAGGATGGACTTGCTCCCCTCCAGACCTCCCCAGTTGCGTACGCGGCGCATTACGTGACGTCACGCGGAGGCGGAGTCACAGCAACGCTAGGGTGAGGTGAGGCCTGGCCAGGTCATAGCGCAGCAGCGTCTTCTCCAAGAACGGTATGTACAGTTTATTTCTCCTCCCTTCCTGAATCCTGCAGCAGGCCTTATTATGGCATTTACAGTTTCAAATGTTTATTGTAATGAGAAATGAATGAAAGACTTTCATTTATTTCTTACTAACTACAATAAACATTTTAAACTGTAAATGCCATAATAAGCCTATCAATCGTCCGGTCATTACATCGATATAATGTTCATTGTATTATTGTCAAAAAGTAAAAAAAAAATGTTGTGTAAATTAATATAAATTCTAATAATGCCTTGGTACAATATATAAGTAGCCTAATATATTTTATGAATATAATGTATTTGGGGGGAAGGGTCATAATTGTGAACTGGCAGCATCCAACATTAGATGAGGGGATTATGTGGGTGCCTAGCCTGACTGAAAGAGACACTATGCATCATAACCCCTGTTGTGTGCTACAGTGGTTATGGTGCTATAAGTCCCTGGATGCAGTTTGCTGGTAATATGAAAAACTGCTTATGAGCATTTTCACCATGGTCCTTTGGTCTAAGCTGATCTGATAAAGCAGAAGATGATTCATCTTATATGTCAAGAACCTTTCATCAAAATAAACATTATTGCACACAGGACATTTTACATTTCTAACCAGGAACAGAGAGAATCAATTTTTTGTTTATTTTTAAACTGCTACAAAGATTTTGATTGCTGACTGAGATATTAAGGAAAGGATTTAATTTCACCTAAATATTGCAATGGATACATTATTAGCATATCTTTAAAGGAACACTATAGTGTCAGGAACACAAACAGGTATTTCTGACACTATAGGGTTAAACTAACTATTTAGGTTACCAGCCCTCTCTGATTGCGCGCGCGTGTGTGTGTGTTTATATATATATATATATATATATATATATGTTAAAAGGCCTGAACTTGTGGAGGCCTGAATTTGTGGGAGGAGTAAGTCCCCTACTTAAACTCCCAGCCCCTACTCACCTCTGCCGTTCAGCTGATTGTTTTGTCCCCATAGCAACCAGCACTTCCTATCCAGCTTCCCTCCAGAATTTTTTCCTGTTTCCAGCAGTCAGACGTCCTGACCAGTCCTCCGTCCGTTTGAGGCCTTCCACTCGGTTCCCGGTCAAAGTACCCGGTTTCCGGTCACGAGACCAGCACGTTCACGTAAGTTAGGCGTAGGAAATAGCGCCCTGCTATTTCCCGCCGTTCGGGCCTAAAAACGTAGGGGTAGGCTCCCTCTATCATATTCGTACAAATACACGCTTTTTAAACCGATTTCAGTGTTCACGCCAAAACAGACGAACGCTCGGCACTTTATCACTGCTTTTACATATTCGTACGGAAACTACCTAATCTATTATTATTTATATACACAGTAATATTATTACGGGCATTCTCTTATTTCCGTTTGGTCACCCAGGACCAATCTGTTTCGTACGATTAAAACACAAACACCTTGCTCTAAATCCATTTTCGGCTAGTTCTTATTCAAATAGGCTACAGTATGCACTAAGTTCTATTTCACGAATTCTACTTTTCTTTACGTATATTCCCTGTTCGGTCATATTGCTACTGATACCTTTTTTTGTCAGTTTGGGGATATAATTTAGCTTGTTTAAAAATCTGCCTTGTGATTTTCTTTCTATGTTAACCAGTTAATTTGTTTTACTACTTTTTAAAATATCCACGTCTATCATAAACGTACGGTTTCTATACACTGTAGCAGGATGGCCAGGCTCGTCACAAACTTCAAATGCAACAGTCAGGATAAAATAGTACTGCAGTTTGTCACTTTCCACAATATATACAAGGTTGTGCTCTCCCACAAAATAAAACAAAAAGAAAATAAATCCTACTCCAACTTGGAGACTTACTAAACAGTATTACTAACTATCCAACTGGCCAGCTAATCTAGTTCCCAGTTTTAAACAAAATGAAATACAGCACTTTAAGCAGGTTTCACACAGTACCTTTGTCTCAGGCTTAACTGCCTCCTCTCTCCCAGCTGTTCAGAGGCTAACCTTTTAAAACCCTAGTGCTGGTTAATTACATTCACCTGGTATATAACATTCAAGGGGTGACTCCCACCAATTAACCCCATCATGCTGGGAATAGAGAGCACTCCAATCTATTACTAACATAGAAAGCCTCTCTGACCTTGCCACAACACATATTTACCTATTAAACACTTCATTTTGTCACATATACTAATAAATACTGTTTATAAACACAATATCCGGCACATAAACGTCTGTACTATTCATTTTCCATATAATCACGCTGTCACATATTTTTGGCTTTACAGACTGCATCGGTTTCTCGCTTTTTCTGCGCTAAAGTTGTTTATTTCAAGGTCTTTTATTACAGGAACAGGTATTGTATTTTATCACTTTGCATTATAAAGCCATAGGCCTAAAATGTTTACATATTGGGTTTTATTACTTACCTCCACACCTGTCGTTAACTATGGAATTTTTCTTCGGTTAACCCTTAGCTCCAGTATTATTCTAGGCTTCCCCCGGTTCTACACAGTTAAACCGTTTCGCATAACGTAATTTCTTTATGTCAAACCAAGGTATAGTTCACAACTCGTTTGTTACTACACCTCATATAAAACCTATCACGGTCTCAAGTTCATTACTACTTTTCCACAGGCTTACGCCCACGGTACGTTAATTCTTTACTATTATTTCTACTCAGACATACGGTCATACAGCCATCAGGCTCCGGAAAACACCAAAACCTGACCCGGTACTCAGCCATACCTTCAGGTACTTACGTCTATACCCAAATACGTCCAATCGTCACCCCAAGGCCTCATCCAGCCTTCTCACAAATATCTATTTCAGCCCAGTCACACACTTAAACCTTCCAGATCCCTCAATGCAGGATCTCACGTTGCGCCCCTAACAAACAACCTACTCCCAATTCAAATCATACGCCACCACGATACGCATAAATACGTCAACATCTGTCTTAAAGCCTCAGGACTCTTCCTCAAGGACAGCATAAGACGAGACTTACCACACTTATTACCACCAGAAGGTTCCAGATACCATTCGCAAGAAGTCAAGGTTAGTATCTACACAACATTCCAGTCCTTTCACCTTATCCTTAAATATACAATCGAACTGGCTACAGGGTCTAGGCTAATGCCTTAGCGCACCCTATCAGAAAACCCGTCCCAGCGAGGCCTTCCATCCCCCCCCACCTCAACACGGAGGTATGGCCCCACGCCCAAATCATAGTTACAAGCCTCGCATGCCCTACTACAGGGCGCTAGTCAGGGCCTCACCTGTCACGGCCACACGTTTTGATTTCTCTCTACTGTCACCGAGAGGCCAACATCCCGCCACCACGTCTGTGGCAACTACGTCATAAGCCAAATCATAGGTAGAGCCTCTCACCGCCACTTGGCATTAGCAGGGCCTCACCTATCCAAACATTCAACAGTTAAGTTTTTCGCTTTGGCATCTAGCATTACAGTCCAGTTCTTCCATATACACCACCCCACATACCCCGCCTACTTACCTTACGCCCCTTCTAATATATCTTTCACTTAATCATTCCTTTTAGAATGTCCCAAGAACCTATTCCAACCAAAGAATTGACAGAAGAAACTCCATTCACGCCTACCAGACCCGGGTCTCAAGGCGAATCACTCACTCTTTCAACCCCCACGTCCTTGAGAGCATGGACTATTCCCAAAATTACGGCCGAGCTTAGGCTCAGGGGAATCCCCTTTCCGGCCACAGCTAGGAAGGCTGAACTTTATAGGCTACTTACTCACCAAGCCCCCGAGCCCAGGCCAGGGACTAGCTCTCAAGGACAACCACCAAGCAACAGCACGGCCACCCAGGATACCCTGGCAGAGATCTTGGCCAATCTACAGACCCTCAATAGCAGGCTATCTAAGGTGGAAAGCGCCATCTCCTCCCCAGGTACTACCACGGTAGTCCCAGTCGCTTTCACGGCTGTACCTACTATACCAACATGCCCTCCTATACTCCCCCCTCCAGCAACGGGCACAGCCATTACACCATTTGAGTCACCAGCACACTCCGTCCCTGACTCTATCAGGAAAGATATCCTAGACGGGAAGGATGTGTGTCTGGTGTCCTTGCTCATAGCCTCACAGGATGTACTTGAGAACAAGGCATTCAATTACGGTGATATCTCTGTGGTGCTCAAGACAAGGGATCCCAGGCTTAATCATCTGGTGGATTATCTCACCACAGGGTTCACTATAGGGTTTCTCACGGGTATTGTAGCCATTCCCCCAGGTACACTAGAATGCCCTAATCTCCAGTCAGCACGTTTAGACCCAGTCTCCATAGACACTCTCATTGCCTCTGAAATCACCAACGGTTTCATGATCGGCCCCTTCACCTCTTCACCATTCTCCTCCTGGCGCACTAACCCCATTGGTATTGCTATTCACAAATATTCTAAAAAAACAAAACAAACAAAAAAAAAAGTCTAATTATTGATTTATCGGCACCGCACTCCTCTTTTGTTCCAAGCATAAACGCACTCATTCCAGCAGACGAATTCTCACTTCAGTACGTAACCATCGACGACGCCATACAGTCCATCATATCATCTGGTAATCGACCCTGGCTTAGCAAAACGGACATCACAAACGCGTTTAAATTACTACCCATGCACCCCTCACTCTGGCACTTACACGGTGTTAAATGGCGAGGGAAATATTACTTCTCTACACGACTCACTTTCGGTTCTCGAAGCAGCCCCAAACTGTTCGACATTTTCGCAGAGTCACTATGCTGGCTGCTTCTGAACGTCACCAGGTGTCACTCCATTATCCACTACCTCGACGACTTTTTACTAATAGAGCCAGGGTCACCTTCACCCACAGCAATCAGAAGCACTACTGCACTATTTTCCACACTTGGAGTCCCTTTGTCCACAGCCAAAACTATAGGCCCCACAACTAAATTGACCTTTCTGGGGATAGAACTGGACTCGGTTAACCTCAGAGCTAGCCTCCCCCACGACAAACTGTCACGTTTGAGATGACTTGTTCCTGCGGAATGATGTTTGCACTAGAAAATAACTTCAGTCCCTTCTCGGATCCCTGAACTTTGCGATGCGCATCATTCCGCAGGGAAGGTCTTTCATATCCAGACTCCTTTGCCTGCTGCACGGAGTTCCGGACTCTGGCACAGTTTCTTTGGACCCCCACGCCAAGGCTGACTTAGCTATGTGGGGGAAGTTTTTGAAGGACTGGAATGGAATCTCCATGTTTATTCCCCCTCTCTCCACCTCTTCACCCATCATCCACACAGACGCAGCAGCCAATACCGGTTTTGCAGCCATTTTTGGGAACCACTGGTTCAGGGGCCATTGGCCCACTGATACGGATGCCTTGCCAGGATTCAGAGAGACCTCAGCACTATTTGAAATTTATCCCATTGTGGCGTCCGCACACACCTGGGGTCATCTCTGGTCTGGCAAGGCAGTCAAATGCTACTCTGATAACTCGGCAGCTTGCGAAATCGTGAACAAAGGGCGATCATCTTCCCTGACCATCATGCGGCTGATTCGCAAGCTGGCCTGGTTGGCAGCATCCGGCCAGTTTCACTTAGTTTGTTTTCACATCCCGGGTATTCACAACACGGCCGCTGACGCTCTTTCTCGTTCTCAATTTCAGGCATTTTCTCAGGCACTCCCAACGGCTCACCTACAACCATCCAGGACACCACGGTTCCACAATCTAATCCTGGATTAAGCACACTCTTGAACCACGCTAGAGCACTCACTCACCAAGCATTATCACCAAACACGGCTATCACTTACAATAGGGCTCTTAATATATTTAATAAATTCACAGCAGAGTTCGGTTTACAAGGTGACTTCTCTATTCAAACCATGGTGGCTTTTGCCTCTTTTTTTCCACCTACACCTTAAACTATCTCACAACACCATTAAACTATATCTCACGGGGGTCCAGCACCACAGCCTCGCCTTTTTTTCCTAACAACACACCTTTCCTGTCTTCATACCCCGTCAAAAAGGTTTTGAAAGGAATATCAAAGGTTTCACCTCCACTCTCTACCATTAGATTACCTATAGATGGGCCTATCTTCAGGTCACTTAGCAATCTCCTTGACACAGCCCCATTCGACATCGGCACAAATACGGTTATCAAATCTGCTTTATATCTCGCTTTCTACGGTTTTCTCAGACCTAGAGAGTTCACCGTAATTTGTCAAGGAGATACGAAGCTAAGACTTAAAATATCACACCTCACTAAAATAGAGGATCACTACCAACTTTCGATCCCTACAACTAAAACCAACCGGTCACTACGCCCTACTATAATTCCTCTCTTCCCTACTGATAATGCCTGGTGTCCGGTAAAAGTACTAGACCACCTACGGTCAACTCTGCACGGTCACCTACTGGACTCTCCGCTCTTAACACTACAAGGGCACCCGTTAACCACAGCAAAATTGATGGTTCATATCAGAATTCTGTTATCTAAGCTCGGACACAACCCGATTGCATTCTCTAGGCACTCTTTCCGTATAGGAGCAGCCTCTAGCACTAACACACCGGTCCATATCATCAAGAGACTGGGGCGGTGGAAATCCTCCATATATACTGCATATATTCCACAGCCGGAGAAAGAGCTTCGCCAAGCTTTCAGCAACTTGGTTTTGTAAAAAATGCAATAAAGTGTGTATTTCTCGAATTTATCTTTTTGCCCTCTTTTATTTACAGGCCCACTCGTACGTTGGTTTCGGCACACCACAACCAACTTTGCTCACGGTTACTATCCATTACGTATTTAAATTCCGAGCACAAGTTAAAAGGCCTGAACTTGTGGAGGCCTGAATTTGTGGGAGGAGTAAGTCCCCTACTTAAACTCCCAGCCCCTACTCACCTCTGCCGTTCAGCTGATTGTTCCCACCCACCTACACCCTGTTATAATTACATTCTCCTTGGTGGGCCCTCTTTTAATTACAGGCCCACTCGTACGTTGGTTTCGGCACACCACAACCAACTTTGCTCACGGTTCACGGTTACTATCCATTACGTATTTAAATTCCGAGCACAAATATATATATATATATATATATATATATATATATAATCCAGTGCTTGCACTCCTGTTAAGAGATAATCGGCCTGGTGCTGGTCAGCAATAAATATAAAATAAGTAGTGTAAAGATAGCACTCCAAGGACTTCAGAAATATGGTGACAAAAAAACGTATCTTTATTCAGGCATCAGCCTAGGTGGATCAACGTTTCATCCTGACGAAAGTTCCATTAGTGAACTGAAACGTTGATTCCCCTAGGCTGATGCCTAAATAAAGATAAGTTTTTTTTTCACCATATTTCTGAAGTCCTTGGAGTGCTATCTTTACACTACTTATTTTATATTTATATATATATATATATATATATATATATATATATATATATATATATATATATATATATATATATATGCGCGGCGGGTGTTTGTGCTTTAGGGTGCACACTCTAATGCAATAGGCTGCGCACGCCTATGGATGTCATCTGTGATGACAAAATGCATGCACACATTCAATCAAAGACAAATGAAATAAGAAAGGGTTTATAACATGTTGTTAATGGGACAAACTGTTTAACAACGGTTTGCCCTCTTACCTGAGTTTCTACTGAGCACTGAAGGTTCCCAAGTGGAAAAGTGATGACATCCAACTTCTGCAGAGCTGAAGAAGTGTATCTTGTTCCTGCTAGTATTTCATTGGATGATGGTATCAGCTGACCTCTCTCAGCCAATAAATGCAATTCTGTGCATAGAAATCTGCACAGAAGGGGGGCAGAGCTAACCATGGACCTACATGGAAGCGCACTGAAAGAGCTCCGAGAGCAAGTGCAGGCAATCTGCTTACATTTGGCACAGTTGGCGAAATGGGGAAACCCAAATGTTTCCTCTCTGCCAAGCATACGACGGGCAAATAAACCAGAGCCAAATCCAGTGCCCTGACCTAATATTTCAAGGATAATCTGGAGCAATATGGTGCCCCAATATGGTGCTTGTCTCACCTCCCGACGGCTTGCCTCCATCCAGCCCATAGACTGACGGCTCTGCACTCACTCTCGACCGCGAGATCAGGGAAACAATAAAGAATCTACCCTTCAAGAGTGATTTAGCTGTAATGCTGTATAAACTAGAGACATCCTTTCAACACAAAATGTATGCCATATCAACAGACATCAAAGACATGGGCAATAAAATTACCGCGCTGGAAGAGGACAGAGACCATGTCCAAACGCAAGTACACTAGCTTGTGCCTCAGTCGCGGCACGAAAACGCACGGTCCCTTAACGACCTTGATAACAGAGAGAGGCGAAATAACCTCTGCATCAAAGGTCTCCCTGAAAGGGAGCAAGAAGACCTACACTACACCTTACAGGAGCTGTTTAATCTAATACTTGACAGAGACACCAGGGAATGTATTTGACAGGGCACACAGAGCGACCCGACCTAGAGGCGCCTCATCCGAAGTCCCAAGAGATGTAATTTGCCGGCTTCATTTCTTCCCCATCAAAGAGGATATCCTTCGGGGGCTCTGTCAAATGAACCAGCCCATGCTATATGAAACAGGATTAATTTTATGAAGGATACAAAATGGACCAAGGAATCTGGGCGCAAACTTCATGCTAGGAACTTTTAGTTTGATGTTGCGCGATGATAACCACACCCTCTCACCCACTTGGTAAACAGGGTTGGCACCCCGCCATTTATCAGCATAACATTTTAAATGACCAGCCGCAGTTTCTAGAGCGGAGTGAACTTTGATCCAAGTATCACGAATAGAAGCAAGGTGGTCATCCAAAGCAGGGATAACTGTGTCAGAAAAAACAGCTGTCAGAACAGTATGATGATGACCGTTATTAACAAAGAATGGACTGTGTCCAGAAGAGTCGTGGTCAGCATTGTTCCTAGCAAACTCAGCCCAGGGTAGTAATTCAGACCAATTAGGAACAGGAAGTGGATGTAACAATCCACATGGAAGCTTATGAGGTACTTTAGAAACTGCACAACAGAACAGGCCTGCACATATTCTTTAACATAATTTCTGAAAGAATCCCCCCAAAATTATCTCATGATCGCGTATATGGATTTATTAACGCCCGGCTGTCCAGCAGTCACGTTATTGTGGAACACCTTCATGACATTTTCCCTTTCACCCAATGGAACAAACAATCTATCCTTTTGTTTATTGCATGGCGCCTGAGACTGAGCTTCCAGAGAAGATGATAAGGAAAGGACAGTGGAAGTGATGATACACTATAATAAGGAATGTCTCTTGTTCGTGTACTGATTCAGTATCAAACTGCCTAGATAAGGCGTCTGCCTTCACGTTTTTGGGACCAGGCCTGGAAGTTATCAGAAAGTTAAAGCAAGAAAGGAACAAAGACCATCTAGCCTGTCTAGCTGATAGTCGTTTAGCATCCCCTTTATAAGCCAAATTCTTGTGGTCAGTAATGATCAAAAGAGGATCCTTTGAACCCACTAAAATATGTTGCCACTCTTTAAGCGCTAGTATAATGGCCAATAATTCTCTGTTGCCAATATCATAATTATGCTCAGCGGGACACAACTTTCTAGAGAAGTATCCACAAGTATCCACAAGTATCCACAAGGTTCAAAGGGGTATCCTGACTATCCTGACTCTCCCTGAGAGAGAACAGCCCCTACCCCCGTTTCAGAGGCATCAACCTCCAGTATGAAGGGTTTGCTGGTATTGGGATGTATCAATATGTCAGCAGATGCAAACCTTTGTTTGAGAAGTTCAAAAAGTTATCTAGCCTCTTTAGACCATATCGTACTACTAGCCCCCTTGCGTGTCATATTAGTGATGGGGCTATCACAGAAGAGAACCCTTTGATAAATCTCCTGTAATAATTGTCAAACCCAATAAACCTTTGAATGGCTTTTAGTCCATTGGGCAATGGCCAATTTAGAACAGCTTCTAATTTATGAGGGTCCATCCAAAAACCAGAGGCAGTAATGTTATACCCCAAAAACTGTACTTCACTCTGATCAAAGATGCATTTTTCCAATTTACAATAAGGTTGATTCTTTAGTAAAGTTTACAATACTTGTTTAACATGTTTGTGGTGAGTCTGAAAGTCAGGGGAATAAATAAGGATTTCATCCATATATACTAGGGCAAATGAATAAATATAGTCCCTGAGTACATCATTAATAAAGTCCTGGAACATGGCCGGAGCATTGCACAACCCGAAGGGCATCACAAGGTACTCATAGAACCCACTTCTAGTGTTAAATGCCGTTTTCCACTCATGATTTTCTTTAATCCTTTCCAAATTGCACACACTCAAGAGGTCAAGTTTAGTAAAGACTTTAGCCCCCTGGAGTCTATCAAATAATTCGGAAATTAGGGGAATTTTTAATGATGATTTTGTTTAATGCCCTGTAGTCAATGCATGGACGTAATTCACCATCTTTTTTAGATACAAAAAAGAACCCTGCACCAGCAGGCAAGGATAATTTATGTATGTGGCCCTTCCTTAAGGAATGTGTAATATATTCTTCCATTATTCTACTTTCCTGTGGAGATAAGGCATAGACTGCCCCCTTAGGCGGCATAGCGGTGGGTAGCAGATTTATGGAGCAGTCATATGGTCTGTGAGGAGGTAGAATTGTGTCTGATTCTTACTGACTACCTCCTCTACCTCCCAATATTGTATGGGAATCTCAGGAGTCTAATGGCGTAGTAGTGGGTAAAGTAACGATGCCCACTCTTTTGGTAATGGGTAATACATTCTTTACCCCATTCCAGTATTTCTGCACAGTCAATATGAGAATTATGTGTATGAACAAAAATGGGATACAGCTGAATAACTAAAAAACTAAAGAATACATAGCACATAGTGAAGTACATTAACAATAATTGGATTTAACCCACAATGATTGCACTCACGAAATAATGTAGGGTAATGCGCCTTTAAGCCCACAATGGGCTGAAATGGTATTCGCCTTCCACGGGTAGGTTGCTCTGTCTTTCACAGGAATGGAGGAATGCCAATTGAAATATAAAAAAATTCTTTATTCAAAGGCAATAAATAGCCTTGAAGAATCAATCAATAAAATTTAAAAATAACTGCAATCTAACGCGTTTCGTCCATACAACTTGGACTTCATCAGAGAAAATTCTGCAGTTTAAACAATCACATAAAATACAAAGCATGCATAATCCCACCCCCAACAGAGTCCCTTAAATACAACCAGTCCGTGTGTTGATTGGAGAATTCTCTCCTGGAACCACCTCTTCAATCAGGGCATATTGCCTCCAGATGGCTTTCACTCTGCAATTTCGCGGCAAAAAACGCAGCTGTTGTCCGTCCGTCTGTGTAATCTTAGTTTGCGTTCCAAATGTCCGTTTCCGGTTGCGTTCCATACGCATATTTCCGGTTGCGGACGGCAACATACGTCATGACGCTGACGTTGCGTTCCAAAATACGACATATGCGTTCCAAACATGAAAAAGCCACTCAAATGGCTAAATAACTGAAAATAATCTCAAAATAATAACAACAATCAGTCATCAGACTTCCACAATAAAAACAAAGACATATAAACAACGAAGAAATGTTCCATCATCCAATAGAACTATAGGACTTTCATCTTCTGCCAGTTGCTAACCAATATAGTATAAATATATACATGAACTATGAAAAAAATATAATTTACAATAATGAAAATAAATTTAAATACAAAAAAATATATATAAACAAATATATATATATATATATATATAAAAATAAAAATGAAAATACATATAAAAAATATATATAAATAAAATAATAATAATAATATATATAAAAATAAAAATTAAAATTAAAAAAGTAATATTTAATTTAAAGAAAAAATATGTAATAAATATGAAATAAAATAAAATAAAATAAAAATTAAAATGATAATAATAAAATAATAAAATAAAATTAATAAAAGAAAAAGAAAAAGAAAAATGAAAGAAAAAGAAAAAGAAATATAAATATAAAAATAAAAATAATAATGAAAATAAATGAAGAACCAATATAAAAAATAATAAAGAACCAATATAAAAAATTGGATATAAATCTAAAGAAAAATCTATATGGCAGAAGGTGGAAATCCCCCTTTGGATCAAAGAACATCTTTAAAAAAAAAGGAAGGAAAATACCATTATGCCATGAAACTAGCCAAATCCACATCTATATTTAAACCCTTGGGTGTCAGGGTATCCAATTGGTAAATCCAATAGGTCTCCCGTTGTGCTAATTTCAATTCCCTATTTCCTCCTCTCCAGTGGGAGGGTACATGTTCTATACCACAAACCTTAAAATCTCTCCAATTAAAGGCCTGGCATGTATTGCAGTGAACTGGCACTGAATGGGTTGTTATGCCTTTCCTTATATTATTAATATGTTCCATGAGGCGTACTTTCAGGGCAGAAGATGAAAGTCCTATAGTTCTATTGGATGATGGCACATTTCTTCGTTGTTTATATGTCTTTGTTTTTATTGTGGAAGTCTGATGACTGATTGTTGTTATTATTTTGAGATTATTTTCAGTTATTTAGCCATTTGAGTGGCTTTTTCATGTTTGGAACGCATATGTCGTATTTTGGAACGCAACGTCAGTGTCATGACGTATGTTGCCGTCCACAACCGGAAATATGCGTATGGAACGCAACCAGAAACGGACATTTGGAACACAAACTAAGATTACACAGACGGACGGACAACAGCTGCGTTTTTTGACGCGAAATTGCAGAGTGAAAGCCATCCGGAGGCAATATGCCCTGATTGAAGAGGTGGTTCCAGGAGAGAATTCTCCAATCAACACACGGACTGGTTGTATTTAAGGGACTCTGTTGGGGGTGGGATTATGCATGCTTTGTATTTTATGTGATTGTTTAAACTGCAGAATTTTCTCTGATGAAGTCCAAGTTGTATGGACGAAACGCGTTAGATTGCAGTTATTTTTAAATTTTATTGATTGATTCTTCAAGGCTATTTATTGCCTTTCAATAAAGATTTTTTTTTACATTTCAATTGGCATTCTTCCATTCCTGTGAAAGACAGAGTAACCTACCCGTGGAAGGCGAATACCATTTCAGCCCATTGTGGGCTTAAAGGCGCATTACCCTTCATTATTTCGTGAGTGCAATCATTGTGGGTTAAATCCAATTATTGTTAATGTACTTCACTATGTGCTATGTATTCTTTTGTTTTTTAGTTATTCAGCTGTATCCCATTTTTGTTCATACACATATCTGTATTTGAGGTTCGTTTGGGGGAAACCTCTTGGGAAGCTGTATCCATCTTATACGCAGTTAAGTACCTCTGCATATTCCTACCATTGAGTTGGTTAGGTGTACTTGTGTGTATATATATTCTTTTGTGCATTTTTTTCTTCTTCATAAATATGAGAATTATGCTTAGTGACCCAAGGAAATCCTAATATGTTGGGACAAGAAGGAGAAGCAATTATCTGCAATGTAATGTCTTCCTTGTGTAGAGCTCCAATAGAAATGTTAATAGGCAATGTTTCATGGGTAATCAAGGGTTAAGAGAGAGGTCTCCCATCAATAGCCTCAACAGCGAGAGGTGATGATCTCTCCTTGAATGGTATTAACTGTTTCTTAACAAAATGTATGTCAATGAAGTTTCCTGCTGCTCCATCAGAGATTTGCATGAAAAAGTTATTTTTGTTACACAGGACCATAATATCAAGGAGAAACCTATTTGGTTGTTACCAGAGGACGTATCCATCACACCTAAGATCTGTCCCCTTAAGGTTCTTAGGTGTGGAAGTTTTCCGGACTTATGGGACAAGCACTCCTCCTCATATGTCCTTTTCTATATATTCTGCATAGGCATATAATCTCTTTTCTCCTATATTGTCTTTCTGCCTCTGGCAGTCTAATGACCCTTAACTGCATAGGTTCGGGTTCGGACTGTGTGGGGAGGTCAGGAACAACAGTTCTGGAGAAACAAGGTGCCCATGACATAGTCATACTTCTAGTTCTGTTTCTGGTAATTTCTCTGGTTCCTAATCTATTATTAAGTGGCATAACAAATGTGATAAACTCATGTAATTTTTTAGGTAGATCTTTGGCAGCAATCTCGTCCAGAATTGCTTCGGATAATCCTTTTTTAAATGCAGAGAATAACCCGCTATTAGTCCAGTCTACCTTAGAAGCCAAGGTGCAAAATTCTATGGCATAATCTGAGATAGACCGGTTCCCTTGTTTGATATGCATTAGGGCAGTGGAGGCGTCATCCTCCCTGCCTAATGGTTTGAATGTTAATTTGAAATCTGCAATGAATTCCTGGTAATTATGTGCAATACTCCTATTACTCTCCCATAACGGATTAGCGTAAGCTAAGGCTTTACCTTTAAATTGGTTTATTAGGTAACCAATCTTAGCTCTATCTGAGGAAAAAGATCCCGATGAGGCCTCAAAACGATGCTTAATTACAACTCAGCCTGTTTGTATATATGTCTAGGTTGTTCCCCTTTTGCAAACTGATGTCAGCAGCATAGCCTAGATATGTCTTGCAAACATGTTTATACAATCTTGATTCAAATACTGCGTTTATTAATATTTGTACACAAAAAAAATGTGCACTGCTTATCGACCCCCTACTGTAACTAATGTCATGAATAGTGATGTACCGAACTGTCCGCCGGCGAACAGTTCCCGGCGAACTTAGCGTGTTTGCGTTCGCCGCCGCGGGCGAACACATGGGCGGTTCGATCCGCCCCCTATTTGTCATCATTGGGCAAACTTTGACCCCGTGCCTCTCGGTCAGCAGACACATTCCAGCCAATCAGCAGCAGTACTCCCTCCCTTCCACACCCTCCAACCTCCCTCCCAGCATCCATTTTCGATTCATTCTGAAGCTGCATGCTTAGTGAGAGGAGGGAAAGTTTAGCTGCTGCTGATTAGATAGGGAAATTGATAGCTAGGCTAGGGTATTCAGTGTCCACTACAATCCTGAAGGACTCATCTGATCTTTGCTGTAAGGACAGCACCCCAAAAAGCCCTTTTTAGGGCTATAACATCAGGCTGCTTTTTTTTTTTCCCTGTATAATGTAATTGCAGGTGCCTGCCTGCCAGCTTCTGTGTGAGGTTCACATTGGATACTGTGCCTACTTGCCCAGTGCCACCACTCATATCTGTTTTAACAATTGGTTAAGCTTTAGATTTAAAATAAATAATTTGTTTTCACTGTAATAGAAGAGCAGTTGCCTGCCTGCCAGCTTCTGTGTTATGTTGGATGCCTTGCCCATTTGCACAGTCAGTGCCACCACTCATATCTGTTTTAACAATAGCTTAAGCTTTAGATTTTAAAGAGGACAGGTGTCAATGTTAGGTGATTTCTGCCCTTTATGGATTAAAAGCAGACTCTGCATCAACTGTGTAATTTTCCATGGGAGTTTTGCCATGGATCCCCCTCCGGCATGCCACAGTCCAGGTGTTAGTGCCCTTGAAACAACTTTTCCATCACTTTTGTGGCCAGAAAGAGTCCCTGTTGGTTTTAAAATTCGACTGCCCATTGAAGTCAATGGCGGTTCACGAACATTTGAGGAAGTTCGCGTTCGCCGTTCGCGAACCGAAAATTTCGGGTTCGCAACAACACTAGTCATGAAACCTACATATGGAATGCCGTTTGGGTACCATGTGTATGCCTGTAACTAAACTACGCACTACAAAATAATAATAAAGAATTACAAAAAAAAAAACGATGCTCAATTTGATTTAGAAATCCCCGGCATTCTTGAATATTACCAACAAAATGTGGGGGAGGAGATAGGGAGATAGTAGGTGCCTTATGTACTATATGTGGAGATACATTAGGCGGAGGAGACATAGTCGGAGAAGCCTCAGGTTGTAGATGCGCTGTTCGGGTAAGAAGCGTACTGAAAGCCTGGGCAAATTGATCCATGCGGTAATCATTCTCCTCTAGCTTGTCTTTCCCCTCTTGATCCTAGTTTATAGATACATAGAAACATAGAATATGACGGCAGATAAGAACCATTCGTCCCATCTAGTCTGCCCAAATGTTTAAATTAGTCACAAAAAAGTGAAGGAGGTGTACCAGTATAAAGGGTACTGGGAATATCTGAAAGGTATTAAAAATTGGTTGAAATATCAATTGGAGGCTTAGAAAAATGAAAACAAAAAATAATTTATTATATATTGTTAAAAATTGCAAAAAATAGCAATCACCCGGAGTGTAAACACACAAACTAAATAAATGGTGGAAACCTAAAATAAATAATAACAAATATAGTAAATGAAAAACATGGCTTGATAACCAAAAGTAAAAAAGATTCTAAGTTGCACTTTATGTATGTTATGCACTGGAGCACACGTCTGTGCTCACCAGGAGGCAGTGTCTAATACACATCATGGAGGGAAAGCAGAACTGATATCAGAAGAAACGCAGAAGGAGATATTGAGTCATTCCTAGATATAGGTAGCCTCACTATCAATGCAGAAGCAAAGGCTCAGTAATGAGTATAGCTGATAAAATGTAGCAGATACACCAAGCTGTCAGGTAACAATTAGTATCAAGTTAAGCGCTGGCAATAAAACTCAGGGATCTCAGAGCAGTTCGTAGCTGATGCTGGTGATAAGATTACTAACAAGAGCACGCTAGTATACTGTGCTCAGCAGGTAAAGCAGAGATGCAATGATTGCAAGTAGTAGAAAAGTAGGTTGAGAATAAACTCTATTATATTATGAATAGCCCGCCCGTGCCTTCGAGGGCACCTAGAACGAACCCGGTTAACCCAGTGCGTGGAAAAAGATAAAGTGCAAACTTAAGAAATTCTAATCATATTGGTACATCAAGGCATGATAATTCCCTTGACGCGCGCGTTTCACCTGACCAGTCTCGTCAGAAGGGAACCGGTCGGTGTGAGACACTCTGTTTAAAAAGGGGAAGATCACTCGTGATTGGTCATTGACGAGTGAATCTGATTCGTTAGTTTTAAAAAAACGTCATAGTTATGATTCAGACGGTATAGTAGCTTAGGGAAGGGATGTTAACCCTTCATCTGCCAGATAAAAGCAATAACAATGATAAGAATAGTGGATACAGAATGTTTCAATTGTTGCAAGATGATTCTTGCACAGAAAGTTTATGAATATCATTACAAAAATGACTAGATATTTGTATTGATCATAAATGAAAGAAACAATTGATTGTTCCCTTGTAGGGTATAATATTTAGAGAGAAAAAAAAATTAGAGAGAAAAACAAAAAGTGGATAATGCTATTACTAAGAAATGTGAAGATTATGATTACATGGGGGATGGATATTTACCCTTCATGTTCCAAAAGGAGATGGGTGTATATACAAAAAAGAGAAAATGTTAGTGCCCAAAATTTAAGTTGTTAGAAGATGATACTTGCACAGAAGAATTAGTTAATAAAATAGTATGAGTTACATGTTTGTATGGTGGATGAGAAAATAAATAGTCTCAAATGCAGGACAATGACATTGTTTAAAGACACAAATAAATCAGATGACAATGATGCTACCTAGTATGGAAATTAATGATAGGTGCAGACCATAATAGAAATCATAAGATAAAAATTGAAAATGTATTCGATGATTGTAGACTAAGACTGAATGAGTCTGTTTAAACAGTGAAAAAATAATAATGATAAGTAAAAAGTTGATATCATATTGGAGTCAACACTGGTTGAACAAGCCTGTTGTTAATTAAATAAACTCAGTATCTACTAATTAAAGTAGAATTAAAAAGGGTCATGAAAGTAATTTGATGATATGGTACAAGTTGTGAATTAAAGTACCCAGCATCAGTTAGGATATGACTAGATATTAATTATTAGAACCATATATTTTTTCGACAAAAAAGGAATGTGAGGTGTTTCGATATAAGATGTCTATGACACCCTCCTCAGTGGTAGTCTATATTGTGGCATTAGAGATAGGCTTATTTATGGATAAAGGGAGTAAAATTAAACTCCTCATTTTTTCATTTTTCTATGCCTCCTATTGATATTTCAACCAATTTTTAATACCTTTCAGGTATTCCCAGTACCCTTTATACTGGTACACTACCTTCACTTTTTTGTGTCTATTTCCAATAGGGGTTATCCCCCTTTTCCTCCAGTGTACCAGATTGAGTTGTATTCATCTTGTTCTTCAAATTTTTAAATACTTCCATTAGTCCCTGACCTTATCTTATAGCAAGGATAGTCTTATGCCTATCCCACGCATGCTCAAACTCCTTTACTGTGTTAACCTCTACCACTTCAGCTGGAAGGCTATTCCATGCATCCACTACCCTCTCAGTAAATTAATACTTCAGGATATTATTTTTAAACATTTAGTTTAAGACTATGTCCTCTTGTTGCAGTAGTTCTTCTTCTTTTAAATATAGTCTCCTCCTTTACTGTGTTGATTCTCTTTATGTATTTAAATGTTTCTATCATATCCCCCGTCTCGTCTTTCCTCCAAGCTATATATGTTAAGTTCCTTTAACCTTTCCTTGTACGTTTTATCCTGCAATCCATGAAACAGTTTAGTAGCACTTCTCTGAACTCTCTCTAAAGTATCAATATCCTTCTGGAGATATGGTCTCCAGTACTGCGTACAATACTCCAAGTGAGGTCTCACCAGTGTTCTGTACAATGGCATGAGCATGGCCGGGTACAGTGTCCTAGGCTATGAACCACATGGAGAAACAGCAAAATTGTGACCTGCATGTGACCCGGACGTAGTCACATGCAAATCGCTAGACCACAGACGGTGTGGAGAAAGGTAAGGGTTCCCTTTAAGTAGGGAAAATACATGCCCCTTCCATAATTACAGGCCAAACGGCCTTAATACTTGTCTCTATACTTATTTAAAGCTCTGCTAAACATATTGGTACAATTCCATAATGCATGCATGTTGTTTTTACAGCTATATTGTGTCCCCTTCACAGACACCTTTTGTGTCATTATCCCTATAGACTGAAAGGGACAGAATTGTCTACTCCTAACTGATCCATATTTATTAATATTAATTTGAGAGGTCTGGAAAAAACTTTGAATTTGTGTAGAATTAAAAAAAAAACTCAGCTATTCTCACTTTGGTTATTTTGATCTGAAATTTGAATTCAAAGTGCATTTCAATTTTAAGGCCAAAATAGCCAAACTGGAAGCACAGCTGATTTAGAGATATTTTTCCAAATCTGATGTTTTTAGACAAATTTGAAATTCACTTTCCAACAATTCTCGCTTTAGTGAATAACCTTTTATTTGCCGTCCAAATAAATGCAATATATGGAGGAAACCTGCAACTTGTACTTTGCACACATGACATGTCAATATACATATTTTCTATTTTAGGTGATGTTTAGGTGATGTTCTATTTTAAGTGATGTTCCTAAATACAAAGGCAGGGAAATGTAGTGTCACAGGGATAGTCCATGCACCAAAAGAACTTGAGACTGCAGGGGCATGATTTACATACTAAAATTGATAAAGGTATTTTGGTGCAATGAGTTTTCGTTTAATACTTGCATGTCTCTCTAGCAATGTCAATCATGGATATTAAACCATGCTTCCTGAAAACATAGATTAGTTTCTCCCTACCCTACCTTCAGAGTCAGTATGATTGTTTACTTTAGGACTTCCATGGCATTCCAAGGGAATTACTTTATATCTCCTTTATATCTCCAGATGTGAAGCTGTTAGATAATGCCTGGATGATGCATTGCCTCTTGCCAGTAGCCTGCAGTGTGACTGATGAGAAACCTCCACACTTGGATTTCTGTATAGCACAACACTACTGTGAGTATTTGTTGGAACTTTTCTTAGTGATCACTATACACGGAGGGAACAGCCCTCCTATGCCATGAACTTTGTTCATTCTGTCCACACAAAGCCTTTGGGAACCCATGAACAGACACATGAGATGAAAGTTCAAAACGTATCAATTTATTAGACCAAAGAAAAGGTTTATATAGTTTTGTAAAAATGTTTTGAGACTTTCAGAGGTGTGCGTAAGTAGGCAATAAGGAGTGTGCATGATTAACTAATAAGAGGTTTACATAATTAAGCAAACAGGTTGAGACATTTTTACGCAATCATATTACAGAAAAATAAACATTTTCTTGTATTGCTAGAACCTTGTGCGTGTGTGCATATGTGCTAAACTGTAGGTTTTTCTTCTCTTATCTACAAAGCTTGCATAGCAACAAACTTGCTTAACTTGTTTAACCCTGTAATAGTTTATTATTTTTTTTCAAATCATTTTAAAAGAAAGAGACACTATAGGCACTTAGACCACTTCATCTCATTGAAGTGGTCTGGGTGCAGTGACCCTGTTCCCTTATCTCTGCAAAACTAAACATTGCAGTTTCAGGGAAACTGCAATGTTTGTATGGCAGGATTAAGACTGCCTCTAGTGTCTGTCTCTTAGAAACTTACTAAAAGTGCTTCCTGCATTTACGCAAAGTTTAACTAGAGCAGGGGTAGGCAACCTACGGCACTAGTGCCATGCACGGCACTCGAGGTGTCTCTGCACGGCACTCAAGGCTGCTAGAGTCAAACAGGCTCTGGCCTATCAGGAGTCCCAGTAAAACTTCAGATATCTGCTAATCCGAAAAGGTGGTGAAGGACAATCCTCAATTTATGCATTGCAGCACGTAGGAGGTAGTGATCTCAGATCACTTCCTCCCAGCACTTGTGAATAGGAAGCCACTCTGTAGTAGAGCAGCTCGCAGTTGCTGTTGCAGCTCATGTCCTTGACCTGTACCTGGCCGGACTAGTCCCCACTGGAACCCAGGGAAGCCACCCACACTGCTAGATATACACAGAAATGCAGAATAACCCTCCCCTCATACAAATAATACGGACAGCCCACACACAAACATACACACAATCCGCACAAACGAAACACCACTAATAATCCACATACATGCACACAACTCCACATGCAATACCCCAAACAGCCCCCACACACTACCAAACACACACTTTGACATGTCCATCCACACATACACAATTCCACAAGCAGCACCCATACACAGCTTACATTCATTAGTATCATACACAATACCATAAACTACTCATGAACATAAACAATATAATAGCTCATATACGCAGGGCCTTCTTTAACGCGGGGCAAACTGGGCAGCTGCACCATGAGCCCTGCTGGCCTCAACTATTTCTAACCCTCTGGCTGGTAATCTGCACACTAAGGAGGCCCACCGGGTGGCCCATGCACAAAAGAACCACCCGCTGGGCTTCTGTCAGCAGGGACCCGGCACACGCTGAGGTGCTTTAACAGCGCGAGTGGACCCCTTGCTTTTCGGCAGCAGGCTGGGAGGAAGTGACGGCCACGCATCACTTCCTCCCACAAAGAGAGGAGCGCGCAGGAAAGAAGAGTAGGCAGATTGGAGTGGGACTGGCCAAGAGGTCTAGACCCCAACTCCCAACGCCTTCAGCCACCAGCAGGAAAGGTAGGAAACTGGAGGGTGAGTTTTAAAGTGTATGTCTGTGTCAGTATGTCTGTCAGTGTGTGTGTGTCAGTATGTTTGTGTGTGTGTCATATCTGTGTGTGTCAGCATGTCTGTGTGTCAGTATGTGTCAGTATGTCTTTGTGTGTGTCAGTATGTCTGTGCGTGTGTCAGTATATCTGTATGTGTGTCAGTATATCTGTGTCAGTATATCTGTGTGTGTGTGTCTGTGTCAGTATGTCTGTCAGTGTGTGTGTGTCAGTATGTTTGTGTGTGTGTCATATCTGTGTGTGTCAGCATGTCTGTGTGTCAGTATGTGTCAGTATGTCTTTGTGTGTGTCAGTATGTCTGTGCGTGTGTCAGTATATCTGTATGTGTGTCAGTATATCTGTGTCAGTATATCTGTGTGTGTGTGTGTGTGTGTGTCAGTATGTTTGTATGTCAGCATGTCTATTTGTGTGTCAGTATATCTGTGTGTGTGTGTCAGTATGTTTGTATGACAGCATGTCTGTGTGTATGTCAGTATGTCTCTGTGTGTGTCAGTATATCTGTGTGTGTGTGTGCTTGCAATCACGCCAACACCACATACAAACATATTCCACAAAAACACACAAAAACTGCTTAGTGCTAAATACAGACCTGCAAACATGAGTAAATGGTAGAGCCCCAGCTGTCAATGCATTTCTGGAGTTGCACGACAGGGAGACCGCCAAGAATTCTTGCACCTCTCTACTTTAGGTCCGCCACTGTGTTGAGGTGGAGGACGTGATTGCATGCCTGGGAAGGGGGGACAAGGTCCAGGGGGCCCTAAGCAAATGCTTTGCCCAGGGTCCAGTCATTATTAAAGACAGTTCTGCATATATACGCACAAATACAACGATACAAAGCAATTACAGTACAAATAACACAAGCAGAATACGGCAGCACACACACCTCGATTTATAAAAAAAATAGGACCAGCACGCTACGGGACATCACAATCCTATATCGGCACAGTGTTGCTAAAAGGTTGCCTACCCCTGAACTAGAGGTAAGTGTAAAAGGCTTTTTTTTTTCTAACCCTTTCCACACCGGTGGAGGGAGGGAGGCAATAACCTTGTGGGTGAAGGACACTGTAGCGTTAAGAATACACTTTTGTATTCCTGACAATATAGTGCAGATTAAAATAAAGTAACTCAAGGTTGAAAATGAAGTGATGTAAATGAAAGTATAATCCATGATTTAAGGATAGAGGATTTAAATAAAATTGGAGTAATGAACAAAGGATACAATAAATAATATTGTCAAGGTCACATTGCAAAGGTCAGTACAGATGAAGCAGTCCAGAAGCTGGTTCATACACAGCTTACAAAAACCAAATAGAGGCAATAAAGTGCACAAGAGTTAACATTGTTACATACTTCTGAAGAACACTTGCATTATTCCGTTAGAAATGTAAACTTTTTCCATAGAACAAAAAACATTCTTTAATAGGAAATTGGACATTAGCAATTGGTCTTTATTTTATGCACATTAGGTCAGTAAACTAAATTTTCATTTATAAGCATAAATAAAGAAAATAAAAAAAAACACCCATAATGTCTTAAATATACTACAGGAGAGTGCAATGTTGTTATTGTTGTTGTTTTTTTTTTTTGTTGTTTTTTGTGCATAAGTTAACACATTGTTTCAGTTTGCCACAACAGCAGTTTCAAAATTCATAGGAATGCAACATATATTCCAAGGATTAGCAGTTAGTATACAGGCACATTTTTATATTAACCCCTTAAGACCGCAGCCAAATGTACAAGTTGTGATCCAAAAAAACGTAAACAAAACCTGGCATTTGCGCTATATGTCTGTCCAACCATAATTCACCTCTTTCATATTAAATGCACCCCCCATTATTATATATCATTTTATTCAGGGGAAACGGGGCTTTCGTTTAACATCAAATATTTAGGTATGGAACATAATTTAATATGAAAAAAATATTTAAAAAATGGGAGAAAATAAGAATTGTTTAAATTTTTTTAGTTCTACGTGACATTCTAACTGTGAATGTCATAATACTGTTTGCTTTTACTGCAATACAATACACATATTTGTATTCAGCGATGTCTCGCGTGTAAAACAGTACCCCCTATGTACAGGTTTTATGGTGTTTTGGGAAGTTACAGGGTCAAATATAGCGTGTTACATATTTCAGTTTTTTTACATTGAAATTCGCCAGATTGGTTACGTTGCCTTTGAGACCATATGGTAGCCCAGAAATAAGAATTACCCCCATGATGGCATACCATTTGCAAAAGTAGACAACCTAAGGTATTGCAAATTGAGTATGTCCAGTCTTTTTTAGTAGCCACTTGGTCACAAACACTGGCCAAAGTTAGTGTTAATATTTGAAAATGCAAAAAACTAATTTGAACGCAAATTTTGGCCAGTGTTTGTGACTAAGTGGCTACTAAAAAAACTGAACATACCCTATTTGCAATACCCTGGGTTGTCTACTATTGCAAATGGTATGCCATCATGGGGATAATTTTCATTCCTGGGCTACCATACGGTCTCAAAGGCAACCTGGCGAATTTTAATGTGAAAAAACTGAAACGCAAACCTTATATTTGACTCTGTAACTTTTGAAAACACCATAAAACCTGTACATGAGGGGTACTGTTATACTCAGGAGACTTCGCTGAACACAAATATTAGTGTTTCAAAACAGTAAAACGTATCACAACAATTATATCGTCAGTGTAAGTGCCATTTGTGTGTGAAAAATGCAAAAAATGTCACTGTCACTGACGATATCGTCGTTGTAATATATTTTACTGTTTTGAAACACTAATATTTGTGTTCAGCGAAGTCTTCCGAGTAAAACAGTACCCCCCATGTACAGGTTTCATGGTGTCTTGGAAAGTTACAGAGTTAAATATAGTGCTAGACAATGTAATTCCCTGAACTTTTGGCCTGGGTTGGCAGGCAGGTCCTGCAAATTGTAATTAATAAAATGACCTAATTATGTAAAATTATTACATAAATATATGCGTAGAATTATTATATATATATATGTGTGTATATATATATGTGTGTATATATATGTATATAATTTTTTTTTAATTATTTTTATTTATATATAGGTATATAAATAGCTACTTGTGCCAGGAGCACACATATTCTAAACTCCCTACTGGGATTGTCTCTAAAACAAGTCGTTGAGGAGCCAACTCGTAAAGAGGCCATACTAGATTTAGTGTTAACAAATGGAGATTTGGTATCAGATATTACTGTAGGTGAAAGTTTAGGATCCAGTGATCATCAGTCAGTGTGGTTTAATATAAGAACAGTGACTGAGTCACACCACACAAAAACAAAAGTTTTAGACTTTAGAAAAACAGACTTTTCCAAAATTAGAATATGTGTAAAGGAGTCATTATCAGACTGGAGCAATTTAAATGGAGTCCAAAAGAAATGGGATCATTTAAAAGTTGCACTACTGAAGGCAACAGAAAATTGCATTAGGCTTGTCAGTAAAAGCAAAAAATTCAAGAAACCACTGTGGTACTCCACAGATGTAGCCAAAATAGTAAAAAACAAAAAGTTAGCATTTAGTAATTATAAAAAAAACCAGAGTGAGGAAGACAGAATGACCTATAAGATTAGGCAGAAAGAGGCTAAGCAAGTTATAAGAGCTTCCAAATCACACACAGAAGAGAAAATAGCACAGTCAGTAAAAAAGGGGGACAAAACCTTTTTTAGATACATAAATGAGAAAAGAAAAGTAAAACAAGGATTAGTTAGATTAAAAACAAAAGAAGGAAGGTATGTAGATGAGGATAAAGGTCTAGCTGACTGCCTCAATGAATATTTTTGTTCGGTATTTACAGATGAAAATGAAGGAAAGGGACCTCAGTTAAGAAAAAGGATAAATGAGTCATTTATTACATGTGAGTTTACAGAGGAAGAGGTTCTATTTCAACTGTCAAAAGTAAAGACAAATAAGTCAATGGGACCTGATGGAATACACCCAAAGCTATTAAAAGAGCTTAGTGGTGTACTAGCAAAACCATTAACAGATTTATTTAACCAATCATTGATAACAGGAGTAGTCCCAGAAGATTGGAAGTTAGCGAATGTTGTGCCCATTCACAAGAAAGGTAATAGGGAGGAGTCGGGCAACTATAGGCCAGTAAGCCTAACTTCAGTAGTGGGGAAAGTGATGGAAACCATGTTAAAGGATAGGATTGTTGAACATCTAAAAACACACGGATTTCAAGATCAGAGACAACATGGGTTTACTTCAGGGAGATCATGCCAAACTAATCTTATTGATTTTTTTGATTGGGTAACTAAAATTATAGATCAGGGTGGTGCAGTAGACATTGCTTACCTCGATTTCAGTAAGGCTTTTGACACTGTTGCACATAGAAGGCTTATCAACAAACTACAATCTTTGAGTTTGGATTCCAATATTGTTGAATGGGTAAGGCAGTGGCTGAGTGACAGGCAACAGAGGGTTGTAGTCAATGGAGTATATTCGAAGCTTGGGCTTGTCACCAGTGGGGTACCTCAGGGATCTGTACTTGGACCCATTCTCTTTAATATTTTTATTAGTGATATTGCAGAAGGTCTTGATGGTAAGGTGTGTCTTTTTGCGGATGATACTAAGATATGTAACAGGGTTGATGTTCCAGGAGGGATAAGCCAAATGGAAAATGATTTAGGTAGACTAGAAAAATGGTCAGAGTTGTGGCAACTGACATTTAATGTGGATAAGTGCAAGATAATGCATCTTGGACGTAAAAACCCAAGGGCAGAGTACAGAATATTTGATAGAGTCCTAACCTCAACATCTGAGGAAAGGGATTTAGGGGTGATTATTTCTGATGACTTAAAGGTAGGCAGACAATGTAATAGAGCAGCAGGAAATGCTAGCAGAATGCTTGGTTGTATAGGGAGAGGTATTAGCAGTAGAAAGAGGGAAGTGCTCATGCCATTGTACAGAACACTGGTGAGACCTCACTTGGAGTACTGTACACAGTACTGGAGACCCTATCTTCAGAAGGATATTGATACCTTAGAGAGAGTTCAAAGAAGGGCTACTAAACTGGTTCATGGATTGCAGGATAAAACTTACCAGGAAAGGTTAAAGGATCTTAACATGTATAGCTTGGAGGAAAGACGAGACAGGGGGGATATGATAGAAACATTTAAATACATAAAGGGAATCAACACAGTAAAGGAGGAGACTATATTTAAAAGAATAAAAACTACCACAACAAGAGGACATAGTCTTAAATTAGAGGGACAAAGGTTTAAAAATAATATCAGGAAGTATTACTTTACTGAGAGGGTAGTGGATGCATGGAATAGCCTTCCAGCTGAAGTGGTAGAGGTTAACACAGTAAAGGAGTTTAAGCATGCGTGGGATAGGCATAAGGCTATCCTAACTATAAGATAAGGCCAGGGACTAATGAAAGTATTTAGAAAACTGGGCAGACTAGATGGGCCGAATGGTTCTTATCTGCCGTCACATTCTATGTTTCTATGTTTCTATGTTTACGTATATACTTATGTATATAGATATATATATTATTTTGTTCTACATGTATTTTGATATCAATATATATATATTAATTTTAAAATACAGTTAGAACGAAATTACGCATGTTTATATATTTTTTATCTATTTTTTTTTTATTATTTTTTTATTATTTTTTTATTTATTTTTTTAACGTATTTATATATTTATTTATTTTTTATTATATATAAATATATATATAATGAAAATTATATATATATTTAATCAATATCATTGTACGTGTATTTTGATATTAATATATATATATATAATTATGTATATATTAATATTAAAATACACGTAGACAGTGTATGCATATTTATGTGTATGTGTGTATATGTGTGTATATATATACTTAGATCATATATATAATAAATATATATATGATCTAAGTATATATAATTTATTTTTACACTGTTTTAACATTTTTTTTTTTTTTTTTCAGACAGCAGGGGGAGTACCTGTCATTACAGGCACTCCCCCTGCTGGCAATGCCTTGGACGGCTATGCCGTCCATGTGATCGCGGGGTCCTCGCAAGGACCTCGCGATCACATGGCCCTGGGCGGCTGAAGAGGACGCAGGGGGACTCCCTGGGCTCCCAGGTAAGTCCCCCATACCGCGATCGCCGGCGTGGGATCGCCGGCGACCGGGTAAGTACATAAGATCGCAGGACGTACTATGCCGTCCTGCGGCTTTTAGAGCCACCAAAATAAGGACGGCATAGTACGTCCTGCGGTCTTAAGGGGTTAAGTTAAGAGATAGTTATGTCAGAATGGTGGTTAGAGAACCAGTAGGCTGGTTTAGATGAACTGTCATGTTGGTGTGCTTAGTTAAGACATGTGTAGTTGCATATGTGGTTTGGAACTTGCATAGGAATTATACAGGCAGCGAACCATATTTTACACATTTGCTAGGCAAGGGCAGGCTACTGTACCTCTGGCGTCTGCATTGTTGTTATTGTTAAGGTAGCAAATGATCCTGATCAGCATAATTGTTATTTCCTGTGAGTTGTAATCCTTATATTCTGAACAGCCACTTACAAGACTATATTAAGACAGTCATGCCAGAGGCTACAACAGTATCAGAGCAACACAAGAAATAGGCAATGGTTCACACACAGTAACAGACTTTGTGTGGGGTCAAAATAAAAAGAGCACATTAAGTACCAAACTCTTAATGTGTTTGTGTAAAGACGACAATTCCTACTGTCTGACAAGCGTAAGCATTGCAGTTAGTGAGAAAGTGTAATGTTTACTTTTGTTTTTAAGGATGTCTCTAATGTTTGTCATTCAGAAAGTCACTAGAGACATTTCCTCATGAAAACTTTCAATAATTGAAAGCTATCATGTTCAGCATTGCAATGTTTCTCAAAGAGAAAAACGTGATTTATTGCTTTCCTATGAGAAACATCCGACTGCCTGAGCAGTTAAGCAATTAACGAACAATAGGTAGGTTCATAAAAGCATAAGTAGGACACTAAGTATAAATTACACTTAGGGATGCAGTGCAGTAATAATAAATGGAAAAATCTTACCTGGAAACTAAATGATGATATAACAAATGATATATAAATGCCATACGACAACCAAACGTAGGACGAATGTACTGAACCAAATTGAAAATGTAATATGGCTGAATGTAGACGCAGTATACTTAAACAAAATAAATATGTAGTGTGGCCTAATGTAAGTCAAATATACTGAACCAAACTGAATGTGTAGCACTGCCGAATTTAGGTTGAATGTACAAAACAAAAGTAAAAATGTACCATAGCCGAACATAGACAGATTGTACTGAGCCCGAATGACAATATAGCGTAACCAAATGTAGGACAAAAGTACTTAATCAAAAACTACGTACTAAAAACAACTATGTAGCTTGGCCAAATGTACTGAAACCATGGTGAATAAGTACCTTGACTGAAATTCACTGAAATCACTGTTAATTAGTGCTGTGACTGAATGTAGACTGAATGTACTGAAGCACAGTGACTATGAAGCATGGCCAAACATATACTGAACGACACCGTCAATATGTAGCATAGCTGAATGTGCTGAAACACAGTGACTATGTATTTGAATGTGGGCTGAATGTACTGCAACTAAGTAAATATGTAGCATTGCCAAATGTAGGCTGAATGTTCTGAAACACCATGAATATGTAGCATGGGCAAACATAGGCTGAGTGCACTGAATCAGAGTAAATATATAATGTGGCTGAACAAAGGCTGAATGCAGAATGTTAAAAGTAGAGAACCAGAGGAGGTTGACCCCTGATCAGGCTACTTACTCAGGAACATGAGCAGATTCTCATTCACCAATGACGGAACACCATCCTAAGCCGGTAAGCCTCTGAAGTTGAGTTTGATAACTTGTCAACCAGGTTCCAATTGTCGACAGTCGAGGTAGCTAAATAAAGGCCAGACAAAACACCTCCCACAACTCCAGGTATACTGCCTTTACATATATATTTAGCATTCTTTCTTCCACATAAACAAAGTAGTTTATTTTCTTCTCTTTTTTCTCCCACTCAAATTTGGCAGTCTTCTAAAAGAAAAATTCTGCAAAAATAATGACCAAATTTACCCCTCAACATCAGAAAGCTTAAATATCACTCATATCTTGTAGTTATAAAGAAACACACATTCATAAAGACATACAGTCATACACACCCACATACATGCAGCATCATACAAATATACACCCCTCACATTTGTAAATATTTTATTATACCTTTTCATGTGACAACACTGAAGAAATCAAGCTCTGCTACAATGTAAAGTAGTAAGTGTACTGCCTGTATAATAGTGTAAATTTGCTGTCCCCTCAAAATAACTCAACACACAGCCATTAATGTCCAAACCATTGGCAACAAAAGTGAGTACACCCCTAAGTGGAAATGTCCAAATTGGGCCAAAAGTGTCAATATTATGTGTGGCAACCATTATTTTCCAGTACTGCCTTAACCCTCATGGGCGTGGAGTTGACCAGAACTTCACAGATTGCCACTGGATTTCCCTTCCACTCTTCCATGATGACATCACGGAGCTGGTGGATGTTAGAGACCACTATCCACTTGAGGATGCCCCACAGATGCTCAATAAGGTTTAGGTCTGGAGACATGCTTGGCCAGTCCATCACCTTTACCTTCAACTCCTTTAGGCAGTGGCCATCGTGTATGTGTTTTTGGGGTCATTATCATGTTCAAATACTGCCTTGCTGCCCTAGAGCTTGGTTGCTTCATCTAAGTGTTGCTTCTAAGTGTGTGTGGTTGGAGATATTCTGGAGAGTTTTACAGAAGCTTCATCTGTCTAAGATTTGTGCTAAGAGTTTTCTTTTTTACTGTTACAGGTAAGATTCATCTGTAGGAAAAGGTTACTGATTGCACAAGGTTTGATTTCCTGTTGGTAATTATAAGGCATTTGATTTGATTAGTTAGCTACTTGCTATTGATTGCTGTTTAAATTAGCTATTGTTTGCAAATAAGCAGAGGCCTACCCAGGTGTTAAACATTTCTAGTGGGTTGTGATTTTAGGAGTATATAAGGGTTGTTGTTATTAGCTTGGCTAATAGAGCTTGGTTGCTTCATCTAAGTGTTGCTTCTAATTGTGTGTGGTTGGAGATATTCTGGAGATAAACTGGAGGTAATCTGAGGTATTCAGGAGGATAAATAAAAAAGTTAAGATTTGTTTGATTTATATTATTCACCTCATTGGAATGGCAGACTTAGTTCAGTGTAATAGTTGCTATGCATTTGTTTCACGTTCCACTTTTTGGAGGTTTGGTTGTTGTCTAATCTGTAGACAGTTCTCTATCTTGCGGCAGGAGATTGTATTTTTGAAGTCTGAGATTTGTAAATTATCTGGCTGGAACTCAGGCTGGAACTGCTGCAAAGCCACTGCCGCAGAGACATGCTAGGAATGGCAGATGGATCACTGTAGGATCTGGTAGACTTACAGTTGTGGATAAAAGGCATATTGCACAGTCTGTTGCTCTACATAATTCATTTTCTGCACTTTCAGAGTGTAATGGTGTTATGGAGACAGGCACTGAGGCTAGTGGTGTTGTGGAGAGAGGAACTGAGGCTAGTGGTGGTGTGGAGAGAGGAACTGAGGCTAGTGGTGTTGTGGAGAGAGGCACTGAGGCCAGTGGTGTTGTGGAGAGAGGAACTGAGGCTAGTGGTGTTGTGGAGAGAGGAACTGAGGCTAGTGGTGTTGTTGAGAGAGGAACTGAGGCTAGTGGTGTTGTTGAGAGAGGAACTGAGGCTAGTGGTGTTGTGGAGAGAGGCACTGAGGCTAGTGGTGTTGTGGAGAGAGGCACTGAGGCTAGTGATGTTGTGGAGAGAGGCTTGGAGACTATGGTGAGGCCTAATAGAAAGCAGTTGTTGTTGGGGGATTCCATCATAAGAGGTGTGGAGATGGACAATGGTGGTCTTGTGAGGTGTCTTCCCGGAGCTACTGCTCATAGAGACAGGAGACGTATCTGTAATATTGTTAAGCGAGCAAAGCAGGAAGGGGAATTGGATGTACTTGTCCATCTAGGGACAAATGACTTGGCTTGCAATGAGGTTTCAGAGGTTAAGGAAGTTTTTAGTGTTTTTGCCAATGATATTCGGCAGGTTGCTTCCACACTGTCATTCTCTGAAGTTCTGCCTGTGCATAACACTCAAAACGGCAGGCGGATGCGTATTAGGGACTTTAACTTGTGGCTTGGTGAATGGTGTCGGGAGCAAGGATTTGGCTTTATTTCTCATGGTAGCTCTGTTTGGAATGGAAATAAACTGTACAAAAAAGATGGTTTGCATCTTTCTCAAAAGGGAACAAATGTTCTCAGTGAGCAGTTCAGAGGTTTTGCTAGGATGTATTTAAACTAGGAGGGGGGCAAAAGGGTGATAAAACATCAATCCAATTGTCCCCCAAAACAAGGACAGAAGGTGCCTGTAGCAAGTGGGTTAAAAAATTATAAGCTTAGAGTCATGTCTACAAATGCTCGCAGTTTAGGGAATAAGATCCATAAACTTGTGGCAATAATGGCAACTGATAGTGTAGATTTAGTCACTGTTACTGAGACATGGTATACTGAGAAAAATTACTGGGACATAGCAATACCAGGGTACTCTTTATATAGAAAAGACAGGGAAGACAGGAAAGGGGGAGGGGTGGCCCTGTATGTGAAGGATAACGTAAAATCTAGCCTAATAAAAGTTAGTAAGGTGAACATAGAGTCCGTTTGGGTTACGTTAGAATTTGGTAATCACACAGTAATTCGTGTGGGTGTGATTTATAGGCCCCCAGGACAAATTGAAGAGTTAGATAATCTACTAGTTGAGGAAATAGCTAAAATGACAATGAAGGGGGAAGTTATCATCTTGGTTGACTTTAATCTTCCTGATGTGAATTGGAAAACAAAAATAGCTGCTTGTGCCAGGAGCACACATTTTCTAAACTCCCTACTGGGATTGTCTCTAAAACAAGTCGTTGAGGAGCCAACTCTTAAAGAGGCCATACTAGATTTAGTGTTAACAAATGGAGATTTGGTATCCGATATTACTGTAGGTGAAAGTTTAGGATCCAGTGATCATCAGTCAGTGTGGTTTAATATAAGAACAGTGACTGAGTCACACCACACAAAAACAAAAGTTTTAGACCTTAGAAAAACAGACTTTTCTAAAATTAGAATATGTGTAAAGGAGTCATTATCAGACTGGAGCAATTTAAATGGCATCCAAGAGAAATGGGATTATTTAAAAGTTGCTCTACTGAAGGCAACATAAAATTTAATTAGGCTTGTCAGTAAAAGCAAAAAATTAATGTGGTCAAAATAGTAAAAAACAAAAAGTTAGCATTTAGTAATTATAAAAAAAACCCAGAGTGACGAAGACAGAATGATCTATAAGATTAGGCAGAAAGAGGCTAAGCAAGTTATAAGAGCTTCCAAATCACACACAGAAGAGAAAATAGCACAGTCAGTAAAAAAGGGGGACAAAACTTTTTTTAGATACATAAATGAAAAAAGAAAAGTAAAACAAGGATTAGTTAGATTAAAAACATAAGAAGGAAGGTATGTAGAAGAGGATAAAGGTCTAGCTGACTGCCTCAATGAATATTTTTGTTCGGTATTTACAGATGAAAATGAAGGAAAGGGACCTCTGTTAAAAAAAAAGGATAAATGAGTCATTTATTACACGTGAGTGTACAGAGGAAGAGATTCTATTTCAACTGTCAAAAGTAAAGACAAATAAGTCAATGGGACCTGATGGAATACACCCAAAGCTATTAAAAGAGCTTAGGGGTGTATTAGCAAAACCATTAACAGATTTATTTAACCAATCATTAGACATGTGCAATTCATTTTGGTCCGAATATGTATTCGGACGAATTTCTGACAATTCGGACATTCTGGTACTTCCGAAGTTCCGAAGTGTCGAAGTTCCGAAGTGCCGAAGTTCCGAAGTGCTGAAGTGCCGAAGTTGCCGAAGTGTCAAAGTGTCAAAGTATCGAAGTGTCGAAGTTCCGAAGTTCCGAAGCACAGTATTGCCTAAGTACTAATAAACTTACCCAGTGAAAGAAGAAGAATGTTACATTGTAAATAATTGTAAATAAAAAGTATACAAACATAGCCAGGATTCAGCTGTAAGCATTTGCAACACTTACAACAATCAAGTAACACACATTCATAGAAAATGTAAGTTACTTGGCCAGTCAATGTAATGACAGAAATGAATAAGTAGATAACTCCCTAATTCCCACGGTATTAGGGAGCTATCTGCTAAAAGGCTGAAAGACCTAAATTGGTCTTTCAGCCAAATTTACTAATGCTAAGTAAAGATTACTTAGTATTAGTAAATTATGCCCCTACTCGCTATACCGCGAGCAGGGGCATGTCTATTAAACTAAGTAACCAATCAGAGAATTATGAGTCAAATTACACAGGGTGGGAAAATTCCAAAGAACTTTCCCACGCTGTGTAAAATGACACAGAGCACTCTGATTGGTGGATTTCAAACCAACCAATCAGAGTGCTGTGACAGGTAAATGTAGAGACTTACCTGTCAGTCTCTTCATTTACCTGTCAGAGCACTCTGATTGGATGGCTTAAACCCACCAATCAGAGTGCTCTGAGCCTAATTGCAGGGCGGGGCAAGGCCCTGCAGAGCTCAGTCTGTGCGGAACCCTCCATGGGTGAAGATGGATTTTTTTTACGCTCGTTTTTTTTTTGTTTTTTTTTATAATTGCGTTGGTTATTATGTTTTTTTATTTGCCCTTTTTGGGGGCTGAAAAAATAAGATTTTAGAAGAAAGAAAACATTGAATGGTAAGTTTTTCTTTTCTTTTTTTACAGTTACTTAGTTAAAGGCCCCCCTCATTAGTTTTTAAGGTGAGGGGGTATGTAGGGGGATAATTTTTATTGGGGGGAGGGGGTGACTAGGGGTTTGAGGACCCCTTGTCACCTGGGGACACACATTTATTTTAGGGCCCCCACCCGCCACTCAGGGGTGGGGGCCAGGGGGGAGGACTTTAGGTCCCCCCTTATTAATATTTAGGGCCCCCACCCGCCGCTCAGGGGTGGGGGCCAGGGGGGAGGACCCTAGGTCCCCCCTTATTTTACTGTAGGGCCCCCACCCACCTCTCAGGGGTGGGGGCAGGGGGGAGGACATTAGGTCCCCCCCTTTATTCTGATTTAGAGCCCCCAACCGCCGCTCAGGGGTGGGTGCCAGGGGGGAGGACAATACGTCCCCCCCATCATTTTACGTTAGGGCCCCCACCCGCCGCTCAGGGGTGGGAGCCGGGGGTGCTATTTTTTTTTTTAAACAGTGAGCAGCCTGCTCACTGTTTACTAGACATGCCCCTACTCACGGTATAGCGAGTAGGGGCAAAATTTACTAATACTAAGTAATTTTTACTTAGTATTAGTAAATTTGGCTGAAAGACCAATTTAGGTCTTTCAGCCTTTTGGTAGATAGCTCCCTAATGCCGTGGGAATTAGGGAGTTATCTACCAAGCTGCTGCAAGAGAAGTCCCGAGGTGCCGAAGTCCCGAAATTCCGAAGTGTCGAAGTGCCGAAGTTGCCGAATTTCCGAAGTGCCGAAGTTCCGAAGTGTCGAAGTTCCGAAGTAGCCGAAGTTCCGAAGTCTTGAGGTGCCGAATTGCCGAAGTCCCGAATAGCGAAAATCCCAAAATTTCGGAATGCCGAACCGAACCGAAAATTTTCCCCATGCACATGCCTACCAATCATTGATAACAGGAGTAGTCCCAGAAGATTGGAAGTTGGCGAATGTTGTGCCCATTCACAAGAAAGGTAATAGGGAGGAGTCGGGCAACTATAGGCCAGTAAGCCTTACTTCAGTAGTGGGGAAAGTGATGGAAACCATGTTAAAGGATAGGATTGTTGAACATCTAAAAACACATGGATTTCAAGATCAGAGACAACATGGGTTTACTTCAGGGAGATCATGCCAAACTAATCTTATTGATTTTTTGATTGGGTAACTAAAATAATAGATCAGGGTGGTGCAGTAGACATTGCTTACCTAGATTTCACTAAGGCTTTTGACACTGTTGCACATAGAAGGCTTATCAATAAACTGCAATCTTTAAGATTGGATTCCAATATTGTTGAATGGGTAAGGCAGTGGCTGAGTGACGGGCAACAGAGGGTTGTAGTCAATGGAGTATATTCGAAGCTTGGGCTTGTCACCAGTGTGGTACCTCAGGGATCTGTACTTGGACCCATTCTCTTTAATATTTTTATTAGTGATATTGCAGAAGGTCTTGATGGTAAGGTATGTCTTTTTGCTGATGATACTAAGATATGTAACAGGGTTGATGTTCCAGGAGGAATAAGCCAAATGGCTAATGATTTAGGTAAACTAGAAAAATGGTCCGAGTTGTGGCAACTGACATTTAATGTGGATACGTGCAAGATAATGCATCTTGGACGTAAAAACCCAAGGGCAGAGTACAGAATATTTGATAGAGTCCTAACCTCAACATCTGAGGAAAGTGATTTAGGGGTGATTATTTCTGATGACTTAAAGGTAGGTAGACAATGTAACAGAGCAGCAGGAAATGCTAGCATAATGCTTGGTTGTATAGGGAGAGGTATTAGCAGTAAAAACAGGGAAGTGCTCATGCCATTGTACAGAACATTGGTGAGACCTCACTTGGAGTATTGTACGCAGTACTGGAGACCGTATCTTCAGAAGGATATTGATACCTTAGAGAGAGTTCAGAGAAGGGCTACTAAACTGGTTCATGGATTGCAGGATAATATTTACCAGGAAAGGTTAAAGGATCTTAACATGTATAGCTTGGAGGAAAGACGAGACAGGGGGGATATGATAGAAACATTTAAATACATAAAGGGAATCAACACAGTAAAGGAGGAGACTATATTTAAAAGAAGAAAAACTACCACAACAAGAGGACATAGTCTTAAATTAGAGGGACAAAGGTTTAAAAATAATACCAGTTAGTATTACTTTACTGAGAGGGTAGTGGATGCATGGAATAGCCTTCCAGCTGAAGTGGTAGAGGTTAACACAGTAAAGGAGTTTAAGCATGCGTGGGATAGGCATAAGGCTATCCTAACTATAAGATAAGGCCAGAGACTAATGAAAGTATTTAGAAAATTGGGCAGACTAGATGGGCCGAATGGTTCTTATCTGCCGTCACATTCTATGTTTCTATGTTTCTATGTTTCTAGTCTCCGAAGGGAGGGGATCACGTTCTGCTTCAGTATGTCACAGTACATGTTGGCATTCATGGTTCCCTCAATGAACTGTAGCTCCCCTGTGCTGCAGCACTCATGCAGGCCCAGACCATGACACTCCCACCACCATGCTTGACTGCACGCAAGACACACTTGTCTTTGTACTCCTGACCTGGTTGCTGCCACACACACTTGACACCATTTCTTGTGCATCCTCTTTAGAAGAGGCTTCCTTCTGGAATGACAGCCATGCAGACCAATTTGATGCAGTGTGTGGCGTATGGTCTGAGCACTGATAGGCTGACGTCCCACCCCTTCAACCTTTGCAGCAATGCTGGCAGCACTCATACGTCTATTTCCCAAAGAAAACCTCTGGATATGACACTGAGCATGTGCACTTAACTTCTTTGGTTGACCATGGCAAGGGCTGTTCTGAGTGGAACCTGTTCAAAGTGACCCCATAGGTTTTAATGCAGGGGGAAGGTAGTGTCAGGATCGGGACAGGGATCCAACACGCAGAGTACAAAGAGTAGCAGATACGTATACCGGACCTTAGAATGGCCGGACTTAACGTAATACTACGTATAGGATGGTCAGGGACAAGCTGAGGTCGAGGGAACGAGAAGACAGGTAAGCGAGAGACAAGCCGGGTCAAGGATAACAGAGAAGACAGGTAAGTAATAACAAAACCGGGTCAGAACCAAAAGACAAGAGAATACAAGAGCACTGTGTGACTAGGCTGGCTAGAACCACGACAGGGCAATGAGCAAATGCTGAGAGCTCCCTTAAATACCCTGGTTCTAGAGACTAATCACGCCTCCGCCGAGACCTGATTCGTGTCCGGAATTTGACTGACAGGTCGGGCTAGAATAGCGTCATGACGTCGACTATTGAGCGTCACGTTACAAAAAGGCATAGCTCTCTCGCGGCCGGCGTTTACATGCGCGAGGGGACCGCGAGGAACGGAAGAATCATGCCGTCTGGATGGAAAAACGTCTAAGTCTCTACCCGTCTCAGGGGTAGAGACTACAGGTACCCTGACAGTACCCCCCCTCTCAGAAACGCCCACCGGACGGAAGGAACCGGGACGAGATGGAAAGCGGGAATGAAAAGCCCTGCGAAGACGAGGAGCATGGACATCCTCCTGTGGTACCCAGGTCCTCTCTTCTGGACCATATCCCTTCCAGTCAACCAGGTATTGGATTTTCCCCCGGGAGATTCGAGAATCGATGATGGAGTTGATTTCGTACTCCTCCTGACCCTCAACCTGAACAGAGTGAGGAGAGGAGACCTTGGAGGAGAATCTGTTACAGATCAGGGGTTTTAGCAAGGAAACATGAAAGGAATTAGGAATACGTAAGGCAGAGGGGAGCGCTAGGCGATACGCAACAGGATTAATTCGATTCAGAATCCTATAGGGTCCAATGTAGCGAGGAGCGAATTTCATAGACGGTACTTTCAAACGAATGTTTCTAGTACTCAACCATACCCTATCACCAGGTACAAAACTAGGAGCCGGCCTTCTGCGTTTGTCAGCGTGTTTTTTATACAGTATAGAATTATGTAGGAGAATTTGTCGCGTCTGATCCCACAACTTCTTCAGATTGGCAACATGAGTATCAACCGACGGTACCCCCTGGGAAGAAGGAACCGAGGGAAGAATGGAAGGATGAAAACCATAATTCATGAAAAAGGGGCTAGAGCGAGTTGAATCGCAAACAAGATTATTGTGTGCGAACTCCTCCCAAGGAATCAGACCGACCCAATCGTCCTGGTGTTCAGAAACAAAACAACGCAGATATTGTTCAATCTTTTGATTGGTACGTTCAGCGGCTCCGTTAGACTGAGGGTGATAAGCAGAAGAAAAATTCAATTTAATGCCTAGTTGAGAACAGAATGATCTCCAGAAACGTGAAACAAACTGGGAACCTCTATCAGAAGTAATCTCGGAAGGTATCCCATGTAAGCGAAAGATCTCTTTAGCAAAAATCTCCGCTAATTCAGGTGAAGTCGGAAGTTTAGGTAAAGGCACGAAATGAGCCATCTTGGTAAACCTATCCACCACTGTGAGAATAACAGTGTGCTTTTTCGAAACAGGCAAATCCACAATAAAATCCATCGCCAAACAGGACCAAGGTTTTTCTGGAACTTCCAGGGGATGTAAGAGACCACAAGGAAGCGAATGAGGTAGTTTAGTCTTAGTACAGACCTCACAGGCTCCGATAAAATCCTTCAAGGAATATGTTTTGCGAACGCCCGGATGACCAGCCACCTTACTCTCGTGAAGACACTGTAAGAGCTCCAGTTGGAGTTCAGGGGGAACGAAGTGTCTAGACGCAGGAGTCAGTCTAGGTGCCAGATGCTGCAAGCTCCTGATCTGATCAAGAAGCTGAGAATGGATTTTGAGAGTTGTGTTAGCGATAATATTACACTTAGGTACTATAGAGGATAAAACCGGCTCAGATATGGCAGAAGGTTCATATTGGCGAGACAAGGCATCAGCTTTAGAATTCTTAGAACCAGGCCTATATGTGAGTATGTAATTGAAGTGAGTGAGGAATATAGACCAACGGGCCTGTCTCGATGATAATCGTTTAGCCTCCCCAATATAGGATAAGTTTTTATGATCCGTCAAAATGGTAACAGGATGCAAAGTCCCCTCCAATAGATGTCTCCACTCCTTTAAAGCCATGATAACCGCTAGGAGTTCCCTGTCACCAATGTCATATCTGCTCTCAGTACCCGATAATTTTTTGGAAAAATACCCACATGGATGTAATGGTTTATCCACACCCAACCTTTGGGACAGGATGGTACCTATACCCGTCTCAGAAGCGTCAACTTCGAGTAGGAAAGGCAGAGTAGTATCAGGGTGAACTAAAATTGGTGCGGAAGCAAACAGCTCCTTGAGAGTCTTAAAAGCCAGAAGTGCTTCAGTAGACCAATTCTTAGTGTCAGCCCCTTGTCTGGTCATATTGGTGATAGGAGCAATAATAGAGGAGTAACCCTTAATGAAACATCTGTAATAATTAGAGAAACCAATAAATCTCTGAATGGCCTTGAGACCCTTAGGTAAAGGCCAATCTAAAATGGATTGGAGTTTCTCCGGATCCATTTCAAACCCCTCTCCAGAAATCACGTAACCAAGAAAGTTAGTCTGGGATTGGTCAAAGCTACATTTCTCTAATTTGCAGTACAAGCCATGTTGAAGAAGTTTGTGCAAAACCCTTCTGACCTGTCCGTGGTGAGTCTCAATATCCCTGGAATGTATAAGTATATCATCGAGGTATACAATAACACAGTCATGTTGAAACTCCCTAAGAACTTCATTAATTAGATCCTGAAATACCGCCGGGGCATTACAGAGACCAAAAGGCATTACTGTATACTCATAGTGCCCATAACGAGTATTGAACGCAGTCATCCACTCGTGTCCCTGCTGAATTCTCACCAAGTTATAAGCACCCCTGAGGTCTAACTTAGTGAAAATCTTGGAACCCTTTAATCGATCAAAAAGCTCGGTGATCAAGGGGATCGGATAGGCATTTCTAATGGTTATCTTGTTCAAACCTCGGTAGTCAATGCAAGGTCTTAAAGAACCATCCTTCTTTTTAACCAAAAAAAATCCAGCCCCAGCAGGGGAGGAGGATCTCCTAATGAACCCTTTGTCTAGGTTTTCACGAATATACTCCTCTAAGACTAAGTTCTCATTCGTAGACAAAGGGTATACATGGCCCCTGGGAGGCATAGTACCAGGAAGTAAATTAATTTTGCAATCAAAAGGCCTGTGTGGTGGTAAGGTATCAGCCTTTCTTTTGTCAAATACCGCCTTTAAATCTAGATACAAGGACGGTATCTGTACTTTAGTAGAGTCGGTAGAGTTATTAAGTGTGTTAACAATACAAAGGGGTGACACTCTCTTTAAACATCTCTCTTGACAACCCTGACCCCACGAGACTATTTCCCCTGATTTCCAATCTATAATGGGGTTATGTCTCTTCAGCCAGGAGTATCCCAGGACTATGGGAACAGAAGGAGATGAAATGAGTAGTAGAGATATCTCCTCCTTGTGTAGAATACCAGTAGTTAAGTTAAGAGGTGTGGTTTCCCGGAAAATCACAGGCTCAACTAAAGGTCTACCATCTATGGCCTCAACAGCCAAGGGTGTCTTCCTTAACTGGGATGGGATAGCGTGTTTGGTGAGAAAAACTTGGTCAATAAAGCTCTCAGCAGCTCCGGAGTCTATCAATGCCACAGTCTCTAAAGTTCCCTTCTCCCAAGTTAAAGAGACGGGTAATAGAAGCCTGTGTTCTTTGTAGTTATGAGTAGAGGACAAAATAGAAACACCCAAGGCCTGTCCTCTAGAGAAACTTAGGTGCGAGCGTTTCCCGGGCGACAGGGCCGGTGCTTGGATTTTTAGGTACATAGGCGAAGATGCATTTTTCCGCCCCCCCCTAAAAAAAAAACATCTTCACCTATGTGCCTCTTAACCAGCCCCTCCCTGGTCCCTTCCCTGTCCCTTAGTGTTCTTCTCCCCTCCCCCCTCTTTTCCCTGTCTCTTGGTGTTTCTCTCCCATTCCCTCCCTGTCCCTTGGTGCACCCCACACCCCTTTAGTGGTCACACTCCCCTACCTGGTGTGTCAATGCGTACAGAGTGTAGCGGAGCGGAGCGCGGTACAGGAGCTTCAGTTTTCTGTACCCGGCCGAACTGACAGGGAGTGTCAGTCTGGCCAGGTACAGGAAACAGAAGCTCCTGTACCGCGCTCCGCTCCGCTACACTCTGTACACACTGACAGTCACACACTCAATGACAAACACACAGATGTCACTGAAAGACACAGACTCATTGAGAGACACACTGATAGTCACACACAGACTCAATGACAAACATACTCTCACTGATTTGACAGACACACACTCATACACTGACAAACACACTCATCATACACTGACAAACACACTCATCATACACTGACAAACACACTCATACACTCACATGCACACACACAGACACACTCACTCACACACACACGCTGTCACTCGCAGACGCACGCTGTCACTCGCAGACGCACACGCTGTCACTCGCAGACGCACACGCTGTCACTCGCAGACGCACACGCTGTCACTCGCAGATGCACACGCTGTCACTCGCAGACGCACGCGCCGTCACACGCAGACGCACGCGCCGTCACACGCGCCGTCACTCGCAGACGCACGCGCCGTCACTCACAGACGCACGCGCCGTCACTCACAGACGCATGCGCCGTCACTTACAGACGCACGCGCCGCCACTCACAGACGCACGTGCCGTCACTCACAGACGCACGCGCCGTCACTCACAGACGCACACGCCGTCACTCACACACACACACACACAGACACATACACTCACACAGACACATACACTCACACACAGACACATACACTCACACTCACACACACACTCACACACACACAGACACATACACACACACACACACATACACACACACAGACACATACACACACACACACACACACACACACACACAGACACATACACTCACTAATTATTTTACAAATAAATATTTTCCACCCAGCCTCCCTACCTGGAGAGCTGGTGTGGATGATGAATCCTTCCCTGGGGTCCAGTGGGGCTGCTGGGCGGCGTGCGGCTGTGCTGTAATCAGACGCGGCGAGGGAGCTCTAACCTCTCTGCTGTGCTCCCTCGCGCGCTGTCTGCTGATACCGCGGGAGCCGGAATATGACGTCATATTCCGGCTCCCGCGGTATCAGCAGACAGGCAGCGCGTGAGGGAGCAGAGCAGAGAGGTTAGAGCTCCCTCGCCGCGTCTGATTACAGCACAGCCGCACACAGCACCGGGGGCCGAGATGGTGGCCCGGCAGGAGGGAGAGCTTCCCTCCTGCCGGTCACTGAAATCTTGCGCCCCCAGAGCCCGTGCGCCCTAAGGCGGCCGCCTGTGCCGCCTTATGGACGCGCCGGCCCTGCCGGGCGATTGGGACAATTCAAACGTAAGTGACCTCTGACTCCACAATACATACACAGTCCCTCCCTTCTCCTGTACTGTCTCTCCTCTTCTGAGAGGCGAGTAAGGCCTATCTGCATAGGTTCTGGAAACCGTGGGGTTTTGGTTTCAGGGCTTTGAAATGATGGAGCTAGTCTAAAGGAAGGTCTACCGGTTCTATCTCGAGTGTTCTGCCTCTCTCTTAGACGTTCGTCAATGCGAGAGATAAAGGAAATTAAGTCCTCCAAATTCTCGGGAAGCTCTCTCGTCGCTACCTCATCAAGTATTACATCGGATAATCCGTTTAAAAATACGTCTATATAAGCCTGTTCATTCCACTTAACCTCTGCCGCCAAAGACCTGAACTCTAGTGCGTAATCCACAAGTGTTCGGTTCTCTTGTCTAAGGCGCAACAGTGATCTAGCTGCATTGACCTTTCTGCCAGGAGGGTCAAAAGTTCTTTTAAAAGCAGCTACAAAGGCATTATAGTTATAGACTAATGGATTATCATTCTCCCACAACGGATTAGCCCATCTCAGAGCCTTCTCAATGAGTAAGGTGATAATAAATCCCACCTTTGCCCTATCAGTAGGGTAGGAACGGGGTTGTAGCTCGAAATGGATACTGATCTGGTTCAAAAAGCCACAACACCTTTCAGGAGAACCAGCATAACGTACAGGTGGGGTAACTCGGGAAGAAGCACCTACAGTGGCTACCTCTAGCCCTGAACTCACAGGAGGAATAGAAGTATTACGCATCTCCTCAGGTGGATTATTAGGACGTGATAGTAACGCCTGAAGTGCTAGTGCCATCTGATCCATTCTATGCTCCATGGCGTCAAACCTAGGATCAGGAGAACCAAGCTGACAGTTTGTACCTGCAGGATCCATTGGCCCTGTCGTAATGTCAGGATCGGGACAGGGATCCAACACGCAGAGTACAAAGAGTAGCAGATACGTATACCGGACCTTAGAATGGCCGGACTTAACGTAATACTACGTATAGGATGGTCAGGGACAAGCCGAGGTCGAGGGAACGAGAAGACAGGTAAGCGAGAGACAAGCCGGGTCAAGGATAACAGAGAAGACAGGTAAGTAATAACAAAGCCGGGTCAGAACCAAAAGACAAGAGAATACAAGAGCACTGTGTGACTAGGCTGGCTAGAACCACGACAGGGCAATGAGCAAATGCTGAGAGCTCCCTTAAATACCCTGGTTCTAGAGACTAATCACGCCTCCGCCGAGACCTGATTCGTGTCCGGAATTTGACTGACAGGTCGGGCTAGAATAGCGTCATGACGTCGACTATTGAGCGTCACGTTACAAAAAGGCATAGCTCTCTCGCGGCTGGCGTTTACATGCGCGAGGGGACCGCGAGGAACGGAAGAATCATGCCGTCTGGATGGAAAAACGTCTAAGTCTCTACCCGTCTCAGGTAGGAATTAATATTATTTATTACATGGAGGGAGCTGGTAGCACTGCCGGCTCCCTCCTTGCTTTTTTTTGCGCATGTGCAGTGGTATTTTTGTCCTTATGGACGAAAACTAATTATTTTTTTACTGGATTTTGTCCGTAAAACAAATGGTTTACGAACGAAATTCGGAATGGACAAATCACATTTTTATTTAGCACAAATTCATTTTTACGAAGTAACAACAAAAAATAAGCATACCCCCACCAAGATGTCCAATGTGGTACAGTGCCACAATTTATGCACCATTTATGTGAAGGTGGACATTCCATGTATAGTGGCAGTTACAAGTGCTGTCACAAAGTCAGCCTTGCCACAATCAGCACAACTGGCAATTTGAGAGAGAGAGTTCCTGTGATCACAATGCCAATCAAGCAAAGCCAATAGAGGGACCTCATTAATAACTGTAAAACTTGTAATAGAGGTCATCACGGAGTATATTTGCTATTAATGGACGATCTTACTTGTGGCTGTTATCTATGCATAGCTGCCTCTGCAATTAGGCAGTCCAACAATAATTACTGATTGTCTCCCAGGCTGCCTGATTGACCTAGGAACCCTGTCACTTCCCTTAGCTCTAAGTTAATGTAATCTAATCACTATGACTCTCACAATGATCAGAAGAGTTGTGCATGGTGAAAAAATTTGGCTCGGCTAATCAATTTTTTCCAAAAATAGTACATAGTTACATAGGCTGAAAAGAGAAAACCACTTCTTCAGGCAGAGTATTCCACATCCTTATTGCTCTTACGGTAAAAAACCTTTCCTTTGCCTTAGACTAAATCTTATTTCTTCCAGTATAAATGTATGGCCGTGTGTACATTGTATAGTCCTGTTTGTGAATAGATTTCCACACAATTGTTTATATCCCGGATATCTTTGTATAATGTTATCATATCCCCTCTGAGGTGAAGTTTTTGTAAACTAAAGAGGTTTAAATTTGTTAGTTTAGAATTACAAAACTTTTTTGGACACCCAAATTCTGGACAAAGCAAGATTCCAATTCAGGAACCAAATCAAAATAACCAAAAAGGGAGCAAAAATTATTCGATTAGCATACTACAGTAAATATATACAGTATATAGTATTATGCATATGCATTGCAGTACATTAATAGGAGCATATTCCCACCATTTGGTTCACAGATTTTGTGAGAAAAAGTAACCAACAGCGGGATAAATAGCTCACATGCTCACTTCAAACTTGATGTGTGATCAAGAACACCATGTAGTGATTGTCCCTTGGGACAAACATATTTTTTTCCATCAATCTTCTCTATGTTTGTCACTATGGGTGGATTTCAGAATCATGTCTCTGAACAAAACATGTTCGGCATTGTGAGATTTCGTTGGACCATGATTAGGGTATATTTTGACTCGAAGTTTAGCCCAAGCAGAGCCAAATTGCAGTTCAGCCTGAAACTATCTCCATATCTAGTGATCAATCAGCCTGGGTGGCAATGTGCTAAACAGTTAACTGTTAGAGTTAGTTAGTGTTAAAGTGTGATGGTCATTATGGTAACACAGATAGTGTCATTTTACCAAATATCATCTCTCAAAGAGCATGTAGAAATTAGGGCATGCTACTCTTTTGTTTCTTGAAGTTCCACCACATCAGACAAAGGTATATACAAGAACTTACGTAGAACATGTAGCAGAATACAAATCAAAGGTATTTGAAGATTTAGTATACACAAGGCCTGTGATAAAAAAATATAAAGAAATTCTACAGAATATTGTGTTATAATGTTCAAGTGAAGAGACTCAAAATGCCCCATAAAATAAAAGATACAAATGTCTTGTTTTACAAATAATATTCATTAATAGGAGTAAAATGTAGTTGAGGCAGAGCTAAATGATGAAATGTTTAAATGAAAGTGCGATTTAATTAGATACGCTATAGGAACTACTTTCTACAAATGTACTTTTGTGTAGTGGTTTTGGATTATTTGACTTGCATTAAGCACGTCTCTACCAAGCAATTGGTAGAGACGTGTTTGACATAAATATATGGTAAAATGGAAATATTGTGCATATATTGCTGTTCAAACATAGAAAAATAAACATTTTAAATTTACGCAATCTTTATTTTTAATTTATTCATTCATCCTTTGTAGAAACACCGGGGGATTGAAAACTTTTATTTTTTTTTATATTTAATCTTTATTGACATTTTTTTTTCTTTTCTTTAAAAAAAGTATTCACATATAATATTACAAAAAAAATAAATAGAAAAAGACATGAGGTAAATATGAAAACATTACAATTCATTATAATTCAACAGTTATTTTGACAAAAGGGAGAGTGAAACTTCAAGTACATATAATCAATCTTGAGAACCCTCTTTACTTTATCCTATCCCTTTCTTTGTATAATTATACTCTTTAGTAAGTTTTCCTGCCTTCCTTTGGTTTTTCTTTTCTCCCTACTTTCTCTCCCCTTTTCCCTTCCTCTTGCCTTTCTTTTTCCCCTTTCTCTTTCTCCTTTTTCCTTTTACACATAAAACTAAATCATATATACATTTACACAAGACAAAAAGAAGAAAAAAAAAACATGCTACATTTTGCTGAGAGTTTATCGTGTACTACTTATGGGAACCTGAAAAGAAGGATTAACATTCACTCTCTCTACCAATCATGTTCCCTTTAACTATAGCCTACTTAAAAGTTTGCACACAGGTACCCCCGCCCCAACTATGTTTCCCAGGCATATAGACCCTGATGTATGCTAAATCTCATTTATTTTTCCTAACTTTGTAATCCATTTCTGGCATGGTTCGATTCGTGGATTAAAATAATTATCTTGTCTCAATATCCCTATCTCCATTTTACAATTAAACTTTGAAAACTTTTAACCAGTATATACTTTACCTTATTTTACAATGTTTCATACATTTTCAGATTTTTTCTTTTTTTTTATTATAAAAGCATAAATACAATTTCTCTCATATGCAATGCTTGTAACACAATCAGATAAACAAAAATGGTCAAGTACCATGGTTATAAGTAAGGATTCTAAAGAGATTACTAGCAATGCAACTTTATAAAAATTGCAACAGAATGTCTAAAAAAATTATAAATTTGAACATTACTCACATAGAGCAAGTACACTCAAAATATAAATTTCTAAAATAAAATTTTAAATTGGTTATCATAGTCTCTGTGTTGCTAATATAATACTAAGAGCCATTTGAAAATTTGTTTTGAAAAGCAAATGAAAGCAAAAAGGAACATGAAGGTGAAGAAAGCCCTATATGTATTTTAGAAGTGAAAGAGTTACTGTGAATATCATGACAGATTCAGTGATTTGAAGTGGACATGTTGCATGGAGTCTGTATGTGCAATGTTTCAAGAACACAATAATCACTAAAATGACTTTGGCTTAATGAAGCAGTTTTGAGTAAAAATAAATTATCTTCAAACAAACATATAACAAAAATACCAAAAAGGCCTTAAGGGACATAAATATATTTGGGATGGAACAAGTTCATTTTAGTTCATGTTCAGTTTAGTTTATGATGCAATAGATTGCTTAGATTTTCTGAAATAAGAAGAAAAACATATTAAAAGAACAAGGATAACAAATGGGTTTCATGGTTTCACTATAAATACTGTCATTTGACTCATATTTGTTATTAAGTCAAAAATACAGTGCTAATCACAGGATTACATATTTAATTTATTTTAAGTCTGAAAATCTTTATTTTAAATGCATAAACCATAACCTCTATATGAAAGGACATCAGGTAAATGAATCATGATAGATGAAATGTCATGATGTCATGATAGACATTTAACGTGTTTTCAAGCATGTCTCATCACTGGCTGCAGAATGTCCACCCTTTCATACAATTAATATCTCATATTGTCAGCTTGATTGGGTTTGTGTAGATGAATAAAAGTAAAGGATTTTAATAGTTCAATGTTGTCACGACTGCTCTTCATATTTAAAGGGACACTACAGTCACCTGAACAACTTTAGCTTAATTAAGTCGTTTTGGTGTATAGAACATGCCCCTGCAGCCTCACTGCTCAATCCTCTGCCATTTAGGAGTTAAATCCATTTGTTTATGAACCCTAGTCACACCTCCCTGCATGTGACTTGCACAGCCTTCCATAAACACTTCCTGTAAAGAGAGCCCTATTTAGGCTTTCTTTATTGCACGTTCTGTTTAATTAAGATTTTCTTATCCCCTGCTATGTTAATAGCTTGCTAGACCCTGCAAGAGCCTCCTGTATGTGATTAAAGTTCAATTTAGAGATTGAGATACAATTATTTAAGGTAAATTACATCTGTTTGAAAGTGAAACCAATTTTTTTTTTTCATGCAGGCTCTGTCAATCATAGCCAGGGGAGGTGTGACTAGGGCTGCATAAACAGAAACAAAGTGATTTAACTCCTAAATGACAGTGAATTGAGCAGTGAGATTGCAGGGGAATGATCTATACACTAAAACTGCTTTATTTAGCTAAAGTAATTTAGGTGACTATAATGTTCATTTAAAGAGAACATCATTGTAAAAAACACATCTTTGTTTATTTGAAGCTCATGGAGTTTCAGTTTAATCTCACCATTCTTCACGATCAGTAAAAAAAATCATAGCATATACAATATATACTATTAAGGTTATTTACTAAAGTTGACATTTTAAGGCCAAAGTAGTTAAACTGAAAGCATTGCTGATTTAGAGACTTTTTTCAGTTTTTCTATTTTCACCTTAAATTTCACTTAGAATTCTCACTTTAGTGAAGAACCCTGCAAGTCTATAAATGTTTAAAGGGTTACTCTAACCCTTTTGGGAGGGAGACCTTTACTGAGTAATATGCCCTATTGGACACTATTGAGAAGGTCCTTCTCCTCCATTTGTACTATAACCTGAAAAATAACCAATTTATTTACCTGGAATCCAACGCTGGGTGAATCTCCCAACATTGACATTTATGCACCTCCCGACATCTCAAGGGCCTCAAATGTAGGCAATTGTCTATTATCTAACTTTATTTAAGTATTACGTTAATTACATGTTGGTCACATGATCTGTGACATCATCTGACCATTATTAGTTTTTTTAATGTGGCTGCTGTTTTAACTGGACAGGTCCATTAAGCTGTAATATTGTGAGAAAGCCCAGTCTGGCGAAAGGCGCTAGTGTTTTTTCTTCTGTATATTGGTTTTATTATTTTTCTCTTAAGTAAACAAGTTTTTTATTACACTTGGACCTTCCTGATTTTACCCTTGAAGATTTTATCTGGAGGACTCACACATGTATTTCCTTTGTAGGGAAGATATGATGTGTGGGACTGAGCAAAACCTACTTTTGATCTACTTATGTGAGTATACCTCCTTTTATTATTGTAATTTCACTTCTTTTGGATCAACAGTAAAAACAAATGTGAGGAAGGCTGAACTTGATGGACGCAAGTCTCTTTTCAGCTATGTAACTATGTAACTATGTAATACAGAGAGCACTATATTCTGTTTTATTTTCATCCTATATGCTTGTGAATTCCTACTGCCACAATGCTGTACACTGAAGGAGAAGACTCCTGAACGCTTGGCATCAAGAGTAACTAATTGGCTTGAAGCATCTCCTTGTAAGTACTAGGACTATCAACACATCTGCAGGCAGGGATTATTCTGCCCAAGCACACACATCAGAAGAAAATCATAAACTCCAAGAAATTGTAAATGTTACTCCATTTATTTTATCCATCAGTCTCCAACGATACTACATTATATTCAATTTTCTTTTCTTTCATACTACCTCCACACTACATGGATTTGAGGACACTTTGAAGGCGCTGCTTCCCTACATCCCCTTCTAGATGTAAATAAGCACATAATTGACATTAGGCAGCCTGGAATAGAGTTCTAGCCTGCCTAATAACCCATATGCTGATAATGCATATAATCCTGGCTCCAATCAACAATAACTATGAAACACTGCACATACATACTCCTACCACCATGACCTCTTCAAATCACTGAAGTGGTCATGGTGGGAGGAGTATCCCTTTGAGTAACACAGCAGAAAATATTGGTAATTAGATTTAATGATGTAAAAGAAATGGTACAAATACAATTAACATTAATAAATAACTATCATATTGCAATGAATAAACATACACCTTCAAAGGGGCACATGGTGCGTCCCACCTAAAAATATTGCTAAATAAGTACAGCTGCCAGAAAAAAAAATAATCATCACCATATTTATCAAATTAAATAACACCTGATTTAATGCATTTACTCGTCTGACTGATTTTTAGAAAATACATTTCCACATATATCATTTAAGGGGAAGAAGTTGCCTTTGAGGTCAGAGATGCAGAACTTTTAGAAAGTATTGGGAGAAGCAAACCCTCTGCGTTTCCTGGTGTTAAGATAATATGATTAGAAGTCCAGTAGAACTTGACTCCATTTGCTATAGCCTTCAAAATGTCTATAAATATGGCCACCTCGCAGTCATTCTGCATGCCACTGATAACTGTTTTGCCCTCTCCAGGGAGCTCTGTAGAAAGGTGGATATGTGTTCTCTTCATACGAGATAGACTACATCGAAGTATTGAAGGCCAGTAATGGAGGTAAGTTTCATGAGTAGCCTGTTTAAGAAGCTCATCCCCCAGTGCGGTAAGTTCAACTTCCATCTGCAAAGTGTGCCCTTGATTGGGTTGTATCTCTATGACACCAGAATGCACAGAGTGTCGTAAGTGAACTGCTGCTTGTCTTAAGACACTACTTGCTCAATGTCGGCTTGAGAACATGGGAATAAGAGCAAAACTGAGGAAGGACGAGGAAAGCTGAAAGGAGCACAAAGTCATCTGATCCCATGGGCAGACCCAGACTATCTGCTCCATGACGCAAAGCATATGTCAGGAGTTTGGATAGATGCACAGGCCAATCGTGTTATGGATATCATGTCTAGATTTAGCAAACAGTTCTTCATCAGATAAAAAAGAAAATGGAAAAAAAAGCACCAGAAACAGATTGGGAATCCACTGACCCTATCATCACCTGGAGTATCAGTATCAGCATCCTGGAGTATCTATTTATTACACCTTGTAGATACTAATTTGAGCAGTCATATCTTCCTATATACAAAGCAATAGGTGATCACCACCTCCACTGCAACCAAATGCTGTCTTGTAATTAAACAAGTGCTGTGGTTTAGGTTACATTGGAACAAGAATCATTTGTGGGTGGGACAGTAAAGTTACTATTAAGTGACAACTATGCTGCTTCTATACAGTGTTTAAAACAATGGATGCAGAGATGTAAGGTTATATCTCAACAACCCTTTTCTTACAGATTGTGTGTTACACTCCCTTGTTTCCCTGCTAGACACTAAATGTTCCAGGAGGGATGAGACAAATGTCAAATGATTTAGGTAAACTAGAAAAATGGTCAGAGCTGTGGCAGCTGACATTTAATGTGGATAAGTGCAAGATAATCTGAGGAAATAGATTTAGGGGTAATTATTTCTGATGACTTAAAGGTAAGCAGACAATGTAATAGAGCAGCAGGAAATGCTAGCAGAATGCTTGTTTGTATAGTAAGAGGTATAAGCAGTAGAAAGAGGGAAGTGCTCATGCTATTGTACAGAACATTGGTAAGACCTCACTTGGAGTATAGTACGCAGTACTGGAGACCGTGTCTCCCAAAGGATATTGATACTTTGGAGAGAGTTCAGAGAAGGACTACTAAACTGGTTCATGCATTACAAGGAAAGGTTAAAGGATCTTAACATGTAATGCTTGGAAGAAAGACGAGGCAGGGGGATATGATAGAAACAATTAAATATATACAAACAAGAGGGGCAAAGGTTTAAAAATAATATCAGGAAGTATTACTTTTCTGAGAGGGTAGTGGATGCATAAAATAGCCTTCCAGCTGAAGTGGTAGAGGTTAACACAGTGAAGGAGTTTAAGCATGCATGGGATAGGCATAAGGCTATCCTAGTTATAAGATAAGGTCAGGGACTAATGGGAGTATTTAGAAAATTGGGCAGACTACATGGGCCGAATGGTTCTTATCTGCCGTCACATTCTATGTTTCTAGCGATATCAGTCATTGCCAGTGGCCGCTGATGAAGTTATGAAATGCTGGGGCACCAGACACCTCTCCACCCCTTAACAACCACTACTGAATAAAGCCATCAGTCATTAGCATTAGTATCCCAGTGCTGAGCTTATACTATATAATGTGCAATATGAATTATTAAAACTATCAGTAACAGGTACCACAGTGTTTTCAATTAGAAATGTCTTCTCTGAACATATATATATATATATATATATATATATATATATATATGTATGTATGTTAATATTGTTTTTGTATTTTATTGTACACTAACTGTAACAATGTGATGATTTGTGGACCCAGGACATACTTGAAAATGAGAGAAATCTCAATGTATCTTTCCTGGTAAAATAAATAAATAAATAAATATATATATATATATATATATATATATACATATATATATATATATATATATATATATATATATATGTGCAAGTTTATGGAGTCTGATAAAACCACCTCTTCAGACAGAGAATCCCATATCCTTCTTGCTCTTACTGTAAAAAAACCTTTTCTTTGCCTTATGTGAAATATCCTTTATTCCAGCCTAAATGCATGACATCGTGTCCTATGTATAGCCCTGTTTATGAATTGATTTCCAGATAAAGGTTTGTACTGGCCCCGAATATATTTGTATGATGTTATCATATCCCCTCTGAGGCGCCGTTTTTACAAACTAAAAGAGATTTAAATGTTTTCTTCGTAACTAAAATGCTCCATTCCTTTTATCAATTTTGTAGCTCGTCTCTGCACTTTTTCTAGTGCCATGATATCCTTCTTTAGAACAGATGTCCAAAATTGCACAGCATATTCAAGGTGTGGTCTTACCAGCGATTTATAAAGAGCAAAATTATATTTTCATCCAGAGAATTTATGCCCCTATTTATACATGACAAAACCTTACTGGCCTTAGCAACTGTAGATTGACATTGCATATTGCTGCCTTATTTGTTGTATTTAACAATTCCCAAATCCATCTCGTGTGTGGCTATCCCTAATTTCCTACCATTTAGGGTGTAAGTTGCTTGTGCATGCTTGACCCCAAAGTGCATAACTTTGCATTTCTCTACATTAATTTTCATCTGCCATTTTAGTGCCCAGTCCCCCAATCTATCCAAATCCCTCTGCAGTAAAGCAATATCCTGCTCACATTTTTTTACTAAAAAAGTTTTGGGTCATCTGCAAACCCTGAAACATGGCTTACAATGCCTATTTCAAGATCATTTATAAATATGTTAAATAGAAGCGGTCCCAAAACAGAAGCCTGAGGGACACCACTTACCACTTTTGTCAAACCTGAAAATTTACCATTAATGACAACTCATTGTACTCTATCCTAAAGCCAATGTTCTACCCAAGAACAAGAATATTCATCTAGACCAATTTCTTTTAGTTTGAAGACTAACCTATTGTGAGGAACCATATCAAATGCCTTGGCAATATCCAAATAGGTCACATCCACTGCAACACCCTGATCTATATTTCTACTTACTTCTTCGTAGAATGCAATGAGGTTAGTTTGATATGACCTATGTTTCATAAAACCATGTTGATTATTGCTAACAAAGTTCTTCCAAAAGAATTTCTGAATATTATTCCTTCGAATATTTTCAGAGTAACAGAAGTAAAGCTCACAGGTCTATAATTTCCAGGTAAGAATTTTGAACCCTTTTTAAATATAGAGAGCAAAAAACGGGGTGCAAGAGAATACTGAAAACAGGCAGCAGCTGAAATAGCCTGCACTTCAGTGGGTCCCCGCTCAGTTCTCAAGCTGGTTTTAGCTCATCTTGTGCCATTACAGAGAGAACATATCTGAAACATATCAGACTGGTCCCACCCATACGGGCAGTCCAGATCCGAAATGCCAGCAAGTTCCCTCTGCACGAGAGACACAACAACCCCAGACGATCGTTTCAGCCTTGTTAGGCATCATCATTTTTAAATAAAGGAACAACATCTGACTTCCTCCAAACCTCCGGTAAAATAATTGAATAGAAAAATTAAAAAAAAGTGTGTTGTTTCTTTAAGACCATACTATAAAGTTAAAGTTCAAACACTTTATAAACACTTATTGCACATCAGTCTTTGCATATACAGTTTCGGACAATAGCCACTGATAAGTGAGAGATTACAGACTAAATAAGTATATGCCCACGCAGGGTGGACTTATAAGTAGAGTGTGGGGCAATGGGATCTGAGGAAGCCATAATAATGGCAAAACGAGTCTTTACGCTACCGATGTCACTACGCACGCAAGTAAGGTATAATTGTAACCAGTGAATATAAGCAAAGAGTGTGTATCAAAACCACATAGGGAGGGATAGTCCCAAAAACAAGTGTAGTGGTAAACAATAACCATAAGATACGACCTGAACATAGGCGGATGGCAGAGTCTTATCTATAAAATATATATATAAAACATAACATAGTGTATACTGTGTGATACAAATATGTATGGAATAAAAAATGGACTACCACTCACATTTACCAGAGCCGTACCAGGCTCTGTATAGCAGGCTCAAAGGTGCCAATTCAGGCTAACGAAACTCCAAGGAATAATTGGAAGAATTCCGTAGTAAAAAAGTATATATTTATTTAAATAAGAATAAAAGTAATCAAACTCCTGGTTATAAGGGGGTGGAACCCAAAAAACAAGTAGTATAGAAAGAAGGTATCCACTTACCCAGACAATGTAAACCATAGGAGTAATATAAAAACAAATATGAAATACAATCAAATGTTGAAATATCAGCAAACGCGTTTCGGCTTGGTAGCCTTCTTCCAGTGCTGTTTTTCAGATCCTCGTGGCTTGCCTAAATGCACCCGGCATTGCAGATCACCTGTGCGTGGTTCTCCTTCCGCGTACGTCACTTCCGGTAGTATGTGGAGAGCTAGTGATAATGACAGTTCTAGAGCCACTCCTGTGGGTCTCTATTTGCTATATTATGTTTTATTTACATATTTTTTTCTCTTATATGACCAATTCTCTTTCAAATATAAACTTTTTCCGAGACCGGAAATGACTGAACGCTGTATGCGTTCCACCGTGCGTTCCAACTGACGATACCGGAAATGACATCGTTCGCAACTACCGGAAGTGACGTACGCGGAAGGAGAACCACGCACAGGTGATCTGCAATGCCGGGTGCATTTAAGCAAGCCACGAGGATCTGAAAAACAGCACTGGAAGAAGGCTACCAAGCCGAAACGCGTTTGCTGATATTTCAACATTTGATTGTATTTCATATTTGTTTTTATATTACTCCTATGGTTTACATTGTCTGGGTAAGTGGATACCTTCTTTCTATACGACTTGTTTTTTGGGTTCCACCCCCTTATAACCAGGAGTTTGATTACTTTTATTCTTATTTAAATAAATATATACTTTTTTACTACGGAATTTTTCCAATTATTCCTTGGAGTTTCGTTAGCCTGAATTGGCACCTTTGAGCCTGCTATACAGAGCCTGGTACGGCTCTGGTAAATGTGAGTGGTAGTCCATTTTTTATTCCATACATATTTGTATCACACAGTATACACTATGTTATGTTTTATATATATATTTTATAGATAAGACTCTGCCATCCGCCTATGTTCAGGTCGTATCTTATGGTTATGGTTTACCACTACACTTGTTTTTGGGACTATCCCTCCCTATGTGGTTTTGATACACACTCTTTGCTTATATTCACTCTGATTTAGTGTCTGGGAAACACTGCTGTATCGAACCCTGTTTTATACTCATCTTTGCTGCATTTTGAGAAGCGCCTACTCACTATCTTCTATCTTGTATAATTGTAACCAGCGCTTATCAGTACATATAATTCAATAAATCAGTGTTACAGCGAATTACAATTTAGCTGCTATACATTCAAGTGTACCCTTACTAGGCACGCAAGTGGTCACCAACAGGGAAAATCTGAAGTCTGATATTTTGGCCAAATTGAAGGGACTGAACAGGAGCTTTACCTAGAGAGAAAAGGGAAAGATGGACTGCTTGCCTGTTGTGTTAAAGGTTGTGTGTAATAAAGATTTATTCAATATTTACTACAGCCTCAAGTTTGCCTGCATCTCTTTTGGAAGCACTATCTGGAGCCATTACAGTTAGAGCAGACTCCTCTGCTCTGCATTTGTGAGTGAAAATCTGTCACAGTATATATATATATATATATATATATATATATATATATATATATATAATACTGTGAAAACAATATTATACTATATGTATTTTTCTCTCCCCCTCCTCTCTGTTTTATGCATATGTATGGACACACTTACTACATTACGAGGAACCATTTTTGAGTGGTCTGAGGAAAATATAATTTTGTAAGTTTTGTAAGTTTTTAAAGTGTGCTCATAAGATAATAAAGATATTATAAAACTGTACACATTTATATATTTCAGCACTAACTAAAAGAGTGCTGTACAAAGGGTATTTTGTACTTTAAGATATTGCAATTTTTACACAAATAAGTGTTTGAACTTCCACTTTATATTATGGTCCTAAAGATACAGCGCACTTCCCCCCCTCCCGCCTCCCCCACATTTTTCTATTCAATTTGTGAGTGTGATTTTATTGGATTAACGCTTTCACAATGCAAAATATACAAAAGAATGAGCAATATACTTGGCACTAAAAACACGAGCAACTGTGGAACCAATCACATTTTATTCCACCAATATAGATCAAATCAAAAGAGGAAAAGTAGTGTCCAGCGCAAAGTGTACACTAGTAATCCCAGTGTTCAATTTACCAAGTGTATACAATGGTGAGTAAACATAAATATATATATATATACCTAATGAGAACAAAACATATGGTTCATCCCTGAAAGGTAAAAAAATACACTTTCATAGTGTAGTACAGTAACAGCCAATTTTTGGAAGGTATATTCTCTTTACGTAGTTAACTCACATTTTAATGAGTCTGTTAGAAAACTGGCTCAGGTAATACAGCTTTGTGTATAATGTAGATTTCACTCTGGAGTTTCAGATCCTCACAGTGGAGATAGATTGGGGCACCAGATCTTAACTTTTAAAACAAATAGTATTTATTGCACAAAAAGATTAAAAAGTTTACATACAAAAGTGCCTCTTCTTCACAGTTCCATCAGTCCAGATATGATCTTGTGCAGGTCAGGGAAGAGACTGAAACTGGGGTTAACTTCAGGGTCTTTATTTGGGATCTTCTACAATTTAGTATTAACATGATTTCCTATAATTAAAGTTATAGGAAAGAGAGATAGAAAACAGAACCGAATAACTGAAATTACAGGGAAGTAACTAGGCTATACAGGGAGTGCAGAATTATTAGGCAAGTTGTATTTTTGAGGATTCATTTTATTATTGAACAACAACCATGTTCTCAATGAACCCAAAAAACTCAATCAAAGCTGAATATTTTTGGAAGTAGTTTTTAGTTTGTTTTTAGTTATAGCTATTTTAGGGGGATATCTGTGTGTGCAGGTGACTATTACTGTGCAGAATTATTAGGCAACTTAACAAAAAACAAATATATACCCATTTCAATTATTTATTTTTACCAGTGAAACCAATATAACATCTCAACATTCACAAATATACATTTCTGACATTCAAAAACATAACAAAAACAAATCAGTGACCAATATAGCCACCTTTCTTTGCAAGGACACTCAAAAGCCTGCCATCCATGGATTCTCTCAGTGTTTTGATCTGTTCACCATCAACATTGCGTGCAGCAGCAACCACAGCCTCCCAGACACTGTTCAGAGAGGTGTACTGTTTTCCCTCCTTGTAAATCTCACATTTGATGATGGACCACAGGTTCTCAATGGGGTTCAGATCAGGTGAACAAGGAGGCCATGTCATTAGATTTTCTTCTTTTATACCCTTTCTTGCCAGCCACGCTGTGGAGTACTTGGACACGTGTGATGGAGCATTGTCCTGCATGGAAATCATGTTTTTCTTGAAGGATGCAGACTTCTTCCTGTACCACTGCTTGAAGAAGGTGTCTTCCAGAAACTGGCAGTAGGACTGGGAGTTGAGCTTGACTCCATCCTCAACCCGAAAAGGCCCCACAAGCTCATCTTTGATGATACCAGCCCAAACCAGTACTCCACCTCCACCTTGCTGGTTTCTGAGTCGGACTGGAGCTCTCTGCCCTTTACCAATCCATCCATCTGGCCCATCAAGACTCACTCTCATTTCATCAGTCCATAAAACCTTAGAAAATTCAGTCTTGAGATATTTCTTGGCCCAGTCTTGACATTTCAGCCTGTGTGTCTTGTTCAGTGGTGGTCGTCTTTCAGCCTTTCTTACCTTGACCATGTCACTGAGTATTGCACACCTTGTGCTTTTGGGCACTCCAGTGATGTTGCAGCTCTGAAATATGGGCAAACTGGTGGCAAGTGGCATCTTGGCAGCTGCACGCTTGACTTTTCTCAGTTCATGGGCAGTTATTTTGCGCCTTGGTTTCTCCACACGCTTCTTGCGACCCTGTTGACTATTTTGAATGAAACGCTTGATTGTTCGATGATCACGCTTCAGAAGCTTTGCAATTTTAAGAGTGCTGCATCCCTCTGCAAGATATCTCACTATTTTTGACTTTTCTGAGCCTGTCAAGTCCTTCTTTTGACCCATTTTGCCAAAGGAAAGGAAGTTGCCTAATAATTATGCACACCTGATATAGGGTGTTGATGTCATTAGACCACACCCCTTCTCATTACAGAGATGCACATCACCTAATATGCTTAATTGGTAATAGGCTTTTGAGCCTATACAGCTTGGAGTAAGACAACATGCATAAAAAGGATGATGTGGTCAAAATACTCATTTGCCTAATAATTCTGCACTCCCTGTAAAGTAAAGAGTTTAGACAATAAGCCCAAAGTGGAAATAAGGTAAACCTATAAAAGAAGTTATAGGTAGGAGATTGAAGATAAACCTATAAGAGAAAGTATAGTTGCAATCTTGAGGGAAAACAGAAAACAGGATTTAGGCAATACATGTTATAAAGAAACTGGGAAACCTATAAGCGAGAAAGATAAAGCAAGAGAATGAAAACCTATTAATGAGATAATAAGTTACAGGAAAACAAATAACTAAATAGAACTACACAGAAATATAAAGATAACTTATATAGGTTTCTAGTTGTTCAGTCTCTTTGGATTAGAGGTTGTACTGTAGTAGCAGGTCTTTTATGATAGGTGCCAGTATAATCTGGAATATTTGTAAATCCAATGTAGGGGTAACGCAGGTAGCCACAAAGTAATAAATTAAAGTCCAATATAGAATTAAGAAAGTTGGATGCCAAGCAGGAATTTAGGGTTGTTCAGGCAAGTCTGGAGCAGGTTGGTGAGTAAAGCAGGTTTTGAAGCCAATAAGGTAAATCTACAGGTTAGAACACAAGAGCCATGATTCAAAGTCTTTCAGGCAATCATCAACTTCAATGTCAAGGCCATGAGTTGAGTTGGGTGTAACCTTTTATAGGATCTGAATTAGTCCAGGCAGGTGAGGATGAGATGGAAATCTCTGTGCTAATGTTTATGGAGGCCACTAGTGGCAAATAAAATCAGTGTAGGAACTTGGTTTATAAAGGAACAGAATAAACAGAACAAAAAGTCTTGTCTGTGTAATCCCAGTATTTAAACTTACTTTGGCGCCAACAATCCTAATTCAGGGACACTCTCTGCCTCTTATTAACCAGTAGGGACCCTCCCCTCCCTTTGCATCTTTTAAGGCTGCCATCTTGGTGCTTGCGAGGGTGCATGACATCATTTCCGTTTCCACCATCATGTGTTCCAGCGGCCATATTCTTTGCGTTCCACCTTCGGTTTTATTATACTGTGGCTGTGTACCTTGCATGCAGTCTGAATTTCTGATGGCAATCACTGCTATATAAGTTCCTTCTTTACTCACATTGATCCCAGTCCAATCAAATTCTCCACAATCATATAAAGTCCATAGTCCATAATGGTATATTACACATATAAAAATGGGGGAAAAGGAGACCTTATAAAAGCATGTACATTGTTTCTAAAAGGCATATACCTTCCCTAATAAAAAAATATATATACATATATAATACACTATAAATTTAAAACGTTCCTAATATATAATTGCACATATCAAAATCCATATTTAAACAACATGGAGAGAGGGTTTCTAAGTTGAAAATCTATTCAATTTCAATTTTATTGAGGATCTTCAAAACGTCCCCCCCTCTCCATGTTTTTTCTACCTTTTGTATTCAAAAAAAGTGCAACATTTTAAAATCACAGTTATAGGTTTTAGTAAAATGGGCATATACTGTGTCATAACTTTGTTTTGAATGTTCCTTAGATGTTCGTTTAGTAGTCTCATGGTTCTCCCCACATATTGGAGACTTGCATTTGCAAGTTAAAAGATATATAACGTTACTTGTGTTGCATGTAATAAAAGTATTGATAAAGTACCCTTTATTGTTAACGTTAGATTAAAAATATTCATTTTTTGTAGAGATCACATTTGTGGTTTTACATGCCTTACACTGTCTGCAGTTATAAAAACCTTTCAATTTTGTACCAGAGATATTTACAACAACCATTTATTTTTTGGGGATACAACTTTTTGTTAAAATATTACATTTCTTCTCTTCCCTGTAAATAATTTTTGGTCTTTCTCCTATATACATATTTATATTAAAATAGTTACTGTTTGTTGATCCCGAGAAAAGCCCCGGTTGTGGGCTGAAACGTCGATTTTAAGATTTTTTAATAAAGTACCATTTTACTTCAAGACCGTGAGTGCTAGCCAATATTTACACTTTGTACATATTTATATTGTCATTCTATTTTAAAATATACCAGTGCTTATTTAATAAAAACATTTTTTTTAAAAACAAGGCTTTGGGAACTGAAATTAATAATAAATGAAACTTGTCCATTTTGTGTATTATTTTTTTCTTTATATTTTGGAAAGTCTTCCCTTGGTTTATCCTTCACCTCTTTAAACTGTTTCTCCACTTCACTATGATTATATCCTTTTTGATAAAATTGTTCTTTTAGAGGTTTAGATTGTTCCAGAAATAGATCTTTTTTACAATTTCTCTTTTTTTTTTTATCAATATAGCTATTAATATCAACTTTCTTAAAATAAGTGCAGGTTTGAATAACATTAGAATTGGACTCTATATACATTTTTTTTAAGTCTAAAAAATGAACTTCCTGGGGCTAATTTCACATGTAAGTTTTATTCCCTCAGGGATTAAAATTTAAAAAAAGTTTAAAAAGAGTCTAGAGAGGCATGGTCTCCCTTCCACATATAAATATATCACCAATAAATGTCTTATAGAGGACCAAGTTCGCTACCCAGTCATGTCCAGAAAAAACAAATAGTGTTTCCCAATAAGACATTATTAGCATAACTAGGTGCGAACTTGGTCCCCATCGCCATGCCTCTCTTTTGTAGATAAACCCATCAAACCAAAAAAGTTATTATTAAGAATCAGAGAAATGCCCTTCAGTTTTATATTAGTCTGTTCTGTTTTAAAATTGCCTGCTTTCTCCAGAAAAAAATGCCACAGCCTGGCACCCTTTCTGTTGTTTTATAATGGTGTAGATACTACTCACATCACAAGTGACTAATACATAGTCCCCACACCATTCAAAAATCTCAAGGATTTGTAACAAATTAATTGTGTCTTTGAGGTATGCTATGCTATTTACAACAATGGACTGTAATAAGGTATCAATATATTGTGACAAGGGAGATAATAAAGAATCCACCCCTACCACAACAGTTCTCCCTGGTAAAAATGGCATTCATCAACTTAATGTTTGTTTTTATTTATATCTTTTTATATATATATATATATATATATATATATATATATATATATATATTATCTTTATTCATATTTTTATTATTTGTTTCTTAATCTATTTTTATTATCATCTATATTGATTTTATTTTCAGTTTTAATTTAGTTTTTCACTGTTATAGTTATTTTCATTTTTTCATTTCACTTCAGATTTCTTTGATTCAGATTTACTTTTTCTTTTTTCTTACACTTATGGAATTAGTGTTTATGTTTATCTCCCATGCTAGTGCAATTGAGGACTCCTGATAACAAGAAGATTCCTCCACAAACTTTAATGATGCATAATGATTGTAGTTGTACATATGTAAACTATGTTGTTCCCCCTCTTTTTATAATATATATTTGGAATGGACAGTAAGTTAATTCTGTTTCCCTAAAGTAAACAGAACAGGTTCCTGTTTGTGTTGACCTATAGGCATCTTACAATGGTGCTGGAACGCAAACAGCCGAAACTATGTGATCATGTGATCGCGGAAGTGATTTTACATTGGTGCAACACATCCAAGATGATGCTGGAATGCATATCCGCATTCTGAGAAAACCACATTATAACACATAACAATCAGCTGGAATTGAAAGGGGGAACCAAGGAAGACACCTAAAACGGAGAAGTCTCAACCAATAAAGACAAGTTTACGGAAAACAACCTCTGGGCCACCAATGGACTCTAGGGGTTAGCCTTATATAAGGACTGGGGAGGGATGGTTTGTTATGCTGCTTTTTGCTTGGGCGCTATTGAACTTTGATTTTATTTGTTTCATTGTTTCCCTGAAGAAGTCCACTTAGGTGGAAGAAATGTGTTGGACTTATTTTACTATTTATGTTTGTTTTATTTTGTTTTTTATATAAATTTTGTATGCAATAAAAACACATATTACCGCAAGAAGTGTCTTCTCACCTTACTGCTGACCCCTGGACGTACCATTGGTGTGGAGTAGGCAAGGAAGGATTTAGCCCCCCCAGCCTGAATCAGAGGAGGCACCCCAAGGCACCAAACTTCATAATCTCTTGTAACTGTATATCGACAGCGCAGAGTTGATTTATATTTTGACATACTTCGCTATGTGCTTTTTATTTATTCCTTTTTAGATGCATAGCTGAATCCCAAATGTTTGTCTATACCATTTCTAATAGCACTGACTTGCAAGTTTCCCCTCCCACATTATTGACATCTATTCCACCCATGTTGGATGGAATTCATTGTTTGAGAGTGTTATTTTCAAACTAGAGATTAAATGTTTGTAATCTGGAATAAGGACTGTTTGATCCAGTCTTCAGTTTTCCCTCAGAATTCAACATTTTCCAACCAGGTGTTGCATAAAAAGTAAAATATGAAATGCACATATAAAATCTGTACATTTCTCACAGTCGCATAATATTAGCGAGCCATTTATCAGTCAATGTGGCTGTGCTTCCCACTGAATGCATGGACTGCTTCATTGTTGACAGACGAGAGTAAGAAAAAAATTACTTGCCAGAGCTCAATTTCCTTTAAATTTACAATTTTGAGTCCTGTAAAAATCATGATATTTTTCATGTTGTTTTTCCTAGACATTAAATGATGAACTAGCATAAAATAAATACATTGCATATACTTTTAAAAATTTAGAAGTTACATTCTAAATATATATCTATTCTGAATTTAGAATGATGACTCTGGAAAGCATGAATATGAACTATAAATAATAATTTAAAAATAAATTTGTCAGTTGTATATCCTACTGAAAAATGGTTTCTTATAAATTTCATTAAAACAAATTAAATATTTCATTTTTTCAATGTCTCTCCACATGAAATAATGTTTCCCTATTCTCTAATCTCATTATATTGCAGGGGATGCATAATCAAAATATTATAAAACATTTTTTTTTCTGTTTCCCCTAACTGTTGTGTGCACAGTGTCCAAACATATAAATCTTGTGGTGTGATATGATTATACAGTCACTCTTAATTAATTTACCTATATTTGTGGATTATATGTTTGGTTTGGAGATATGTGAGAATTGTGTATAATATGTTTACATTTTAATACATTATTGTATGTTTGAATGAAATATTGTATGTTGGTGTTAATTAGTTTTTGAATCAACAATGGGAAACTATGTTCTTTGTTTTTTGTAAGCAGGCATGTTATTCACGTAACCACTTAATTCCTTCAAAGATACACAAAATATTAAAAACAATAATAGTTAGTTCAACAGTTTTAGAGATCAGTCTAGCCAGAAAAAAAATGTTTCATATGTGATTTAAGCAACAAACTGTAAATCAAGACAGCAAACAGCACACTATTGTTTTACCATGGTCTAAGCACAATTTTTATGGTATTGGGGAGGGTTATATTGTGATTCTGACATCCCCACTTTATCCATATCAACAGCATGTGGTGGCACAAGTAACTAACCACTGATCAGACAAAACATTCCAACTATTATAACATTGATTATATAATTACAATGGCATCTGTCAAGGGCAGCAAGTACAGAGTCATTGAATTTCGTGTGTTGGAAGCAAGGGCAATGACCAAGAGAAAAGGTCCGAGGGATTTGGACAAGGGCTAAATAGTGATGGCTAGATGACTGGGTCAGAGCATCTCCAAAGCGGCAAGTCTTAATGGGTGCTCCCAGTATGTAGTGGTTAGCACCTATCGATAGTTGAAAGCTGGAGTTAGGGTCATTGGAGCCAAAGGCTCATTGATGCACATGGAGTGCATAGGCTAGCCCGTCTGTTCCAATCACACAGAAGTGCTACTGCAGCTCAAATTGCTGAAAATCTTAATGCAGTGCATGATAGAAAGGTGTCAGAACAAACAGCGTATCACAGTTTGCTGCACATGGAGCTGCATGGCCGCAGACCGATCAGAGTCCCCATGATGACCCCAGTCCACCATCAAAAGCAAGATATGAGGAAGAGATTGCAGCAGGATGCACTATTGGAAGAAAGGAAGCCAGTGGAAGCAGTGTTATGCTCTGGGCATTGGTCTGCTGGGAAAGTTGGGTCCTGGCATTCATGTGGATGTTACTGTCACACATACCACTACCTAGAGATTGTGGCAGACCATGTGAACCTCTTCATGGAAATGCTTTTCCCTGATGACAGTTGTATCTTTCAGCAGTATAATACTCAATGCCACACTGCAAAACTTGTTCAGAAATTGTTTCAGGACCATAAATAGTTCAAGGTGTTGCCCTGGCCTCCAAATTTCCTATACCTCATTCCAATTGAGCATCTGTAGGATGTGCTAAAACCACAAATCAAATTTGTAGAGGCCCCACCTATGACTTCAAGGATCCACAGAACATAAATACTACCAGATACCACAGGACACGTTCAGAGGTCTTGTTGAGACCATGCCCTTATGCATCAAAGCTGTTTTGGCAGCACAAGGGGGACCTACATGATATAGGTCAGATATTTTAATGTTGTGGCTGATCAGTAAAAAATGCACTATAGTCTTGTCTGATATGTCAGCTTAAGAGATATGCATCCTTCTTTGACATCAAAAGGCAGAAGACTGTCCTCTTACAATGTTGTGGTGCCTCAAGCTCCATTGGGAAAAGAGAAGAAGGAATGCTTAGTATCAGCCTTTGCACATAAGTGATATAAGTTAACATGAGTGCTTAAAGTGGTCAGCACACATTTAAAGTGCAGAACATATGCTCAAAATTGGCAGTGGTACCCTTTTACCACTTGTTGGCTTTATTGCCATAAAGGGACAATATATTCATCAGGACCACTACAGCTCTGCATGAAACACTGAATGCTCACCATAGAGATGCATTGTTTCTCTATGAGGAGATGATTAATGGTGCTGCGCTTTGCCACATATGCACAATAGCCTCTTTCCTATGGGATTGGCCTATCCTGCTTATTGGTTGAGTTTATCAAGATTGATGATCTCAGCCAATAAGGGGAGACCAGCTTGCAGATGAAGAAAAGCAAAGGGAAAAACTTTTATTCTAATTCAGAAGGGGGCCAGGCACCTAAAAATGTAGTCAAGCACTTTCTAAAACTATTGTGCTCCTTTTAAGGAAATAGAGGTCTGAGTGACTGCATAAGACATGGGTGTAGGAAGCAGTGTGGATGGGAAAGGATATATGTAAAGGTCAAGGGAATAAAAGATGCACAAATTATGGGGGAGAGGGGGGTGAAAATTGCACAAAACTAGGGAATGATGGAGAATCACAGGACTGGGGTTTGGGGAGAAAAAAATAATTCAGAATTGCTCACCACTAGAAATACAATCGTATGTTCACACACAACACACATACACTCAAATGCACTCCTGCAATCACAAATGAAAATAGACCCCCACATTAACATTTACTAAACCACACAAAATACAACCCTATATTTATATATTATATATTTAATACATTTATAATATTTAAATCCATATATAGAGAATTTTTTTTTAATTTCCTGCTCTTTTCTCTCTATTGGTTACATCTTTTCACTTCATTTGTGCAAAATACATAAATAGTATTTGTATTTTGCACTCCACGTATTGGTCTAATTTTAGGGCATTTTGGTTTGTCCAAAAGTTGGAAGCATGTAAGACCACTGAGAAGTGGATTACAGTAGTTAAGGCGAGAAAGGACAGTGGAATGGACAAGCACCTTAGTCGCATCTGGCGTTAAGTAGGGTCAGATGCGCACAATGTTTTTGAGATGGAAGCGGCAGGATTTGGCGATAGACTGAACATGAGGCATGAAGGAGTGGTCGGAGTCAAAGAGAACACCTAGGCAGTGAACCTGCATGGTGAAGCTGACGGTAGCACCGTTGACTTGGAGGGAGGGAGACAGACACAGGAGTAGCAACACTTGAGGGAAGAAAGACCAGAATTTCAGTTTTGGTCCAGTTGAGTTTAAGAAAGTGGGCAGCCATTCAGTTAGAAAGAGAGGCAGTCAGAGACACTAGTGAAGAGGGACGGGAAGAGATCAGGAGAGGACAGATAGATTTGTGTGTCATCTGCATATAAATGATATTGGAAGCGAAAGGAACTAATGAGTTTACCAAGGGAGGCAGTATAGATACAGAACAGTAGGGGACCAAGGACGGAACCTTGGGGGATACCAGCAGTGAGGAGTTGGGGAGAAGCAGAGCCAGAGAAAGAAACACTGAAAGAGTGCAGGGAGAGGTAGGAGGAGCACCAGGAAAGAGCAATATCTTGTAAACCGATATTGCGGAGGATGAGAAGAAGCTGTTGATGATCAACAGTGTCAAAAGCCGCAGAAAGGTCAGTAGTGACCATGAGATTTTGCAGCATTGGGGAATAGAGCGACGCTGGAGGTCCTCACACAGTGTGAGGACGTCCAGCGACGCTCTAGCACAGATAATCTGTGCTAGGGACCAGGAAGTTCCCTCTAGTGGCTGTGCCACTAGGGGAGGACTTAACCCTGCAAGGTAATTATTGCAGTTTATAAAAAACTGCAATAATTACACTTGCAGGGTTAGGAGTAGTGGGAGTTGGCACCCAGACCACTCCAATGAGCAGAAGTGGTCTGGGTGCCTGGAGTGTCCCTTTAAGCTGATTGTCAAAAGATACTATTGACTTTAATTAACACTTGCAGAAATGTGCAAATAATTATTTTGCATATATTTTATAATTTAAGATGCAGAACACTCCATACTAAGCAGAAGTAGCATAGAAACAAATTACTATGGCTGTAATAGTTACATCAATGAAAATAATAATAATAATAATAATCTTTCAACTCCTTACATTAATTTGATCTGCAAGCTTTATTACAGAATTATTATTTCACTTAGATTTAAAGACAACTTTGGCTTGCATTAAATAAATATAGGACAGCTTATACAATCATTTTTTTGCCATAACTATAGGTAAAGGAAATACATACATTTCAGAACATTTTCACAAAATGTATTTGCATTTCACTTTTCCCTTTTCCCCTTTAATGTTTTCCCTGTGTCATTTTATTGTATATGTTTTAAGAATGTATATTATGCTAAGTTGAAAAATTTATAAAACTTTAAATAAAAGATTTTGTAAAGAAAATATAGGACAAGATACAATACACATATAAGGTCATTGATCGATTTGTAACTATTAAGTTCCTTGAGATGATTGTTCATATTCACAGATCAAGTGAGAAGTGACCACTAGAGGGAAAAAAAAGAAGGAGCATTAAAAATAAATAAATAAGGGGGAAAAAAAAAAAATACAATATATATAAATATATATATACACACACACACACACACACTTTAATATATAGATGTAGATTTTTTTACTGTTCCTCCTCTTTTTTCCTCTATGAGTTGCTTTTTCTAAATTGTTAACCCTGATTGGAACATTTTCATGTCCATTTTTGTTAGTCCGAATCGTGTTAATTGATATTTTTCATGGACGATATTTACATGAGCCAAACTGTTAAATGAACAAGTGTTGGAGGCCCTAAATTAGATTTTTTTTTTTTTAGGAAAAACATTGACAAAACTATATTGACAAGATAGTGGGTCAGAGGCTTCCTATAAAAGCCCTCCTATACTTTATGTTGAAAACTTCACACTGTTCACTATTTTGGAGACTATAGTGTCAGCCTTTTAGCATCTACCCTGTAAGTTTTCCATCTATTACCCCATGTGAGCTCCCTCATGAAAACACAACACGGTTAGAATTATTTACTAAAGTGAGAATCCAAAGTTAATTTCAAATTTAAAAGCATAACTGGCTAAATTTGAAATTCACTTTTAATTCACTTAGAATTCTCACTTTACTGAATTACTAACAAGGCTATTTACTAAAGTTCGAATGGTCCAAAACCATCAGATTGCATATTGGGCTATTTGGAAAGTTTGGAATTTGTCCTCAATTTAATATTGTTGGATAAGCTTTCAAAATATTTTTTGATACACTTTTAAAATAATTTAATATTGTGAAAATTATTTTTTGTTTATTTTTGATATAGTGAATATGTAGAAAAAAACATTTGAAAAGTTTATTAAAAAGCTATTAAATAATTTGGAAAACTTATCCAAGGGTGTTAAATCATCCCATTGTTAGAGAAACTTGTCAAATAATTTAGTAATTTTATGCAATTTTAAAATGATTTAATATTCTGAAAAATATTTAAATGTTGTATTTTTTTTATATATCAATATATTTTTTATACATGATTTATTTTCTGATATTTTAGAATGTTGAAAAAGTGGTTATCCAACGATATTAAAGCAAGGTAAAAATCCAGTCCCCTCCTTATTCCCCCACCGCCCTTTGGTGGTCCTTCCCCTCCTTATCCCCACCCCTTTGGTGGTCCTTCCCCTCCTTACCCCCCTTTGGTGGTCCTTTCCCTCCTTATCCCCCCTTTGCTGGTCCTTTGCCTCTCCGCCCCTTCATGTTCCTCCCTCCCTTTTCCGACCTCCTACCTATGTAGTGTGGCCGGGTGGTGCGGACCGTGGTACAGGAACTTCTGTTTCCTGTACTCAGCTACCGGCGGACTGAAAGGGAAGCGCTAACTGAGTGAGCACTTCCTGTCAGTTTGCCAGTGGCCGGGTACAGGAAACCGAAGCTCCTGTACCGCGGTCCGCGCCGCCCGGCCACGCTACATTGAGTGACTGGCAGGAGATTATTAAAAAACTAAAATGCTAAACCACTGTGACATTATTGTACAGTTATCTACAGAATCTACCTCATAAAGAGTTGAAATGATTCAAAAGCAATCACTCACTATTTATTATAAATAAGCACCAACAAAGGACAGAACTGGTTAGTTTTGGCCGCAGAGCTTACTACTAGTCGAAATATATTTGGTCTACATTTTAGCTTCTCCTGATGACAAGACCAAACCTTTGTAGCAAAACCTGTAGGTTAGAAATCCTGTTTTATCTACAGAGACATTAAACATGACAGCACTGACTACACAAATGCTTCAGTTAATGCCTTCTAATAATCTGCCCTGTAGCTATCCAGAGGCTTTTTTGTTATTTATTTATACATCAAATGATATTTAAAGACTGAAACCCAGACTATCTGAAATGATTGGAGTTATCTTTTACTAACCATTGTGCGCTGGGACTCTCATTCAAGTCACTCATAAAATCTTCAGATTGGATTAACACTCTAAGCGTCAGATGGATTTGTTACAAACTGTTGGCCTGCCCTGCAGCTATGGCTAAATCCGTAGCATATTGATCATCACTTTCAAACACACATGCAGTGTAAAGGATCACAAGAGAATTGGAGAATATGAAAACGAATTTTTCCTGCAATATTTAAGAAAATACAGGATAGTAAGTATTGGAATTGAATAAAAAATATTAGAAGCGACGTTTCAATGTATCATCATGTTTTCGGAGCATATCTTCTATCTCAATGCACTTAGTAATCAACATTGGAGAAATATTTACGAAACAATTTTGAAATTCAGTGAACTCTAGCAAACATTTCCAACAATATTCATAAGTAAAGCAATTGTATGAAACTGATAATAGTAAAAAAAAAAAAATGGTGTAACGTATTACCTTTATGAAATAATCACCCCGAAATGTTGACCTTACTTGTATGATTAATGGTATCCCCTAATGTATCCCTCAGCTTGAAAAGAGGAGCAAAATGGAGTGAGTTGAGGTGAAATGAACCAGAGTGCAGTTATATTTATAAAAAAAAAATCTTTCTCTTTTGGATGTGTGCCTTATTTAAATCTATTATCACTAGCATAATCCTTCTTACTTCAAGCGCCAAATAGTGGCTGCCTGAGTGATTACCACTAAAGGTTTCTTTAGGCAGTAAGTTCTAGGCACAAAGGTAGCAGCAATATGCCTGTCAATTTACCTCCAAGGCCTTTCATATCGGTGTAAAATGTAGAGGAGGGGACAGGACCAAAAAATGTAAAGGGATATACCAGTAGAGGAGCTACATCTCCAACAGAGAGGGGACAAACTAGGAAAGATGTAGGCCAAGCACTAAGATACAATCTTAACATCAGCTTACAACTTACAGTTGGTTTAAAATTGAGACAGGCAGCTGGAAACATAACAGGGTTTGAGAGAAAAGACAGTGTTTACGGCAAATAGCCTGCAGGGACTAACTATGCTCACCAGAACAACTACATTAGTTGTTCTGGTGGCTATAGTGTCCCTTTAAATTGAAAATAAGTAGAAAGTTTGCTAGGTGTTAGAATATTATTTACTATTAGTGATAGATCACATCCATCCACTGATTTGCTATAGAGACTTATTCTTTCTGCCCAGACAGTAAAACCACCTTTTCAAGCATGCTCGTTGAAGAAATCACTGAGACAACATGTCGTTCAGAGTTTACTCCACCCATTTAGTGGTGGAAGAAAAGTGTTATACAGTGAGGTGTGTCTAGATGGATCCAAGGCAAACCAGTAAAAATAATAATACTTATCAATACATGAATACATGAATTAATGTTAGAAACAGAATAGACCAGTGTGCATCATTTACTATGAAAAGTTGAGACATTCTAGGAAACAGAGGCCTGGGAAAGTACAAGATGTTGTTCAATAACCCTTGCAGTGATGGATTGTTAGTCATTCTCACATTAACTCTTTCAGGGAAGGAAACTTAGTAAATCTCATAATAATCCTTACAATAGGGGAAGGAGATATTTTTCATTCAAACAAGTGAAGGGCATTAAAGGAACACCATAGTGTCAGGTTGTCAGGATTATATTGATCCAGCACGCAGAATAGTATCACACCCTATAACTAACGGTAACCTCTTACCGGGCCTTAGAATGGCCGGACTTAACGTACCCGAGATTAGTCAGAATACTTGCCGAGGTCAGAGACACAGAAGGAGACACAACGATGAGGGAAAGTCAAAAGTCAAGGATACCAGAATACAGGGAAGTCAAAATGAAGCCAAAATCAGTAACCAGAAATAAACGCTCAGGAACACACTCTCGGATAACCTACTAAGGGAAACCACGACAGGGCAATGAGAAGAAGCAAAAATGTGTTTAAATAAGTCTCCTACGGATCTGATTGGCCGTAACCGGTCTTTGACCCCAGAACGTGTGTGTGCATCTTGTGCGTGACGTCACACGCACGTTGACGTCGTTATTACCATGGGCAGATGTGGGGCTATAAAATGGCGTGGATCCACAGTGGCCGGCATCCACCAACATGTTGCAGGAGTCAGGTATACTGGCGCATAGCTGCTGAGTGGCACAAGATGAGGATGAATATGTTACATGGTCTGACTTTTTACCTGTGGTCTGCTGAGCACAACTCCTTGCCTCTATACAGTTATAAAGTCTCTGCATTTACATATCCCCAACATTGGCATCCAAAAAAAAGGGACACTAGTGAGTGGGTGGTAAAGGGGACAGATCAGTAATATAATTGCATCACTGGCTCTGCCCAGAGAGAGAAGACTGGATGTCAGCATGTAAAGGCATGCCAGGCTATCTGCCAATCATCCAAACTGGCCCACTGAGGGCCAACAATGCATGGAGCACAGTTTGAATGCTCTCTGTAGGGTCCTGGTGCCTGGAGTGCAGCACGAGCACATCTAATGATGAACTCATACAACACTTTTTGGGGGCAGTTCCATGGTGTCCCCTAAAGCGAGACAATAGGGAAGAAAGTTGAGATGGTGGAATAGGACTTGAAAATCATGACTTTCCCACTGAAATCGGGTATGTTGGGAGGCATGCATTGAGCTAAGCAATGCAGGGTTTACTTAGGGGAGCTAAATAAAGCTACTAGAAGGAGCTTCTTGCTCTTATCCTGGAAGAAGAGTGATAGGAATCAACATTCAAAGGACTCCAGGTAAAATGTCAAATTATTAGTAAACTTTGTACTCCTTAGACTGGATGGATATCAGGCAGGGCCAGATCAAGAGCTCATTGGACCTGGTGCTGACAATTATGATGGGCCTAATTTCAGAATCTTATCGACAGAAAACACTAAAACAGTTAAACCTCCCATGCATCATGTGTCTGATGAAGGTGGTACTGGAGGGAGACTAACAGGATATAGCTATAAGAAAACACATACCCTATGCTAATCTCATGCTTTCATCTTTCAAGTAAATCCATGCCTCCTAACAGCAGTGTCCAGTGAAGCAGGATTTTGATGGACGGCGTAAAAGGGTGGGCCACTGACACGAGTCATGTAACCAGAACCACCCAAAGGGGTGAACGTGCCCAAAAAGGGTGCGTGTCTGCATGAAGAAATAGATGGTCAGCCTGGTGTAAATGCTTGACAGGTTGTCTGCCAATCATGCATGCTGGCCAACAAAGGGCATGCCGGGCAGACAGCACCCTGAGCTTGGCATAAATGCATCTAATGATGTGCTTGCTCCACACTTTCTAAGGACTGTCCACTAGCACTCACTTGTCCACTCCTCTCCTTACCTTCTTACTAGCAGGCAGAAGATTCTGCTATAAAGTCTGGGACAGAGGAAAGGTGTATGCAGTGAAGTATGTAGTGGAGTGTAGAATAAAGGGAACATGCCACAGTGTTAGTGAGACTAAAGCAGTAACAGCATTTGCATAGTGCTCAAAGTCAGCTTTACCGTAATTAATTTCACTATCAGCCGGTCCACACAAGTTTTGTTCCTCTACATACTTGAGCAGGAGCATGTGAAGAGTAGTAAAAAAATATATAATTTCTTTTTTCTTTTTTAACAATTGGCCTATTACATGGACAGATTAACCATCAGCCCCTAGGTTCATCTTGCCCTGGTGCCAGGACACTCCGGGCATCATAACCACTGCACCATGTTGTTGTAGCTATGGTGCTTGGTGTGCTCTTTTAAATTCAGCATACATAAACATAAATATTTTTTGATTGATTGCTCACAATAAGGCACACTTTTATGGGTAATTAATATTTTAAAAGGAATAAATTCCCAGGATTTTTAATATTATTGGATGTAAAAAGTAATATCAGATTTCAAAATCCATACTTCTTATAATGCAGTTGGGCACCCTGCCAATCATTGTTATAAACTTGTTTGCACTTGGCATTCAGCATAGAAAGCATCACAGACAAGAGGCAAAATAAAACAATGCTCTTATTTCTCCTTCTCATTTCTAATGTGTGTCATGACTGTGCCTCGAATGGATTGTGGTGTAACTGGCTAAATCTGTAATAAAAAAAAATTAAGTAAAATGGAACAAAACATGAAAGAAGGGTTAACACAAGTCATAACTGTTTTTAAATGTTTTCTTTAATGGTGTCATTTCCAGAGAAGTGATAGTTCCTCTTTAAAAAAAAAAAAAAAAAAAATCCATGCATACATACATAATTATATTTAATTGGATCTATTAACGGGCTGCAGAAGATGTCATGTTTCCCTGCATGTATTCTTCATTACATGCGACTTACAAAAAACAAAAAACATTTGAGTGTTATAACACCTGTCCAGAGGCAAATTCCTTAGCACCATGATGCAAGGCAAACATAATTTAGTTAATTATTTCCAGACGCTTTAATTAAAAGTAGTCTTGTCAGCAAGACATACAGTCCCTCAGGTAACTAGTCCATGTTTTAGAGACTAAATGGTTTAACGTAATGGTGAAAAACACTCAAAGGAATCTTCTTCTGGACATTAGTATAAGAAGAACATTGTGAGTACTGATCGATGATACAAGTGCTGTTTGTATCATCTAATAAAGAGTACCCACAAAGCTGTCGTATGGCTGCTTTAAATTGTTACATCAAATTCTTTCACTTTCAGAATTGTAAATGCACTTTGAACAACATATATATTATTCAGTGTGGGTGAAAGCAAAGGATATGTCACTATTTTTTACATCATTAAAATGATGTTGACATCATGTTTTTTTTTTTTTCTTCATACTCAACCAGGCCAGGTTTACATGTCAGGTGCCTGTGGGCACAGAATTTGATTGATCTGTAGTCATGGAACATTACTTACCAGTGCTTTGGAGATACCATGAAAAATAATTATTAGAAAAATACATTTAAACATTCATGGCAACTCCCCATAGATAGGTATTGCAGGTAATGCATATATAAAATATACACTGCATTTTGGGTTAGAGTAAGGTTAAATTAAGTACGTAGGTACAGGAAGTGTTTTGGATTATTGAGTTTAGAGTTAGAGCTGAGTTCAATTTAGTATTCTGATACATGGGATTTTTTATTTTATATGAGAAGTTAAACCTAAATAGTTTCATTTCAGGTTTAGACTTTGAGTGCTTTAATTTGGTTTTTGAGGGGCTACATTTATGGCTATAGAAAAGTTTGAAGGATTATTTGTAAAGCACTCACTCTTGTATTCTTTTTGTATACTCCTCTGATACCCCCTTGTTGAGCTGTTATACAGTGTGCATTACTCAGTTTTGTTCCTGCACCTTCTATGGTATATTTTCTTTGTGAGAAGCTGTTAGTGGGTAAATGGGAAGTGATCCCTTCCACTTCCTGTCCAGTTTTACACACAGACCCTGGGTTAGCTGGGACCCTTTGCTTTCAAGCAAACAAAGTTGACTGGACTACTGAGGACACTGGCCAATACCCCTGGTACCTCTCTATCCCAATCAGTCTACTTAAACACCTTAAAAGCACAGTTCATTCTAAAGTGTGGGTGCACAGGCATATTTTGCCTGCAGCACTAAAAACTAAATGTTGTTCGTACACAGACTGTGGCTAGGTATTAGACATGGAAGAATCAAGACACAGGAGCAGGGCCTGTGCACCCTTATGAGTGCCGCATGACTCTGTGAATCTCAGCCAGAATCACACAACAAAACAAGTTCAGGAGCAGATTATGTGTGTCTCTAAGGCTCGGGCATTATGCAGAATTTATACCTCTCTCTATATTTATTATCTCTTTTTGTTCTCATTTTAGATCCATGTCAGAAACCTTGGAGTTGCATGAACAAAGACTCTTTATTATTAGGCGTATACAGTATAGATTTCCATAACCATCAACTCCTATTAATTCTGTAATGAACACTTGAACCTCATGTAGATCAATGTATTTATTTCTACTACAGTTAGCAAATATTTTTGCTGCACTAAGTATTTATGATTTTTTTTTATGTAGGCACTGTTGAAAATAATCTCTATAGATACAGTCATTTTCTTTTGACAGCAAAGACATTTTCTGCTGCAGTAGCATCATTGAGACAACATTTCCAATAATCAAACTTGTCCATTGAGGGTTAGATTTAATTCTTATGGATTGCTTCTATATACTGGCTAAGCCCTGGCAGTCCATAATTTATCTACCAAATTTCTCATTCTGTATTCTTAGGGTTTTCGTAATTTTTTTTTTCTTACATGCCAACAAAAGATTCAAGAGTATATCACTGCAAAGTATATAAAATCAAAATAATATCTGATATTGCCATCTTTAGTAAAATACAATTTAAATGCAAATACTGGAAAAACAAATGCACAAACAGAAGCAAAAATAGAGTTTTAAGGCCCATTGATGAGATCCAGTTTACTATAGAATAACACAATAAATACTTACGTATGTTGTGGGAATGCTCCACTATAGTCACGTATTGGAAATAAGTAGAGAACTTGTTGACTTGGGTTTTTGATAGAACTCCTGTATTGGATCCCCGGGTATACCTCTTAAATAGGTCACTGGAGGGATGAACCAAGAGAGAACAGACGCCTATGCACAAAATTACTTTAAGCGCTCGTAGAGCGATAGCAACCTCTTGGTAAGCCTCGGGGGGGCCCGATATTCTCAGGAGTAATCACCAGGATCAAGGAGAGCAAACTGATGGACGAATTGACAGCCAGGGTGAAAGGGGACACTGCAGTCCCTTTATAAAGCCCATCGATTAAATCCAGTTTACTATAGAATAACATAATAAAGTAGATGTATATGCTAAAAATAAAGTAAGTCTATTATCTCTTTGTAGAGCCCAAAATTTAAAATATATCTACCAAATATGAAACATCAGGTTTATTTTTATGAGTTATTCTTCATAGTTACATAGTTACATAGCTGAAAAGAGACTTGGGTCCATCAAGTTCAGCCTTCCTCACATTTGTTTTTTTTGCTGTTGATCCAAAAGAAGGGAAAAAAAAAAAACAGTTTGAAGCACAAGTTTGCAACAAGCTAGGAAAAAAATTCCTTCTTGACCCCAGAATGGCAATCAGATTTATCCTTGGATCAAGCAGTTATTACCCTACATTGAAAGATTATATCCTTGAATATTCTGTTTTTGCAAGTATGCATCTAGTAGCTGTTTGAACATCTATATGGACTCTGATAAAACCACTTCTTCAGGCAGAGAATTCCACATCCTGATTGTTCTTACAGTAAAAAAAACTTTCCTTTGCCTTAGACGAAATCTTCTTTCTTCCAGTCTAAATGCATGGCCTCGTGTCCTATGTAAAGTCCGGTTTGTGAATAGATTTCCACACAATGGTTTGTATTGGCCCCGAATATATTTGTATAATGTTATCATATCCCCTCTCAGGCGACGTTTTTCTAAACTAAATAGGTTTAAATTTGTTAACACCGTTCTTCATAGCTGATATGTTCCATTCCTTTTATTAATTTTGTAGCCCGCCTCTGCACTTTTTCTAGTGCCATAATATCCTTCTTTAGAACAGGTGCCCAAAATTGCACAGCATATTCAATATGTGGTCTTACCAGTGATTTATAAAGAGGCAAAATGATATTCTCGTCCCGAGAATGAATGCCCTTTTTCATGCATGACAATACCTTACTGGCCTTGGCCACTGCTGATTGACATTGCACATTGTTGCATAGTTTGTTGTCTATAACAATTCCCAAGTCCTTTTCGTGTGTTGTTATCCCTAATTTGCTTCCATTAAGGGTATACGTTGCTTGTGTATTCTTTACGCCGAAGTGCATAACTTTGCATTTTTCAACATTAAATTTAAAATGCCATTTGAGTGCCCAGTCCTCCAGTCTATCTAAATCCCTCTGCAGCAAAGTAATATCTTGCTCACATTGTATTATTTTACAAAGTTTTGTGTCATCTGCAAACACTGAAACATGACTTTCAATGCTGTCTTCAAGATCATTTATAAACATGTTAAATAGAAGGGGTCCCAGAACAGACCCCTGAGGGACACCACTTGCCACTTCTGTCCAGCTTGAAAATTTACCATTAACGACAACTCTTTGTACTCTGTTTTTAAGCCAATGTTCTACCCAGGAAAAAGCATTTTCATCTAGACCGATTTCCTTGAGTTTGAACACGAATCTATTGTGTGGAACTGTATCAAATGCCTTGGCAAAATCCAAATAGATCACATACACTGCAACACCCTGATCTATACTTCTGCTTACTTCTTCGTAGAACGCAATCCAATTAGTTTGACATGACCTGTGCTTCATAAAACCGTGCTGATTTTTGCTGATAACCATGTTCTTCTCAAGGAATTCTTGAATATTATCCCTTAATAACCTTTCAAATATTTTACCAGCCACAGAAGTTAAGCTCACAGGTCTATAATTTCAAGGCAAGGATTTTGAAATCTTTTTGAATATAGGAACTACATCTGCCTTCCTCCAATCCTCCGGAACACTTCCTGAAAGAAAAGAATCTTGAAAGATTAAAAACAGAGGTTCACTTATTTCTACACTTGGTTCCTTAAGTACACATGGATGGATACCGTCAGGCCCTGGAGCTTTGTTTATATTAACTTTCTTTAGTTGCTGCAGCACCTTGTCTTGAGTTAACCAATTACAATTATTCTGCAAGTTTTTAGTAGCAATCATTTGCACATCTATTGCCATGGGTTTTTCCTTAATATATACGGAGGAGAAATAGTTATTTAAAATTCCTGCCTTTTCCTGGTCTTCATTAACTAACACCCCCAGAAACAATACTTTGCAAGAAAAAAAATACTCTTTAACTGAGAACAATTCTATATATTCCTATCCATGCTCTAAATTAGTATTTTCCAGGACTCTATTTCTCCAGTAATTGTGTTTATCATGAAGGTTACTAAAAGGAATTTCAGTCTACCCTTTACTCAGCATATGATGTTTCCTTTTATTATTTTGCCACATAATTATCGATTATTCGTGATATGATTCATATTTAAAGGGAAACTCCAGTACCAGGAAAACAATCCGTTTTCCTGGCACTGGAGGGTCCCTCTCCCTCCCACCCCCCAATACGCAGTTACTGAAGGGGTGAAAACGCCTTCAGTCACTTACCTCAGGCAGCGACATGTCCCACGTCGCTGCCTGCTCCTCCCCCGCCGCTCCACCTTCTTCCTCCGTCGGCCGGTGGGCGAGACTGATCCCGCCCACCGGCCGTGGAGACCTAATGTGCATGCGCGGCAATGCCGCGCATGCGCATTGGTGCACCCCATAGGAAAGCATTGAAAATTAATTTCAATGTTTCCCTATGGGGAATAGAGCGACGCTGGAGGTCCTCACACAGCGTGAGGACATCCAGCGACGCTCTAGCACAGATAATCTGTGCTAGGGACCAGGAAGTTCCCTCTAGTGGCTGCCTACTAGACAGCCACTAGGGGAGGACTTAACCCTGCAAGGTAATTATTGCAGTTTATAAAAAACTGCAATAATTACACTTGTAGGGTTAAGGGTAGTGGGAGTTGGCACCCAGACCATTCCAATGAGCAGAAGTGGTCTTGGTGCCTGGAGTGTCCCTTTAATAATGATTAAAATTCAAAAGATTATTACAAAACATTTCCCCTTTGTGTTAGTGTGTCAGGGTACCTGTGGTCTCTACCTCCGAAAGAGGTAGAGACTTAGCTGTTCCTCCATGCAGACGGTCTGATGGCTCCCTTCCCCGCGGTCTATCCGGTCATGCTAGGCCGGCCGCGAGGGAGTGACTGCCTTTTACAGCATCTAGGCAGGAAGTAGTCATCAGGACACTCCCCCGGAACGACCTGTCAGTCAATTGCTGCAGGACCAATCAGGACGCCTCGGAGGCGTGGTTACTGCTCTGAACAGGGTATTTAACAGAGCTTCTTTCATTAGCTCATTGCCCTGTCGTGGTTCTAGCTTGTTCTAGTCACTCAGTGCTTGTGTATTCTATTATCCCTTTTGGTTTTGACCCGGCTTGTTTACCTTACTCTGCTTATCTCTGTTACCCTTGATTCGGCTTGTCTCTCGCTTACCTGTCTTATGTTACCCTCGACCTCGGCTTGTCTTTGACCATTCTATACTGTACTACTTACGTTAGTCCGGCCATTCTAAGGTCCGGTATACGTATCTGGCTACTGTTTGTACTCTGCGTGTTGGATCCCTGTCCCGATCCTGACATTACGACAGGGCCAATGGATCCTGCAAGTACAAACAGTCAGCTGGCTGCTCCTGATCCTAGGTTTGAAGCCATGGATCACAGAATGGATCAGATGGCGCTTGCGCTACAGGCTCTATTAGCTGGTGCCAATAACCCACCAGAGGAGATACGTAATACCCCTGTTTCTCCTGTCGGTTCAGGTCTAGAGGTAGCCACAGTGGGTGCTTCTTCTCACATTACCCCCCCAGTACGCTATGGTGGGGCTCCTGAGAAGTGTCGTGGTTTTTTAAACCAAATTAGTATCCACTTTGAATTGCAACCTCGCTCTTATCCTACAGATAGGGCAAAAGTAGGATTTATTATCACCCTACTCATTGAGAAAGCTCTGAGAAGGGCCAACCCACTATGGGAGAACGATAATCCATTAGTTTATAACTATAACGCATTTGTAGCTGCTTTTAGAAGAACATTTGACCCTCCAGGTAGAAAGGTTAATGCAGCCAGATTACTGTTGCGCCTGAGACAGGAGAACCAAACACTGGTGGATTATGCACTAGAGTTCAGGTCTCTGGCGGCAGAAATCAAGTGGAATGAGCAGGCGTATATGGATGTATTTTTGAATGGCCTATCTGATGTAATCCTTGATGAGGTTGCTACCAGAGAACTCCCTGAGAATTTAGAGGATTTAATTTCGTTCATCTCTCGTATAGATGAACGTCTAAGAGAGAGACAGAACACTCGAGAGAGGAACCAGAGACCTTCTTTTAGGTTAGCTCCCGCTGTTCCAAGTCCTGACTCCACGATATCTTTGCTTACTGAACCTATGCAGATAGGGTATACCCGCCTCTCTGAGGAGGAAAGACAGCACAGGAGAAGAGAGGGTTTGTGTATGTATTGTGGAGCCAAGGGTCATTTACGCTCGAACTGTTCTAACCGCCCGGGAAACGCTCGCACCTAAGTCTCTCTAGAGGACAGGCCTTGGGTGTTTCTATTTTGTCCTCTACTCCTGATTATAAAGATCACAGGCTTCTGCTACCAGTTTCCTTAACTTGGGGGAAGGAAGTAGTAAGGGCTATGGCATTGATAGATTCCGGTGCTGCTGAGAATTTTATCGACCAAGCCTTTGCTAGTAAGAACAATTTCCCATCCCAGCTAAGGGAGACACCTTTGGCCGTTGAGGCCATAGATGGTAGACCACTACTAGACCCTGTTATCTTTCGTGAGACCATACCCATTAATTTAAATGTTGGTATCCTACACGTGGAGAATTTATCTCTTCTGCTCATTTCGTCTCCTTCCGTTCCCATAGTTCTGGGGTACCCATGGTTGAAAAAACATAACCCTATTATCGATTGGGAGTTAGGAGAGATACTCTCGTGGGGCCAGGGCTGCCAGGATCGGTGTTTGTGCAAGGTTTCTCCATTAGCTAATATTAACATACCGGAGAATCCTACTCAGTCCACAGAAAGACAAATACCAGACCTTTACCTAGACTTAAGGGCAGTGTTTGACAAGAAGAATGCCGATTCTTTGCCTCCACACAGGTCATTTGACTGTAAGATTAAGCTTCTACCCGGCACTATGCCTCCGAGGGGCCATGTATATCCTTTGTCTGTTCAGGAAAACTCGGTTCTAGAGGAGTATATTCGGGAGAATTTAGAAAAGGGATTCATCAGGAGGTCTTCTTCTCCGGCCGGGGCTGGGTTCTTTTTCATTAAGAAGAAGGATGGCACGCTGAGACCTTGTATCGATTACCGAGGCTTGAATAAAATAACTGTCAGAAATGCCTATCCTATCCCACTGATTACCGAGTTATTTGATCGTCTTAAGGGCTCCAAAATCTTCACCAAGTTAGATCTCAGAGGGGCTTACAATTTGGTGAGAATCCAGCAAGGTCACGAGTGGATGACGGCATTCAATACCCGGTATGGCCATTACGAATACACTGTGATGCCATTTGGACTATGCAATGCTCCTGCAGTATTTCAAGATTTGATTAATGAGGTACTTAGGGAGTTTCAGCATGATTGTGTTATCGTTTACCTGGACGACATACTAATACACTCTAAGGAGATTGAGACTCACCATAGACAGGTCAGAAAGGTATTACACAAGCTGCTGCAACATGGTCTATATTGCAAATTGGAGAAGTGCAGTTTTGATCAGTCTCAGGTAGACTTTCTTGGATACGTGATTTCTGGGGAAGGTTTTAAAATGGATCCTGTAAAACTTCAATCTATTTTAGACTGGCCCTTGCCCAAAGGACTCAAGGCTATCCAAAGGTTTATTGGTTTTTCCAACTACTATAGGCGCTTCATTAAAGGATACTCCTCTATCATTGCGCCTATTACCAATATGACCAAACAAGGGGCTGATACTAAGTTCTGGTCTAAGGAGGCTCTGGGTGCTTTCAAGACTCTCAAGGAACTTTTTGCCTCGGCTCCCATTCTAGTCCATCCTGATACGACTCTGCCTTTCTTGCTCGAGGTCGATGCCTCTGAGACAGCAGTTGGGGCTGTTCTGTCTCAAAGGTTAGGGGTGGATAAACCGTTACACCCTTGTGGTTTCTTCTCTAAGAAATTTTCTGGGCCTGAGAGCAGATATGACATCGGGGAAAGGGAACTGTTAGCAGTCATTAAAGCCTTAAAGGAGTGGAGACATTTGTTGGAGGGGACCCTACACCCTATTACGATTTTGACGGACCACAAAAACTTGTCCTATATTGGGGAGGCTAAGCGCTTATCCTCTAGACAAGCTCGTTGGTCCTTATTCCTGACTCACTTCAATTATGTACTGACTTACAGACCTGGTTCTAAAAACTCTAAAGCCGATGCATTATCTCGCCAATATGAACCTTCTACTGTACCTGAACCAGTTCTTTCTTCTATAGTTCCGAAATGCAATATCATTGCTAATACGAATCTCAGGATTCATTCTCCATTATTGGCCGAGATCATTAAGTTGCAACATCTAGCACCTAAACAGACTCCTGCGGGCCGTCATTTCGTTCCTCCTGCTCTTCAACTGGAACTTTTACAGTGTTTACATAATAGCAAGATGGCGGGACATCCTGGTATTCGCAAGACTTACGCGTTGATCTCTAAGGACTTCTGGTGGCCTGCTTTACGGAGGGATATTGAGGAGTTCATCGCTGCATGTGAAGTTTGTACTAAAACCAAACAACCCCATACGCTTCCATGTGGATTCCTGCAACCCTTGGAGGTCCCAGAAAGACCATGGTACTGTTTGGCCATGGACTTTATTGTCGATCTACCTATCTCTAAAAGACAGACTGTTATCCTCACCGTGGTTGACAGGTTTACTAAGATGGCACACTTCATTCCCCTGCCTAAACTCCCGTCTTCTCCCGAATTGGCAGAGATATTCGCTAAGGAGATTTTTCGCCTACATGGGATACCCTCTCAAATTGTATCGGACAGAGGCTCCCAATTTGTTTCCCGCTTTTGGAGGTCCTTCTGCTCTCAACTTGGTATTAAATTAAACTTTTCTTCTGCCTATCATCCTCAGTCTAACGGAGCTGCTGAACGTACCAACCAGAAAATTGAACAATATTTACGATGCTTTGTTTCTGAACACCAGGATGATTGGGTCGGTTTGATTCCTTGGGCGGAGTTTGCACACAACAATCTCGTTTGCGATTCTACTCATTCAAGCCCCTTCTTCATGAATTATGGTTTTCATCCGTCTATTCTTCCTTCGGATTCTCCTTCCCAGGGGGTACCGTCGGTTGATGTTCATGTTGCCAATTTGAGGAAGTTGTGGGATCAAACTCGACAAATCCTTGTGCACAACTCTATGTTGGTCAAGAAACACGCTGATAAACGTAGAAGGGCGGCTCCGGTCTTTGTTCCTGGTGATAGGGTATGGCTGAGCACGAGGAACATCCGTTTAAAAGTGCCCTCCATGAAGTTCGCTCCTCGTTATATTGGACCCTACAGGGTGCTGACCCGTATTAATCCAGTTGCGTATCGTTTAGCTCTTCCTAATACCTTACGCATCCCGAACTCGTTTCACGTTTCATTGCTGAAACCACTCATATGTAACAGATTTTCCTCCACAATAGCCCCTCCTCGCTCCGTTCAGGTGGAGGGTCAGGAGGAGTATGAGGTTAACTCTATTATTGATTCTCGAATCTCCCGGGGGAGAGTACAATATCTGGTTGATTGGAAGGGATATGGTCCTGAGGAGAGGAGTTGGGTACCTCAGGAGGATGTTCATGCTCCCCGTCTCCGCAGGGCGTATCACTCTCGCTTCCCATCTCGTCCCGGTTCATTCCGCCCGGTGGGCGTATCTGAGAGGGGGGGTACTGTCAGGGTACCTGTGGTCTCTACCTCCGAAAGAGGTAGAGACTTAGCTGTTCCTCCATGCAGACGGTCTGATGGCTCCCTTCCCCGCGGTCTATCCGGTCATGCTAGGCCGGCCGCGAGGGAGTGACTGCCTTTTACAGCATCTAGGCAGGAAGTAGTCATCAGGACACTCCCCCGGAACGACCTGTCAGTCAATTGCTGCAGGACCAATCAGGACGCCTCGGAGGCGTGGTTACTGCTCTGAACAGGGTATTTAACAGAGCTTCTTTCATTAGCTCATTGCCCTGTCGTGGTTCTAGCTTGTTCTAGTCACTCAGTGCTTGTGTATTCTATTATCCCTTTTGGTTTTGACCCGGCTTGTTTACCTTACTCTGCTTATCTCTGTTACCCTTGATTCGGCTTGTCTCTCGCTTACCTGTCTTATGTTACCCTCGACCTCGGCTTGTCTTTGACCATTCTATACTGTACTACTTACGTTAGTCCGGCCATTCTAAGGTCCGGTATACGTATCTGGCTACTGTTTGTACTCTGTGTGTTGGATCCCTGTCCCGATCCTGACATAGTGTTACTGCATTTCACATGAAAAATAAAGTTAAATATTCTGAAAAGAACAGATAATTAATTTCTTCGGTAGTATTGCCCTTACTCCCCTCGTAACAATATATGAATTATTAATATGGCCACTGTCTTCAATTGTTACATTTTTTAGAAAGATCCTAGAGTTATGTTCATAAATACCAAGTTTCTTGTGCATCCATCTATATTATGAACGTTATGAGAGATGAGAGATAATATGAGAGAATCTGTCTTACTATAGATTAAGACTATTTTGTACATTTTACCTACTTATGAAAATTGATCATTCAGCAATATGCACATTCCAAGCATTTCTTAATTCTTTTAAAACATGCTATCCTTTGTCACCCATGATGGAAGGCTGTTTCAGGCATTTACTTCCCTAGCTGATCAGTATTTTTAAATTGAAATTACAATATGGTAGGGCAATATTGATTTGTGAAAATGGTTAGAAATTGATGCAGTGTATTTCTTTTAGCTTTTTCACATTTCGCATACTGTGTTTTTCTAATTTTTTTATTTAAGATTTTTTTTTATTTTTTTTTAGTTTACATTGTGTGACAAACTGCCATTTGCCACTGTGCATTGGAGAGGACTAATTGCTAGCCTCCTGCCCTGCGACTATGGCCCTGGGATGTATTGCCCTTTAACCCCTTAAGGACCAAACTTCTGGAATAAAAGGGAATCATGAAATGTCACACATGTCATGTGTCCTTAAGGGGTTAAGGAACTGAGTTGGGGCTTATGGACTTATATTATGCTGTTTCTGGCCCTTTAACTGTGTTGTACAAAGAATGAGTACGTTTGAACTGGCACTTCGAATGCAGTCGAAGTGCCGAAGTCGTCGAAGTGGCCGCCATTCGAATAACGAACACGTGGCGGCGGCCATCTTAACTTATTCGAACGCGGTCAGCGGTGTGGTTGCAGCCAAATCTATGGAATTCTTTTCGGCTACCCAATTGCACGAACACCGCTGACCCGTACCTTCTACTCTACTTCGACACTGCGGCTGGAGACTAAGTCCAGTTCGAAGATTCAAATGCTCGTTCGAATGGGACTTAGTCATTTTCTCGGTGTAAAATAGACCGACCGCACAGCCCAAATCCATGGAACTGTTTTGGGCATGAAAATGTACTCGGTCAAAAGTGACTTATATCTATCTCCCGAACGGCTGAACGGATTCAAATGATTTTTGGGTATGTTTGTATTTGGAATGTGCTGATTATTAAGTATGGTATATTAAGTATAGAGTTATGAAAGTTGGGTAAAAAGAATGTTTTAAACTGTACGGATAATTGGGTTACCTCTCAGGCTAAGGGGAGGAGATGTGTGGGATGTAATCATTGTGTGATTGGGTAATGTATAATTGTCTGTGGGTGTCTCCCTTGCATGGGAGAATTGCATAAAAACAGAGTGTGTGTCATAAAACCTCAGTTCTTCTTGACCCTCAACACGTAGTCTTGTCTCGTGATTGGAGGGGACTGCTATATTCACACTGGGGATTGCTATGCTCTGCATACTCCCTGGAGCCTTAATCACTTAGTTCTTTTAAGAGCTTGTTCCTGTTACGCTCTCCTTGGAGGAGAGGTCTTCCCCACACGGTCCTGGAGGACATAAGCTGATCCAGGGTGGAAGGAAGAAGGCGAGACTCCAGTTAAGCTACGGCGGTTGTGGAGTCTGCGGTTGTTGTGGTGTCTGCTGCAGTGCTTGGAGTCCTCAGGAAGCGCTAGGAGCATCCTTCAACGGAGGTACCCAGTCGGGGTGCCAGGTGATCCATTACACATTGCATTCTTTAATATAACATTGCATATTCATAATTGCATAATGGATTACATGCAACATGAATGGAATACAAACTTGAACAACAAGTATTTTGCTGCACATCTTATCAACATGTTATATAGGAAAATATTGCAGCACAGATAAATATATTAAAATACATTACTAGGCGTATATGATAACACCACTTTTACATGTTGAAGAGATGAAGCAATGCAATCCTGATCAAACTTGATTGAAGTAAATATTCTATCTGGATTACATAGACACTTTAGAGGATTGGAAATGGCTCTACCAAATTAGTATCTGATCATATTTCTATATATACTATCAAATAATGCTGAACCATTTCTTAAGATTTGCTTAAATTTCCTCAAGAAGGCCCATTTAAAGTAGGTGTACGGTGCCCTCCCAAATATTTAATACTGGAGCGTGCCCAAAATAAACTCTGAAGGATTTTCATAGCTGTTTTTTTTTTTAGCAAAATTGTTCATGTTTAAACCCAAAATCTCATATTTAGAAAATATTGATCTTAAAGTTAGCCATAAAGCTGAATCTCTCCAGTGATGCTTTGACTTGTGATATCTTTATAATTACCAATACGGATACCGCACTCTCCTGAATCCCAGGGTGCAACCGGGTCTGTGGTTGGCCAATCCTCACAATGTGATTTGCAAAAAGGAAATCATAGTCCAGGTACTCAAGTTCAATCCAGTGGGCAGGTTTATTGGAGCAAAATCAAAACAGCGTTTCGTCCCACAACAGGGCCTTTGTCAAGCTTGACAAAGTCCCTGTTGTGAGCCGAAATGTTATTTTGATTTTGCTCCAATAAATCTGCCCACTGGATTAAACTTGAGCGCCTGGACCATCATTACTTTTTTGACTTGTGACATCAACTGGATGCTTTCCTACGAGGAGGGCATAATGCATTCGCTGAACTTTCCACAAATGCACATAAGGTCCCCCCATCAGATGATGTTGGAGAAGGCAGAGCGCCAACCTAGCGCCAAGTGATCTCGGTGCTGAAATTGGTTAAGTGAGTAATGGGTATTTAACCCTGTAACTGCCGGGGAGAGGACCACAAGAGATAGGGGGACCAGAGAGACCTATAGCGTTAGGAATACAACTTTGTATTGCTAACACTTTAGAACCCTTTTAAATTTACTTTGAATTCTTACTTTAGTAAATAACCTTCTTAGTGTATTATATATATATAGTATATAATACATATAGTAGAATCTAAGATAATTTACAAAATAAAAAACAAATTATAAAACCAACTTTTTATACAAACCTCAACAAGTTTAGTGATATACAGTAAACTGAAGAGAATTTATATAATAGGCAATCAGTGTTCCTATGGTAAGAATCTGAAGCGAGCAAAATTACTACTTATGTTTTTGGCCTTTAACTTGCTTCAAACCAATAAGCATAAAAAAGCATTTGCGTCTTGTGTTATGAAAAAAGAACCAGCAATATGTTTCAGTAGTTATGCTTGCATTTTTTGGTCTTAATGTAATGAGCTCTGAAGAAGTAAAAAGGAAATTTAGATTTTATCATCCACAATCTTGCCACAGTCCACAAACTGTACTTCTACATTTATTTCAAAATACTCCAAAATAGTAATATAAATAGTATACAAGCTTCATATTTTTTTCCGCAAATGTTTTTTAGCAGTAATGAACAGTTCTTGTTAATGCAAGAAAAGTAGAGCTTTATATCAAGAAGCAAACATTTAGGTGCTAATTTAATCATCCCAAGATTAGATAGCATGATAACATTTGCAAAGGTCATCAACCCTGTTTAGCAGCATAGAGTGTGAAGCCAGTGGCAATAAGAGTTGTTTAATGTTTCCAAATGAAGGCTTTGTAATTAGGTTATGAACTCTACTTTGCTCATATTAATGTGAGAAACCTGTTTATTAGTACAAGACATAATTCAAACATAAAACTCCCAATTCAGATGGGATGAAAAGCGAATACAAATTATTGTCTATCTCCTCTTTTACCTATTTGGAATCTTTATAATTTGGCATACTTGTATAATGATCTTTGTGCAACTGTGGCCACAGCCCTGCTTGTGGATTATGTCCACGGAGCTAAGTAGGGCCTTGCAGGGCCAGTATCATGGGCTGAGAGCATCAGCTGAGCACTTTAAGGGCTATGCTTAGCTCAGGGGGAAACCTTTAGCTTCTCCTGTAGGACAAGCCGGATTTGGCATGGGCATCCTGGGGACAAAGGTACATTGTCAAACCATGTTTAGAAAGTTAACAAATTACTTAGGAAGGGCACCAGAACCACTACAGTGATCCGTGGTGTTTATGATGCTTGGAGTATCCCTTTAACAAACAAGCTGTAGTTATTATGGTGCTTGGATTGTTTCTTTAAATGCATGTGGAAAACAGTATGTAGTAATCAGAAACATTTTGTCTTATTATTGTAAATGAATAACATAACATATATTATACATTACAAGAGGATTAGTGAGATCCTTGGGATTGTAAACTCAAGTGGTGAAAAAAGTATAGCAAACATAGGCGTGCGCAGCCTGTTGCATTAGGGTGTGCACCCTAAAGCACAAACACACACGCCGCGTGTATGTATTTTTATATACACATACACACACACATACATACATACATACATACACACACACATATATATACACATATATATATATATATATATATACAAATATACATAGGTGCAGTGTGTGATTGTGAGCGGTGCAGCGTGTAAGGGGTGCAGTGTGTGTGATTGCGAGGAGTACAGTGTGGTGTAATTGTGAAGGGTGCAGTGTGTGATTGTGAGGGGTACAGTGTATGTAATTGTAAGGGGTACAGTTTGTGTAATTGTGAGGGATACAGTGTGTATGATTGTGAGGGGTGCACTGTGTGGGCGACAGGGGTTAGGAGGGTGGAGGGGCAAAGACAGGGGTTGGGGGTAGAGGGACAGGAGGTAGGGGGGTGGAGGGGCAGTGACAAGAGGTAGCGGGAGTAGACGGTTAGTGACAGGGGTTAGGGGATAGAGGGGGAGTAACGGGTTAGGGGGATAGAGGAGTAGTGACAGGGGTTAGGGGGATAGAGGGGTAGTGACAGGGGGTGGGGGAGTGGAAGGGCAGTAACAGGGGTTAAGGGGGTGGAGAGGCAGTGACATGGGTTAGGGAGGTAGAGGGGCAGTGACAGGTGTTAGGGGTAGAGGGGTAGTGACGGGATAGAGGGGTAGTGACAGGGGTTAGGGGGGTAGTGACAGGAGTTAGGGGGGTAGAGGGGCAGTGACAGGGGGTGGGGGGGAGTGGAGAGGCAGTGACAGGTGCTGGGGGGTGGAGAGGCAGTGACATGGGTTAGGGGGTAGAGGGGCAGTGACAGGGGTTAGGGGGGTAGTGACAGGGGTTAGGGGGTAGTGACAGGGGTTAGAGGGGTAGTGACAGGGGTTAGAGGGGTAGTGACATGGGTTAGGGGGTAGTGACAGGGGTTAGGGGGGTAGTGACAGGGGTTAGGGGGGTAGTGACAAGGGTTAGGGGGTAGTGACAGGGGTTAGGGGGTTAGAGGGGTAGTGACAGGGGTTAGAGGGGTAGTGACAGGGGTTAGGGGGTAGTGACAGGGGTTAGGGGGGTAGTGACAAGGGTTAGGGGGTAGTGACAGGGGTTAGGGGGTTAGAGGGGTAGTGACAGGGGTTAGAGGGGTAGTGACAGGGGTTAGAGGGGTAGTGACAGGGGTTAGGGGGTTTGTGACAGGGGTTAGAGGGGTAGTCACAGGGGTTAATGGGGGTAGTCACAGGGGTTAGGGGGTAGTGACAGGGGTTAGGGGGTTAGAGGGGTAGTGACAGGGGTTAGAGGGGTAGTGACAGGGATTAGAGGGGTAGAGGGGTAGTGACAGGGGTTAGGGGGTAGTGACAGGGGTTAGAGGGGTAGTGACAGGGGTTAGGGGGGTAGTGACAGGGGTTAGAGGGCTAGGGACAGGGGTTAGGGGGGGTATGGGGGCAGAGGCAGGGTGGGGGGGCAGTGAGTGACAGGGGACAGAGGGGGGTTTAAATACCTGCCCTGGTGGTCCAGTGGGTGCCCTCTCTCTTCAGTCTGCAGCTCCGCCGGGAGTGAGCTGCAGACCACATGGTGAGTCTCGCGATCTCCAGTCAGGGCGTTGCCGCGGCAACGCTCTGACAGGCTGGAGATCGCGAGACACCTCAGTCTGCAGCTCACTCCCGGCGGAGCTGCAGGCTGAGGATCAGGGCAGACGGACAGGAGGGGCCTCGCACCCGGCGGCATTGTGGGCAACCCGCCGGGCCCCCTCCTGTGTCGGGTCCTCGGTCATAGACCAGGCACACCCGGCACACCCCGTGCGCACGCCTATGATAGCAAATATGCCTTGCGGTGTATGTGTTATTACTGATGCTAACAGTGCTAATTATTGGTGTCAAAATAATGAGCAGATAAGTTGCCACCTTCCATTTAATATATATAGTAGTCAAAATGGATAAGTGTAACTGTAAGCCAGATTTGCACACACCAAACTTGGTGAAATGGTTTATAGAATTGAGAGAGCATTTAGGAGAAAGCTCATTATTAAATGTTTAAAAGAGTTTGCCAGAAGAAGGATAGACTATAGTGAAGTAACATTTCCCAAGAACCAATAGTAGGTATTTACTATCAAGAAGAATATGTATTATTAATTACATACTTTTGTCCACTCTCCTTTACTTGCAGTGTTTTTTTTTACTTTTCGTGTGTCACGGAGCCCACCGGATCTGATTCTGTCACAGAGCGGTTTCGGAAATAGTGGGTACATATCTTTGCGGTGGAAACCGACCAGTTCACACTTACCCTACTAAAGCGGCACTCGCTGGTCTCACTCCAAAACAGTCTTGGTCCCGATAGGCCCTCCTCATGCTCCTCCCCTGACACAGGGCCGGGCCTGATATAATTAGCTGCAAGTCAGAGCCTTTTAAGGCTCCTAGTTAACCCCTTAGTCTCTGACCATTGGGAATGTGTGTGTGACGTCACACACGCATGTTCCAATGTCCCATGCTCCCCTGCAGCCAATCATAGAGTACCCTAGGCTATTTAAAGTGCCCTGTTGTGGTTTCCATTGTGGTCATCCGTGAGCGCTTTTATGGTATTGTTTGTGTATTTTGACTTTGGCTTGTTACTTGACTATTCTGCTATATGCTATATGCTATATGCTGCATGCTATATATCATCACTATTTTGCCATAGTTCACTTTAATGTCACATTTATAGACTGTAAGCTCGTTTGAGCAGGGTCCTCTTCAACCTATCGATCCTGTAAGTTTTCTTGTAATTGTCCTATTTATAATTAAATTCCCCCTCTCATAATATTGTAAAGTGCTATGGAATCTGTTGGCGCTATATAAATGGCGATAATGATAATAATAATTATAATAATAATAATTGCATCCCTACCTTTCTCCTCACAGACACATTTGCCTTATCCTGTTAAATTTTCAGTAATGTAATACATTTCATAACATAATAAGAATAAGAATAAAATTTTACAAAATAAACTTCATTATTGTTTTCCATTCCAGTTCCTTTTTATTCTTATACTCTATTTTTGGGACACCCTTCTAGAATTTAAAAGCAAAAATGAAAAAAAAAAAAGGGGATCTCTGTTTTCTTTTCTTTTGAAATAGTACATAAAGCTATATTTTACAGTACTTACTAACAATGTTGCCAGCTGTTTGAAATTATTCCCAAAGTAGATATTAGGACATGGTGGTTACCTTAAATACCAGAACGCAATTGAGTAAAACATATTTTACATAAACTCTTTCTTTTAAACCCAGCATGTGCGGGCTTTGTCCCAAATGTTTAAGATTTGAGAACTTAATGAGCCCTTGGTACGAAAATACTAAATCTTCTCAAAAAATGACCAGATGCGATCTAAGCAAAATCTGCCTTTTAAAAGACAGAACTACTTTACGTTGTAACTGAACTGAAAACCTTCACCATTTAAGTAGGCCCCAAGAGGTTGGGAGGTGCAGCATCAGTAGTTCACAACAGATGTTCAATTCTATCAGTCATTCTCAAAAGACACATAATACAAAGCTTAAAGAGCTTAACATTAATAACATTGTAGGAATGTAAGACCTACATAGTTCTGATCCCAGTTTTGGAAATGCAGAGGAGTACCCTACTTGACATAATAAAAATGCACATGTATAGACTACTAAAGTCAGGGGTGTTGAAATATAGATCTCCAAATATAGTAAAATGGCATCTTCTATTATTATTATATTATTTATAGAGCGCCGTCAAATCCCGCAGCACCTTACAATGGGTGGACGAACAGACATGTAGTTGTAACCAGACAAGTTGGACACACAGGAACAGAGGGGTTGAGGGACCTGCTCAATGAGCTTACATGCTAGAGGGAGTGGGGTAAAATGACACAAAAGGTAAGGATAGTATAAGACTAGTGACAGTTGCAGAAGAGGAATCAGTTGGGAGCTATTAAGAGTTTAATTGATACGCTTTTATGAAGAAGTGGGTTTTTGATGATTTTTTGAAGGAGTGGAGACTGGGTGAGCATCTAACGGAGGAGGGAAGCGAGTTCCACAGGAACGGTGCAGCCCTCGAGAAGTCTTGAAGGCGAGCATCAGAGGTGGGAGTACGGACAGAAGATAGACGTAAGTCTTCAGCAGATCGTAAGGGCCTAGACGGGACATACTTGTGTATAAGGGAGGATAGATAGGTGGGAGCAGCATTATGTAGACATTTGAAAGCAAGAACCAGAATTTTAAATTGAGCTCTATATTTTATAGGAAGCCAATGTAGGGACTGACAGAAGGGTGAGGCATGGGAGGTGCGGGCGGACAGGAAGATGAGCCTCGCCGCCGCATTCATTATGGACTGTAACGGCGCAAGTTCTATGATGCTTTGATTTTCTAAAGCTAGCAAACATCATGGAAATTCTACAACATCTGCAAGTCCAACTTTTTTGTTCTGCCCTGATTTAAGTGCTTTCATCATTTTCATGGGTACAATTTGTGCAAAGCTGTCCAACTGCATTCACTGAATAGCTATTTTGTGTAAACGTGTTATCTCAATACAACTCACTGTTTTCAGTGTAAACCCTATTGTGTCTTCTTAGCTGACGAAAATTCTGAAAAGATGACAAAGTTGATTTTCTATATGTTCTGAGACCAAAATCATTGCAATTTAAATCTAAATACGAAAACACTCTGAACAAGACTTTAACAGGGTTATTTGCAAAAGTGAGAAAGTCAGAGTAGCCAAAATGAAAGCAGAGCTGGCTTAGAGAATATTTCTAATTCAGCTATTTTGCCTAAATTGAATTCTCACTTTAGTGATTAACCCTGCTAGTTTATCAACTACATTAAAATGTAGATGCACAAGATACTTCATATCCACCTTATCATTACATAAAGTACAACTTTGCATAGTTACGTGCCCCAAATGCTGACAATGAATGAGAGAACAGATTTTAATTTACTAACTTGTATCTCTTGTACATGAACCACTTCCAATGTCATAGTGTATATACATCAGACCATTAGCACAGTTGGCACCATTCAGCTGTTGTTAGAACAGTTTGATCCTTTTCTAAGTGAAAGATCATAATTAACTGGGACGACTTCGCATTTAAATGTTAATTGCATATTAGGGTTATTGCTCCATAGATATATATCACAGGAGTGAAAGCTACCATGTAATTGAGTGTCATGTGCTGTAAAAAATAAATTTAAAAAACTAAGAAAGTGAACACAAAAATAAGATTACATTTTATTTTGAGTTTTAGGTTTTAAAAGATGAATGGGTGAGTTCCAAACCCCAACTTCAGAAATTACACATAATTTTTTTCCTTGTAGACGGTTTGTCATTAAAGTTTAATTCCTTAAGGACCAAGGCTTTTCAAAGCTATTACCCCACAAATCAAAAATAATACCCCTGAATATTGTGTTTTTGCAAGTATGCACTTAGTTGCTGCTTAAACATCTGTACAGACTGATAAAACCACCTCATTAGGCAGAAAATGCCACATCCTTATTATTATATCGTGTATTTAAAGCAGAATTAGGGCTTCTTTAGATACCCTATATGTATACATAACTCAACATTAAAAATGAATCAAATATTAGAAAATATTTTTAGAAAAATAAAAAAGGGCGATGGTCTTGGCTTCATTGCATTTAATTGTGTGATCTCCAAGCTTGATTGTAAAACTCAATGAAATAATGGATTCCCAGCTCACCAAAATGCTTCTCTTTGAGTCTTACCTGTGCCAGGAGCCAACTGGCTCAATCTGCTTATCATTATTTTAATACTTGGAAGTTCCAACAAGGCCTAGTCAATCTGCCGAGTGGGTGAGACGGCCACTTCCCTGTTTGATGAACAGCTGTGTTATCACAGGAATTCCTTTTGGTTCTGTCCGCCCTCCCTTTGGACCAGTAGTTATCCCGGTCCTCACTGGCTTGTAAAATGTATTAACATGGATTTTGATACTATACTTGCTTCAGCTTGAAACTCAGCACTCAGCACATTCTATCAAGATGGGGCTGCATCTTTTCCTCATGCTGCTTAAGAAGGAATACCATATTGAGCAATCTCTAAGATGTCTGGATGAGCTATTCGACTAGCTGCTCGTCCAGCACAGAAGTCACTTCAGTGTCAGAAGTTGAGGAGTGAGGGCCGGGTGGTGAGTGGGCCTCCCTCGGGCCTTCACCTTAATCAAGCACGAATACCTCATGTTCATAGCCCACCTGTGCTGAAATCCACTAGGAGTAAAACCCCGCTGCACCATCCACGCAGACAGAAAACCAATCACAACATGCGGCAATAAAACATCAGAGCCTCTGTTCCCCCCTTCCCCCCCACCCAGCAGGGAAGGACTGGGATTCTAGGAGCTTCCAAGCACAGTCCTCATGGATGCTGGGCTGGAGGCATTGCACCCATTTTACTGCTGCTCCTGACACCTTTAGCACAAATTACCTGTATTTTTCTAAATCTGGGCATATGCTAAACATGTGCTTGTTAGTTTGGGCAGTTTTCCTGTGACTCTTGTTATGGGACTCTCCCATGTCTTGTTGACACATCGTGATTTTTCTAAGCCATTTCGGCTCTTTTCTAGTTGAATGTGCTATGTACCTTATAAGTGTCTAAATACTTTTTGAATACATATTCGTGTATTAGGCTTTAATTAACATAGTAATGTAGGACTATACTGACCAGTGAACCAGTGGTTTCTTACTGATCATAATCTTATGTCTATATGCTCCGCTCTGCTTACTTATCTTGTTTAAGATTACTGCTCAGACATGTTTGCTGTTTTGTAAATTACCATTATTTCTACAAAATTGTGCTGATTATTCCATTGCCATGCCTATGTTATACTATTTGATATATCTGTGATATAACTTACAGTTTGAAAGTTATAAGTGCAAAATGTGCTGAGATTACAACTTTAATAGGAGTCACAGAATCAAAAACCTCTACACAAAAGTACATATTTGCAGAAAATACATCCCACAGGCATTGTTCCATTTAAGATGTGACAGAATATACACAAAGTCCACAAACACCTGTGTGGTATCCTCTTTACCCACGCCAATAAATTACAAACCATACATACATACAATAGGCGGAGTGTGTATGTTCTTTAGTAGATATTTTGGTAACACAGATATATGAAATTATGTTAGCTGAAAAAACAAAGAGGAGAACCAAATTCTAGTGCAATATTGCCAAGTTTAAAAAGTATGAGTAAGGTAAATCTGTAGTCTTGTACTCACAAGGATGGAACCAGTATCATTAGGCTCAATGGGCAGGCACGTGGGAATGTTTGTGTGGATCCCACTCCCTTCTTGTGCACACGTTAGTTTTAGGTCTTTTGGTCCACTTCACAGATCCACCGGACACCAAGTAGAGTTCAAAAAGTGCTGCAATACTGCACAAACCAAAATACCCTGAGCCCCTGGGGGTCGTAAGCTACAAACATCACCGGAGATTGTTCCACTTAACCATTTTATTACAAACTCTGCTGGTTATATTTAGTTTTTTTTTTTTTTACTATTTTTCATGTGTTTTATTTTGAGTAAATACCCCATATTTATATCCTGGTACTATTATCGGGTACAATGTAAACCTGTGTCTCTATACCTTTGCCTCTATTCTGGTAGAATGATACCTTATATGTATACCTGTGCTCCTGTGGGCACTCTGTACAGTGTGACTGCAACATGTGAGGGAGATCTCCCTCTAATGCTGCAGATCTTGCATGCTGTCTATTTTTAGACGTTGTCATGGTGTCTGCTTCAAAAGTGCCTGCTTTTAGAAGTGGTCATGGTGGTAGGAGTTAGCTTCATAAAAATTACAGAAAATTAAAATTATTACAAAAAATGAAAAAGTCTAAAATCTGCATTTAATCCTTTTGGTATTAGTGTTTTTAAATTAAAGACCCACTACTTCTCATTCCTTCCTAAAAAAATTCTTATGTCACCTCCTCGCCATGTGATAGTGCATTTTTGTATACCAGTGAATTTTAAGCATCCTGTATTTTGGTGTATTAACCCCTTAAGGATGGAGCCAACTGTTCAAGTTTTGATCAAAACAAGACGTAAACAAAAACTGAAATTTGCGCTATTTGTCTGTTCAACCATAATTCACCTGTTTCATATTAAGTGCACCCACACTTATTATATATCATTTTGTTCAGGAGAAACAGGACTTTGATTTCACATGAACTATTCATATGTAAAATATAATTTATTATGAATAAAATCTAGAAAAGTTTGAGAAATTAAGATTTTTAAAAATATCTTTAGTTCTGCGTGGCATGCACATACTGTATATACTCGAGTATAAGCCGGCCCGAATATAAGCCGAGGCCCCTAATTTTACCCCCAAAAAATGGGAAAACTTATTGACTCGAGTATAAGACTAGGGTGGGAAATGCAGCAGCTACTGGTACATTTCTAAATAAAATTAGATCCTAAAAAAAATATACTAATTGAATATTTATTTACAGTGTGTGTATAATGAATGCAGTGTGTGCGTATGAGTGCAGTGTGTGCGTATGAGTGCAGTGTGTGCGTATGAGTGCAGCGTGCGTATGAGCGTATAAGTTAATTATTTTTTTATTTTATTATTATTATAATTTTGTTATTTTTTTTTCGTCCCCCCTCCCTGCTTGATATATGGCAGGGAGGGGGGCTCTCCTTCCCTGGTGGTCCAGTGGGGGGGAGAGGGAGGCTGTCAGAGCTGTAACTTACCTGTCCTGCAGCTCCTGTCAGCTCCCTCCTCCTCCGCGCCGTCCGTTCAGCTCTTCTGTCAGCTCACACTGTAAGTCTCACAATACAGACTATTGACTCGAGTATAAGCCGAGTTGGGGTTTTTCAGCACAAAAAATGTGCTGAAAAACTCGGCTTATACTCGAGTATATACGGTATTTGTAAACAGCAATGTCTCTTGAGTACAACAGTACCCCCCATGTACAGGTTTTATGGTGAAAGTTACAGGGTCAAATATAGGATGGTTCATTTTTCAATTTATACACATTGAAATGTTGCCTTTGCCACTGTATCATAGCCCAGAAACTATAATTACCCCAATGATAGCATACCTTTTGCAAAAGTAGACAATCCAGGGTATTCAATATGGGGTATGTCCAGTCTTTTTTAGTAGCCACTTAGTCACAAACACTGGCCAAATTTAGCGTTTATATTTGTTTGTGTGTGAAAAATGCAAAAAACTAATATGAACGCTAACTTTGGCCAGCGTGTGTGACTAAGTGGCTACTAAAAAAATCATACCCCATTTGCAATACCTTGGGTTGTCTACTTTTGCAAATGGTATGTCATCATGGGGGTAATTCTTTTCCTGGGCTACCATACGGCCTCAAAGGCAACATAACCAATTTGGCAAAATGTTTAGCAAGCATATAATTTTTCTATATTTATACTATATATTTATATTTCCCTCCATTTTTATCTGAGGCATTTACCAATATTTATCTTGTATGTTATTTTAACTTTTTTTTTATATTACTTACATTACCTTTTTATTGTGGTCTTTTATCAGAAGTATATGTTTTTTATGATAGCTACATCAGCTATAATGGCAGGTATTCTTCCCAAACATTATCCATTTTCAGTAGTTTACCTTTATTCTATTTATTACCCTCTTAATATGGCCGCTATGCTGTTTCTATTTATCTAGTACCCTCCTAAGATGGCCACAATGCCTGACCATGTGATCATGCCAGTTTTTACTGCATGCAACCTTTTTATGTTCTTTTATTGGAGAGGCATATTTTTCCATTGCCTTGTCCTAATAAACGTCCCATTCGTGTTTCGGCTCCTCCCCTGGATTAAACACATGTCCAGTCCTTTCCTTTGCCCTTCCCCGAACTACATGCACCATAATTCCCTAAGAATATAGTTATACGCTCGGCGATCGCTACAAGGCGATTGGCCTAAGCAAACTACATATCCCATAATGTATTGTGCCTTAATTCCGCAATATTTTAGCACCACCTTCTACTCTCTATTTTTTTTTAGCACCTTTCTTCTAAGCACTTGTTTTTAATGTTTATGATTTTATCAACATAAATAATGTTTGGTATATTTGTGACCTAATGTTTTGTGTCTCCAGTCAAAGTCACGTGATCACAATTGCAGTCATGTGACAATGATGTCATTCTGGTGGCAATTTTCAAACTTGAAGTGTTTTGAAGCCTATATAAATGTATTGATGTCAGGTATGTGTTTTATCCTCTTGAAAAAGACCTAATGGGAAAAACATGTTGTGGTTTTTACCTTATTTATGTTATAATAAAGTATTTTTGGCTACCCTTTTATGCTGTAAGCCATATACGTTTTAGCAATTATTTTTAGATTTTATTTTATTTTTTTAACTTGACATCTGGATTTTATTTTCCTGAGTTCCCTGTGGACTACCGTTTAATGAATCCTAGAAGGATATCCTGCAAGTGGGGATTTAAACTACTGCATTTAAACTACTGCATGCTGTTTTACCTAGAACTGGTTAAAGCTCTAGCTGTCTAGCATATGTGAGTTGACTATTTATTTAAGTGTTGTATGTCTAACATTCTACTATCATAATGCACTATTGGTCCTGCCTTGTCTGTGGTTTTTTTCATATGCTGTTACTAAGGGAAGTTGCCCAATCAGCACCGTACCAGAGCTAGAAGATGGGCTGCTAACTCTAAGACTGTGCCCTATCATTTTTTTTTTTTCCGATTTCTGGATTTTTCTGTGGACTCTTTTTATTTTTATTGGTTGTAACAGAGTTATATTTATTTCTGCCTAGGTTGGTATTTTTCTTGGCGCTACCTGTATTTTTGTTCTACTGTTCTAGTTTTTTCAAGGGTTTGGGGAAATCCCCTACCTTCAAGTGTGGTGCCTCCCATATCCCTGTTTTCATTTATTCAGCGCTGCTCTACTTCTTGTGTTTTACATAGTTACATAGCCTTCCTCACATATGCTTTTGCTATTGATCCAAAAGAAGGCAAACAATCCTAGTCTGAAGCGCTTCCAATTTTGCAACAAACTAGGAAAAAATTCCTTCTAGACCCCAAAAGAGCAGTCAGATGTCTCCTTGGATCAATCAGCTATTAAGCGACTATTTAGAAATTATATCCCTGTATGTTATGTTTTTGCAAGTATTTATCCAATTGCAGTTTAAACATCTGTATGGACTCTGATAAAACCTCTTCAGGCAGAGAATTCCATATCCTTATTGCTCTTACTGTATAAAAACCTTTTCTTTGCCTTAGATGAAATCTCCTTTCTTCCATCCTAAATGTGTGACCTCGTGTACGATGTATAGCCCTGTTTATGAACAGATTTCCAGATAATGGTTTGTACTGGCCCCGAATATATTTGTATAACGTTATCATATCTCCCTCTCAGGCGCCGTTTTTCCAAACTAAAGAGATTTACATTTTATAACCTTTATTCATAGCTAAAATGCTTTTTTTGCATTCCTTTAATCGATTTTGTAGCTCACCTCTGCACTTTTTCTAGTTTTAATGCATGCAAGCTTTTATTTTAAATGATAACAATTATAGTAATTTTCCTTTAAATGCAGTGTAGAATACCCAGTATTAAACACCCGATGTGGAGCAGCAGTAAAAAAGCCAGGTCTTAGCTGAATTAGAAATCATCACTGCAGGCCATCATCCGATATTTGTATTTTACTCCAGCACCATATCCTTTCAATTTCTCATAGATGATCATACATAGGCTAAATTTGGTCATAACGGCATATAACTTTGTTGTTGTCCTACCATGCATTCTGTTGGCTATCAGCATGCAGTAAGATAAATAGTTATGTGGTTATTTAGCACACTGACATATGGAATCTTGCATAAATATCCACCCCACTTGAACATTTGTTACAAACTGGGACTAAAATATATTTTATTATATTTTTTTTGTCATTTTTATTTACATCATGCTTAACAATTTGACGACTGTGACATCTATAATGAAAAAATTGGAAATGATACAGAACAACTATGATTCTGCCTGAGGAGGAGTATGCACCAAACCTCAGGGACTAGTTAAGAAGGGTATTAGTCAGAAAAGTAACCAAGAGGTTAGTGGCAACGATTTATAGGAGAAAGCATGGTCAATGCAGCATCATGTTCATTGGCTGAGAGCAGTCAGCTGACACTATCAGCCAATAAGAGTTGTCCTGCACTAACCACATACATCAAAATATTTCATCACTAACAGTATGGTAAACTTGAATTTAACTTTGCCATCTTAGGTCAAAATCAACGCCATTGACATATATGTAAGTTATTAAATGTACAAATTCTGTAATTTTGTCCTAAATTTCACAAACTGATCTAGTAAATAAAATCTTAAAGAGTTTATTCACTAAACAACAAATAATAGAGAATTAAAAACGAAATTGCAAGATGTAGGCTAAAATGTGCACTTTACCTCCTCCTTCAGTGGTACACCACTAGACAACCGAATAATAGCAAAGCTGGATCACTCAAAAACAAAATAATTGTATTATACTTGACAACAATAAATACAGGGTTATTTATGAAATTAAGAATTTAAGGTGAATTCTAAGTGAATTTCAAATTTAAAGAGACACTATAGGCACCCAGACTAATTAAGCTCAATTAAGAAAACCAATGAACATAGACAACTTCTGCATTACCAAGTAGTTTGCAAAAGCAAACACCCTTCAGAATCAGAGTATTTGGGTGTCCTGGAAAGTAATGTCTAAATTTGGGGGTGGGGTGGTGTGACAAGGGGAGTTGGGAGGTAAATTGTGTATATTTCTCTGTCCGGCCTCACCACACACTGAAGCTCTTATATTTTTGGAACAGCCATTGCAAACTAAATTAATTTGCCATAAACTAATCTCATTTGCAATGATTAAAATCGTACACACATGATTACAGAGTAGAGCTGCATATTCTATCAATCGTATATACACTACTGGTGGTGTGAAGCGGATAATCTGCAGTTATGTTTCATTATTTATATCATATGAACACATTTAGGATTATTTACTAAAGTGAAAATTCAAAGTTAACTAAATTTCAAATGTAAGGACAGAGAATTCAATTAAAAGCATAGTTGACTTAAAGATTTTTTTTTCACTTTGGCTATTTGGAACTTAAATTTGAAAATCACTTTAAAGTCTCAAAAAAGTGAAGAAATTTGTTGCAAGTATTGTATTTATTTTGAGTTCTCTACTATAGTTATTGAAAACTGTGATAACAGCTGGTTTTGGAAACTTGTGTGTTCTAAATAAAAAACGTGGTCCCAAACTTTGCAACTTCTTGTTTAAGGTCCTAAAACTTAGTGTTTAGTGAATAACATTTTTGCAAACCTTAATTCTCAACATTCAAACTTTGAAATGTATTGTGTGTTTTATGTTAGTTATATATAAGATTGCCTTCTTGTAACTGAATGAACTGTGAAACGTAATTTATTTAACTAGCACAGCACTCTGTATGACCCTTTCTAACACTTTATGCATGAAGTGACAAGTACAGTTTAACTCAGAAATAATGTAATGAAGCATATTTTATCACAATTTACTGCTTCCTCCAGCTGTGCCACCTCTGGGAATCTCAGAACCAAACAGCTTAACGTCACAGGACATGGACTGAGGGTAAGGTGGTGATAATGAAGTTCGAATGTGTCACAGGAGGTGAACATTACATACTTCTATATTTCCAAAAAATGTGTCAAATATTTATTCACTAATAATAAAGTATTTTTTTTGTCCATGTGCTGAACCATCAAATCGAAGTTTCATCCTATGTAGAGATGTAAAATTGTATCACTACACTGTCAGACGAAAAATAAAAAAAGTTAAACTAGAGCAGTTATGGGATTATTCTCTAAATAGTAACTTGTAGTGAATCTAAATCCTAATTGCAAATGTATTATTATAATATATTATATTATTATTATAATCTTTATTTAAATACCACAGGCTCCATTTTTTTTTCTTTTGACAAAATAATTATTGCATTGTAAAGGACAAATGATAAATAAGCTAATTTGAACAGCTTTTTCTTTTCTTTATTATTTTTTATTATCAAAATTCCACATACAAATATATCGACATACATAAACAAACAAGTAATGTGCTAAGATAATAACATTAAACACATCATATTAAACATATCTCTGAGAAAGACGTATATATACAGGGCTCGAGTCCTGCAGGAACGTGTGGGAACGGCGTTCCTGCACTTTTTTCATGGTAGGAACGCCGTTCCCTTTGCTCCTACAGGACCAGGGCAGCTGCCTCTTGAGCCCAACCGGTGCTCCTCCTGAGCAGAGCCTTCACTATGCAAGTGAGCGGCATCGCATAGTGAAGGAGTCAGGACTCAGGAGCGGAGGACTTACTTCCGGGTTGCTCCTCCTCCGACCTCCCCTGCCCTTTGCAGGGTAGATGGAGATGGAGGCTGGGTGGTTGGAGAGGGGGGGTAGGGTGGATGGAGATGGAGGCTGGGTGGTTGGAGAGCGGGGGTAGGGTGGATGGAGATGGAGGCTGGGTGGTTGGAGAGGGGGGATAGGGTGGATGGAGATGGGGGCTGGGTGGTTGGAAAGGGGGGATAGGGTGAATGGAGATGGGGGCTGGGTGGTTGGAAAGGGGGGGTAGGGTGGATGGAGATGGGGGCTGGGTGGTTGGAGAGGGGGGGTAGGGTGGATGGAGATGGAGGCTGGGTGGTTGGAGAGGGGGGGTAGGGTGGATGGAGATGGGAGCTGGGTGGCTGGAGAGGGGGGTAGGGTGGATGGAGATGGAGGCTGGGTGGTTGGAGAGGGGGTATGGTGGATGGAGATGGAGGCTGGGTGGTTGGAGAGGGGGGTAGGGTGGATGGAGATGGAGCTGGGTGGTTGGAAAGGGGGGCTAGGGTGGATGGAGATGGGGCTGGGTGGTTGGAAAGGGGGGGTAGGGTGGATGGAGATGGGGGCTGGGTGGTTGGAGAGGGGGGTAGGGTGGATGGAGATGGAGGCTGGGTGGTTGGAGAGAGGGGGGTTGGGTGGATGGAGATGGGAGCTGGGTGGCTGGAGAGGGGGGTAGGGTGGATGGAGATGGAGGCTGGGTGGTTGGAGAGGGGGGAGGGTGGATGGAGATGGGGCGGGGTGGTTTGAGAAGGGTAGATGGAGAAGGGGGGAAGGGTGAATGGAGAAGGGGGGCAGGGTGGATGGAGGGGGCAGGGGGCTAGTGTAAAAATAAATCAAATAACCCTAATATCACCACATGTGTTTAACCCCTTAAGGACGGCAGGCGTTCTATGCTGTCCTTAGGGAACTGGAGGGCGGCATAGAACGCCCAAACAGTCTTTTAACTGTCTAAGTGTATTTTGATATTAATATATATATATCGTTATATATATACATATATATATATTAATATCAAATTACACGTACAATGATATTGATTAAATATATATATATAATTTTCATTACATATATATATATATATATATATATACATAACTATATATATATAAATAAAAATGATTTTTATATATATATATATATATATATATATATATATATATATATGAAAAAGCAATAAAGGGAGCACACTAGGTCTTGATTGTAGTGCAAAATTATTTACTGCATTCCCAATGAATACATAGCTGTGAGACCAGGGAATTTAATTTGTTAGCACTATATTTAACTCTGTAACTTTCCAAGACACCCTAAAACCTGTACATGGGGGGTACTGTTTTACTCGGAAGACTTCGCTAAACACAAATATTAGTGTTTCAAAACAGTAAAATGTATTACAGCGATGATATCGTCAATGAAAGTGAATTTTTTTGCATTTTTCACACACAAATGGCACTTACACGGACGAACGATATAATTGTTGTGATACCTTTTACTGTAATATTTGTGTTCATTGAAGTCTCCTGTGTATAACAGTACCCCTCATGTACAGGTTTTATGGAGTTTTCAAAAGTTACAGAGTCAAATATAAGGCTTGCTTTTCAGTTTTTTTCTAATTGAAATTTGCCATGTTGGTTATGTTGCCTTTGAGACTGTACAGTAGCCCAGGAATGAAAATTACCCCCATGATGGCACACCATTTGCAATAGTAGACAACCCAAAGTATTGCAAATGTGGTATGTTCAGTCTTATTTAGTAGCCACTTAGTCACAGTTACTAAAAAAGACTGGACATACCCCACTGCAATACCTTGGGTTGTCTACTTTTGCAAATGGTATGCCATCATGGGGGTAATTCTTATTCCTGGGCTACCATACAGTCTCAAAGGCAACATAACCAATCTTGTGAATTTCAATGTGAAAAAACGGAAATAGGTAACACGCTATATTTGACCCTGTAACTTGCCAAAACACCATAAAACCTGTACATAGGGAGAGCTATTTTACACGTGAGGCATCACTGAATACAAATATGTGTATATTATTGCAGTAAAAGCAAACAGTATTATGACACTCACAGTTAAAATGTCACGTAGAACTAAGATTTGTTTTAAAATTCTTATTTTTTCCAATTTTTTTATATTTTATTCATATTAAATTATGTTTCATACCTAAATATTTGATGTTAAATGAAAGCCCTGCTTCGCCTGAATAAAATTATATCTAATAAATGTAGGGGCACATAATATGAAAAGGCGAATTACGCCTGAACAGACATATAGCACAAATTCCAGTTTTTGTTTACGTTTTGTTTTGATCACAACGTGTACATTTGGCTCAGTCCTTAAGGGCTTAAAAACACAGTCACTAAAGGGTGGCAGAATCACAAACCATATGTAAAATAACTGATATCTGTGTCACATCCACTGGACTGGAGACTAATATATGAGACTAATTGTTAGATCCTTTTAAAAAAAAATTTTTTTAGAATAATGATTCATTTTATTTCATACAATTGTGCTGATTTGTGCCTTACCCTGCAACTCACAGTCACCGGACCACCCCCACCACTGCCAGCAGAGACAACAGAGGAAAGAGTTTTTCACAATAAGAGGTAATAACAGAAAGGATGGGGAATTCTTTACCTAAAGAGGTCTTTTTATCATACATTTTTTAACACCATTTTTAAAAAATTGTTTTTATTTGTACAGAAATTAGCAAATGAAAAAGCAGCGTTACGGATTTCTTCACAAAGGCATCCAATAAAAAAATCACATGATTCTGCAAGTTGCTCCACTCAGTCTGAGCCTTTGCTTCAGCAGGTGGTGTCCGCTGCAGAAACTACTCCAGTCAGTGAATCGGCTGTAGTGGACATGGTTACTGATGTAGCTGAAGATGCCGATGTCAGTGATAACATTCTTCCAGAATGTTGGGACTAGAATCAGTGGCTAGAATTGAAAAAAAAAGTACCCTTGGCTTTTTGTAGACAATGGTCTTTTAGGGTGCAAAGTGTGTCGCGGGGTTAAACACCTTGGAGTGTCTGTTTCACAGGTTGTATCTATTTCTAAGGAAATTTCTAACTTCAGATACAATTGATTCTATTCCTGGTCTTCATCGTGTAACATCATTTTTTGAGAAGTTGTATGCTGTGTATCATCAGTCACCAAAAAATCTGGCAGAGCTCTCAGAATGTGCAAAAGAATTAGAAGTGCAAATTCTTAAAATTGGAAAAGTTTTTTTAGTTAGATGGGTTGCTTCAAGTCAGAGAGCTATATGAGCAGTTTGGGAGTCATATCCTGCTCTGCACAGTCATTTCTTGAAAGCAAGCTTAAGCTCAGCTCATAACAGTAAGCAGAAATCTGTATTTAGTGGCCTTAACAAGGTCTTGACATCAGTAGATTATTTGTTAAACCTTGCAGGGGTTGCGGATGCTGTTTAGGAAATGAGACTGTTATCTGAAGCTCTGCAAAGAGATGACATCACACTTCCACAAGCCTATCAGCTGATTAATCGTTCAGTTCGTGCCGTTGAAAAAATGAAAGACATGCCTGGCAAACATCTGAAAGAAGTCATGAAATCGCTGGAGAAAGGGAATTTCAAAGGTGTGACCATCAATCCAGAGAGTACAAAAGGTCAAGTGAGGATAAATCTCCCTTAATTTTATCAAAGTTTGGTGGATAATTTATGCTCCAGACTCTTTGCTTTAACTGCGAGCAACAGACCTGCAGCTTCATCACAGTCAGGTGAATTTGAAACTCTTGTCTCTGAAATTGACATCCTGAATTCACAACGCTGGCCAATCAATGTGGACAGTCCATGGTTTGAAGGTGAAGTGAAGCTGGAGGAGCTGTGCAAAAAATTCCGTCGTAGCTATGCATCCATCTGTGAAAGTTTCAGAGACTACATTGATAATGGTGGTGCAGAGAGTCCTGAAAATCTAAAAGCAGTGGTGACAGCAGTTAACAGTCTTCCAGTGACATCCGGTGATTCTGAAAGGGGCTTCAGTACAATGAATTTGGTGATGTCACCCATTAGGAGTGAGCTTGGCATTGAACGCCTGTCTTCTCTTTTGTTTATTAGTCTCATTGAGCCTCCTGTGCATTTATGGGATCCTTTACCATACGTCACAAAATGGCTGAACACACATCGCAGCGCAGATGATACTAAATCTCGAAAAGTTGATAATCTTGCACGGTAAGGGCAACATTATTCCAGTTTGTGGGATATTTTCTAATGGGCTGTGTGTTTAGTTTTTATACACTATTTGTTTTAGAAATTCCTTGCGAGGGAAAGATCACCCATTGTGGTGATTATTCTGTTAGTATGACTAACAAGTTAACTCCCTCACAAACAACACCATTCACTTTATCACAGTTGTTAGAACTGTTCTATATTCATTTGTTTATTGCATAGCTAATTTAATTTGTTTCAACTGTTCTATATATATTTGTTTATTGCATGTGAATTTTGCAGTTATTTGTGTAAACTGGCACTTTACAATAAATGTTGCACTGAATTTTCTGCAAAATATATATTTTTTTGGGGGGAGGAGGGGGTGGCAGTGGGTCTTGGGTGAGTTCCCACACTTTTTTTCCCAGGACTTGACCCCTGTATATATACATACATATATATATGTAAACAATTTCATCAATAATCATTTATGCTCGTCATAAAGATCCCATTTATTTATCCAGTATTCCAATTTATTAAATTTTTGGGACTTCCAACTCATTATTCTGGCACAGCCCAGCTCCACTTTACTTTGCCAGATGATTTGTTTAACTAGCACATCTCTATCGTGGATATTTATTTTTGGGGGGAGATTTACAATTTCTCGCTATCATTAATTTCGCCACAGTTAGTATATGTAGAACTACAGAAAGTATATCCCACTGTATATTGTTTGCACTTATATGCAGTAGAGACAATTCTGGGTTCATCTCTATTGCTGTACCACATAAATTGTTCATAAAATGAAACACTAATTACTAAAACCTCCCGAACCAATGGGCTGCTCCACAAAATATGTACAAAATTCCTGATTTCCTTTCCACATCTCCAGCAAAGGTTATCATTATCTACTGGGTTACCCATCAGTTTCCTCAATCTACTTAGAACTCAACACCGTCTGTTATTGAGTTTATATTGTGTTTCTCTTAAATTTAGGCAATGTATGCATTTATGTGTAACCATTAAAAATGCATCCTATTCTCATTGCTGACTCTCTATTGCAAGGTCCTTCTTATTTTATAAATAATCTGTGCACATTTTAACATAAAATCTTCATAATTAGTTTGATTTATTAAGGCCTTGAGATCTTCAACTGCTTCAGATCTATCTATATATTTAGAAAGGAAATCTCCCACTCTTTGGTAGTTAAATATTTATTTCCCCGTGTATTGTATTCTAAGACCAAGTTGGGAAAAGGTTTTTATTTTAGCTTGTTCAATAATATAATTTATTTGATATGCGCCTCTACTTCTCCAATCTTCCCCTTAACCAACTCTTAAATGTTTAGGGGTAAAGAAACCACCAATTTGTCTTCTATATTTCATTTTATTTTTATTTTATTCCAATCGTCTATTATATTGCTTAGACTCCTCACATCCGGCAAATATTGTTTCTGGCCATTATAATTCCCTTGTTGCCAAAACAAAGAAGATGTCTCTGACCTTAGAAAAGCCTTGTTCAGTATGAAGCCATCTTTCTTTTTTCAAACGAGCTTTCTGTGTGATTAGAGCGTGCATGAGTCTACCTGCCATATAGTATTTAAAAATATCTCATATCCATGTTTCATATTAACAACTAATGACTTCCAATTTATTTGTGTGTTTTTTTCCCAACCATACAAATTTCATGAAAATTGTGTGCAATAATTTGAGCCAGCTCTCTGGACAACTTAGTGAAATGAATCTAAAAATACATGTCCAGTTGGGAAAAACATATACCCATAAAATGTGTATTCTTCCCCATCATGGAAAGCCCAATTTTCTCCAGTTAATTAGGTTTTTATTTGTTTGTTTTAACAAAGACAGGAAATTACTCCATATTAATGAATCTAGGGAAGGTGTAATATCCACAACTAAATATTTAATATGATCTTGCGCCCATATCAGTCAATATTTTTTATTCAATTATCCAAAATATTACTCTGAAGATTTTTTTAAAATAAATTTATTTTGTAGCTTAAATATTTGAAGAGATTATTCACCCCCTGCCTCTGTTATATTCTGTATGCAAACTACATGTTGTTGAATATCTTGATTCTATAATTGTAAAGTGCTGCCGAATATTTTGGTGCTATATAAATGCTAATGATAATAATAATAATAATAACTGTGTGATAGAAAAAAACATGCTTTTTTTCGATCATGATTAGACTTAGTAGTGTAGTCCTCTCATCTGTCTAGATGGCTGGAGATACAGTGAAGAGACTAAGTAACTAATCACTTCAATTTGGGGCTGAAAAAATCTCATCATTTTCCAGGTATGCACCTCTTAGGTATGCTTAATCTGCTTTAGTAGGATTTCTGATATTACCCATAGGCTTTGCATTAGTCCATCAGCTACTCAAATTATATTCCTTTATATTGTCCTATTTTCTGGGGTTGTTCTTGGGTAACATCGTCAGTGGGTGAAGTCAGACCTCTTTAAAGTGGTTGTTGTGCACTTAAATTTATAGTTTTATGGTTGCACAGGGCATGACATCATATTAAATGAAGGGTTGCGTATATGATGTAAAATGGACAGAGTTGAATGCAGAGGTTAAAGTATCATCCTGCAATATCTCCAACTAATGCTTCCATCCTACTTTAAGTAATGATTGTTGTAAGTAATCTTATATTTATTTCTGATATACAATCTACAATTTTTTTTAACATTTTCAGCAATAATATTTATTGAATCACTATAATTCTTACTCCTACTTTTAACCATCATCCTTTGTTGTGCTCCGAGCTGTACCTACAATTATATTGCTCTGAAATTTTTTTTTTCTCCTTCACAGTTCTTAAAAGCTTATATTTACGGATGTGCATGGGCAAAAAATTCAGTTCGGTTCGGCACTTCCGAAATTAGGGACTTCGGCAATTCCCTAACCCTACCCCTACCCCCTACCCCTAACTCTACTAGGGTTAGGGGTAGAGTTAGGTTAGGGGTAAGGTTAGGGTTAGGGTTATGGGTAGGTTTAGGGTTAGATTCCTGTCTTCATTCCCTTAATTTTCCCTCCCTCTCCTGTTTTGCCACTTTTCAGAAATCTGAAGCACTATGGCACTTCCGAAATTCGGCACTTCAGTCCGGTTCGGCAATTCAGGACTTTGGCAATTCGGCACTTTGGAAATTTGGCAATTCAGACATTCGGAAGCATCTGAATGTCAGAATTGCTGAAATTCAGCCCGAAACAAATTGCACATGTCTACTTATATCGTGCTCCTTTTCCCTTTTTACTCTTATAGAGTTATTTTGTAATTCTACTAAAGTCTTCCACTGTGCAATCATGCATTCAGATAGGACCTCATCTCTACAAGACATTGCTAAGAAATAAATATTTTGAACTAACCTTATTAAAATGTTGAAATGGTAAAAAAAAGACCAATAAAAATCCAGGAATTAACCCCTTAACGACGAGTGACGGACGAGGTCCGTCACTCAGGGGAATGTGTTAATGACGAGTGACGGACCTTGTCCGTCACCCGTTAAAATTAACCCCAGATCGCCGCAATTGCGGCGATCATGGGGTTAATGGTGCTCCGGTCTGCCTCTGCATTAGAGGCAGACCGGGAGCACCGGATCCGGCTGCCCCAGTACATGTGCCCGCTCTGACAGCATGTCAGAGCGGGCACATGTGCTCTGTATACTCACCTCCGCCTCCCTGCACTTCCGGGTTCAGTGTGAAGTGCAGGGAGACGGATCAGTGTTGATCCTGCCCCCTGGTGACAAAAAAATAAAGTTTATTTAAAATCCCACCCCCCTTTACCCACCCTTTACCCATTTTAATAAAAAATTAACCCCTTCCCTGCCAACTGATCACTGACTACAGTGATCAATCGGCAGGGATTACATTTTACTATGATCTGATTTTTTTTAACCCCTGAGGGATAATTATTATTTTTTTTAACCCTCAGGGGTTAAATTTATTTTATTAATTAATTTAAATATTTTAAAATTATACATTTAGCTAGCTGGGGAGGGTGGAAGTTATTGGGGAATTGGGGGATTTAGTATTAGGCTAACTAGGGGTTAACGTTAAAAAAAGTTTAAAAATAAGCTTTAAAAATTTAAAAAATTAAGTTAAAAAAAGTTTTAATAACGTTTAAGTACAAAATAAAAAAAATAAACCCTTTACCCAATCCAAATAAAAATTAACCCCTTCCCTGCCAGTCGATCACTGCCTACAGTGATCAAAATACAGATCACAGTATTATACTGTGATCTAATTTTTTTTAACCCCTGACGATTAACTTTTATTTATTTTTTAACCCTCAGGGGTTAAATTTATTTAATTAACTAATTTAAATATTGTATAATTAAATATTTTGCTAGCTGGGGTGGGTGGGAGTTATGGGAAAATGGGGAATTTACTGTTAGTGCTGCTTACTGCTAGCTAGGGGTTAACGTAAAAAAAAAGCTTAGAAAAAAGTTAAATCTGAAAAAAAAAGTTTTACGAAAGTTTAGGAAACTTTAAAAAAATTAATAAGCAAAACAAAAGTTTAAAAAATAGTTTTAAAAAGTTTTAAAAAGTAAAAAAATACATTTAATAACGCTCATTACCACTACACCTGGTACAAGCTAGCGGAAAAATGATCCCACGCTAAGGTTCAAAATATGCCTTTTGAAATACCCTGGGATGTCTTCTTTAAGAAATGGTATGGCTTTATGGGGTATTTGGTTTATATAGCCTGGTAAAATACTCTAAAATGGGACATGGGCACAGCGTAAAAATTTAAAGTTTGAAAAAAAATGGAATGGCTGTGTCCCAAATGTGCCCCTCCGATGTCCACATATACCTGGCAAAGGTACATGCGGGGGTATTTTTGTACTCAGCAGACATAGCTGAGCAACATATGAAGTATTATACAGTGGTAGTACACATAAGGTTTAATACCCTGGAGTGTCTACTTTTACAAATGGTAGGCCTTTGTGGGGTGTATTTGAACAGTCAAACTGTTATAATACCCTAAATGGAAGCATAGGCTCATTAAATCCATCTCTCAAAATTCTACTGTGAATAATGAAAAGGACAGGTCTCCTGTATGGCACTGTAGCTTCACGAAATAGTGCCATAGACATACAATGGGGGTGTCCTTTTACTCAGAAGACTTAGCTGAGCATAATTTGGGGGGTTTGAACTTAGTGGCACATATCAAATATACAAAATGCCCAGCAAAAATGCAATCCGTATGAAAAAATGCACAAAATTATTTTTTACCACATACTTTGGCATGTAATGGTAAAAAAATGGGGGCATGTTAAGGCACAATATGTACCTTATGAGATGCCCTGGAGTGTCTACTTTTACAAATGGTAGGCCTTTGTGGGGTTTTTTTGAACAGTCAAACTGTTATAATACCATAAATGGAAGCATAGGCTCATTAAATCAGTCTCTCAAAATTCTACTGTGAATACTGAAAAGGACAGGTCTCCTATATGGCACTGTAGCTTCACGAAATAGTGCCAAAGACATACAATGGGGGTACCGTTGTACTCAGCAGAAGTAACTGAACACATAATAAAACTTTGTACAGGAATAGCACACACCAACTTTACAAAATACACATGAGAAGTTCTTTGTTATAAGTTTGTGTGCGAAAACCCCCCAAAAACACAATTTTACTCCAATATTTAGCAGAGGTTGGCGGTAAAATGGCTACGTAGAAAGTGTCAAAACAACCTTAGGTAAATAGCCTGTGGTGTCTACTTTATATAAATATATACTTTTTGTGTGGCAATTTTGTTTTCTTTTATGGCTATTAAGCTTACAAGACAAACATACCAAATTCTAAAATCGCTCCACATTAAAAGTTTATTTTACTCCTTGTGCTTTATGACCTGTAACTACCAAAAAAAACTTCAAATCCCAGACACATTATATATTCTGTAAATCAGAACAACTAAATTAATTTATTTTTAATTACTTTCCTTAACCTGCACTAATTAGGCACACATTATTATTGCAAAAACTGTAAAAAAAAATCGAAATTTTTCTTTTTTTTTGCATTTTTCTTAATTTTTTTATAATAAATAAGCATGTATATATATATATATATATATATATATATATATGTGTGTGTGTTACATCAAATGAAAGCCCTTTCTGTCCTTTAAAAAACGGTATATAATATGCGTCGGTGCAATAAATTAGTCAAATGCAAATTGCAGTTGAACGCAAACAGCAAAAAATGCCGTTGTCAAGTGAAAGACAAGCTTCCGAAGCTCTGTCCTTAAGGGGTTAAACAAGAGACTGCCAAGTCTGATAAATGAAGTATTGTCACAAAAACCTCTTAATGTGATACATTTTTTTTATCAATTACAGATTTGTCCGAGAAAATCTACATATTTTCAAAATTTTGCCAAATAATCAAAATATGTGTTTTTTTATACATTTCAAACACAAAATATATAGATTTCAATATGTTTATTATGATAAATGTAAACAACATTGTGTTTATAAGAACATTCAGTGGTTAAATGTCAGAATGCCTCTTACTACAGGAACTTCCAAGTAAAGACATTCAATTATTGACAAACACATTGAATGTTTTTTTTTATAGAGAAGCATTGTATTTATCTGTTCTTTTTTTAGAAGCATTCGATTGGCTGAGCCCAATAATATAGGCTATAGGAATAAACCAGCACAAATGGCAGTGGGTAGAAAGGGAGTTAGATGTATTAAATTAGAATGTTCCTTTAATTGACAGATATACTTTAATTGACTAGATATACTTTCGTTCTCTTTTTTCTGTTGTTTAGGCATTTTAATGTTTTACCTCATTATATTCTTACATCAGTGACATCAATCCAGCATTTAGATTACTATTTTTCTCCTTCCGTGGTTCAGTCTCAGTTACAGAGGTGCATATGCAGGTCTTCCTGATGTCTATGCAATATTCCATGGAGGCAAGTAGTCTCAACATAACTGCTGTCAAGAGTCACAGTCTTTGAGAGAGAGAGAGAGAGAGAGAGAGCACAAATGAAAGGCCCAAAACAAGTTGGCCAATGACTCCTTGGCACTGGAAGATCCTGAATTTGTCTAATGCAGAAATTAGAAGACACATTTAGATAAGACACCTGAGGAAGATATAGCAAGGCAAACCAAGCGCTGTGCTGAGGCAATGTTCGAAATAACAAGTCATCACCATGGGAAAGAATATCATTTTTTCGTGTCATTTAGCACTTTGCACCCAGATAAATAACCCCAGATATGTGCAGCAGAAAATTCCATAGTTATAACCCCCTCAGCTTTGAATGATAATGATGAAGAATGCTTCTAGTCTGTCCTTGCAAATGTTCTTGCACAAGGTATTTTTTTAATGGAAAGAAGCTTCCATTTACAAAATTCCAAAACTGTACTGGAGAGCATACGGGGGAATGTTATCTCCAGACTACAAAAAAAAGTTCTCATGTCAAGGTGTAGTGATTACTTGAATTTTCCAGATTATATAGGAAAATTCATTTCATTCAACTATGAGACTTTTCTTTTCAAACCGTGTCATATTAAATCAGAAACTCATATTCTTGCAGCAACGGCTGTCCTCATAGGGACACAATGTAAGGTAAAAAAAAACCTTATCCCATGAAACTTTTAGTGGATGAACTCCCATTTTCCTTTAATTTAGTGTTAATAATTTAAGTTCAATGTATTTTATATATCAAATTGAGTTTTACCTTTGTCGTGTTCTATTTTCTCTTTGTCAATGGTTTTATTATGTTCGAATTTTACAAATTCAGATGTTATTTACATTTAGCGTTTCTTCATATATTTTCTAATGAAACTGCTAATTTATCACTCTTATATATTTCACATGCCTGTTTCTTGTTATGACAGTCCTTTCTGTGAAGTCACGTTCGTGTGAATGTGCTTATTTTGTATTTGTTTCCAAAGACACATGTAGGTATTATTGGATTATGATAATGTTCACTACCTGTCAGTCCATTTCTTGCACTTACGGTATATATACATTCTGACATAAAGGAGCTTAACACATATGGATTGAGCAGCAGGTGTAAATGTATAATTGTGTTTCCTGTGCATTGTACTGTGAAGTATGAACTGAAGTATCTAGAGAATGAAAATAAATTTTGCAAAAAAAAAGCCGATCATGTTATCTATTAAAAACCTACTAATCATCTTTCCTCACTGTTTTCCACGGTAGCATCTCTAATGACTTTGCTTTGAGCTATCTTGAAATAAATTAGTATTTCCCTTTCCTATGTGATCCCAGTCTCGGTATGAAACTATTTTGAATTAATCTATATTTTACGAATAGGTAATATCCATACAGAAATCCCAAAGAGGGAAAAAAAATACTAAAAGTTGAAGGCCTGACATTGGTAAGTTTTTATAATTCCAGGTTAACAGGGATATTTACTATAGTGAGAATTCAGAGTGAATTCAAAGTGAATTACAAATTTAACCCCAGTGTAGCCGAACTAGAGAATTCTTCCAGTTAGGCTGTTGTCAGTTTAACTTTTAAATGAGCTTTGACTTCACCTTGAATTCTCACCTTAGTTAATGACTAATGATTAATGCAAACTGGTCAATGATCAATGCAAACTATGTACTGTGCACAGAGATGGCCTTAGGCCCTTAGGCTTCCTGTGTGAAAAATATTCACAAAATATTCTACCGGGCCAAAACCCTCCCTGACCAGTTCCTCTCATCCAATACCCCCCACTATTTAAAACCTCGTATGGAATGCAGTTTGTGTGTATAGTTACAATAGTTGCATAGTGTGCTTTTATTTGAAGTTGCAGTGTGTATGATTATAGGGGCTGTAGTGTTTGTACATCAGCATTTGCAGGAATCTATGATCTGCAAACTTTCTTTGTCTTAGGGATGAGCATAACCACCTAGCAAAGCTAGTGATGCGGCAGCCTCCCGGAGTCAAATGCCAGAGCTGAAAAGGCTTGCGCTGTGCATCTGCACAGCAACAGCCTTTCAGCCAATCAGGTAATCAGGAGAGCTGTGCTGAGCGCGGGAATCCTGATTACCTCAGATTTTTAAAATTGGGAAACTGCGGATGGTTAGCACATCCCACGAAATACTAAGGATAAATATTTCCGACAGTGTACAGGAATATAATTAAACGTCTAAACACAAAATAAAACAATTCAAAATGCCAAAAGTACAAGGGAACAAGAAAATATTTAATAAATCAGCTGAACTGAAAAACAAGGCAACAATGTATGCCAAAGGAAAGTAACGAATGAACACTGGAAACATTCAACATAAATTGCAACAAAATAAGTTCAATAAAAGAGAAGAGAAATGTTGAAACAAGTCCCAGCAAACATATTCTTTATGCAGGGAGTCCATGAGAATATTAAACCGACGAGACTACTTGCATCCAATCCTCCTAGATCCTTGTTTTTTTGGTCTTGTCTTGGAGTATTGGCTATAGTCTGTAAAAAACAAAACAGAGAACAGTTATCAAAAGGTTGAATTAGCACCAGATAACCTTATGTTTTAGAAAAACAAACTACCACCAGCAGGCAAAACCCTTAACTTGGAAGAGGGTGGGACGGGCGCTATTGCTAGGTGGTTATGCTCATCCCTAAGACAAAGAAAGTTTGCAGATCATAGATTCCTGCAAACTCTGATTTGTCCTCCGGGAGGCATAACCACCTAGCAAAGCTAGTGGGTAGAATAGCACACACCTGGTGGTGGTCCTAAGAAACTGAAGGCGTTCAACTTCTGATGGCCTCCAGTAAAATCTAACAAAGGTTTTACTGGACAACCATCTTGCAGCTTTTAAGATAGTAGGGAGAGGAAGACCCTTTCCTGCTGCTTTAGTAGCCGAGGCTCCCCTAATTGAATGGCTTTTGAAAACTGAAACATCAATTCCAGCCGTAGACATGGCGGAAAGTATCCAGCCTCTAATTGTATTAACCTTGGCTGGACGAAAGGGATTCCTTGATGTAATGAATAATTGACTGATATCATTTCTAAATACAGCAGAAAGTTTAAGGTACAATTGTAACACACTGACTAAACATAAGCCTGGTTCAGGAGGAATCTTGGACCAAGTCCAATTCTACCGGACCAGGAGAAAAATGGGATGTTTTTTTTTTTTGGTCTGCCTTTTAGTATAATATGGAAACCTCCCGGGGTCCTGGACAACCAAGGTTCTGAAATATGGATTTGAGTTAACTCTGCTCCTCTAGCTGCCAGGGCCAAGGACAGCATAGAAGCCAACGTAATAGCAGTCCATCTTAAATCAATTTTAGCATTATCGAAAGACTTTAGGAAATTTAATAAGACATCTACATCCCAAGTAGATGTGTAGCGTGGGGTATATGGGCGGCAGACGGCTAACCCTTTTAGTAATCTCAAATACAGGGCATCCTGAGTAAGGTTGGGGATCAGGAAGTTTAAGGCAGATCCGTAGGTCTTGATTGAACTGACAGATAAACCAGAATGGAACTTAAGGGTAAGAAATTCTAACGCCAAAGGAATGGTATCAGATCCTTGTGTGTTAGACAGAAAAGAAACCTCCCATTCTTTGAATTCCTCGATCATCTTTCTATATCTTACTCTAGTTCTACGTCTTAAAGATGAGTTAATAATATCCAAGACCTGATCCGATAAAAGGGGATGTGTTAACAGCCTACCAGGGCTGCGATCCACATCAGCTGCGGGAGCTTGAGCAGAAGATCGCTGGTTCCCGGAAAGCAGTCCACTGTCATGCCTAATGGGATCTTGGTTCCCTTGACTAACTGATGGATCAAGGGATACCAGGGTCTCGAGGTCCATATTGGATAAACGAGAACTAAGCTCTGCACCCTGTCCCTGCGGATCTTCTCCAGCACTTTCATCAGTAAAGATGGAGGGGGGAAAGCATAAGGGGCTGGAACATCCGTCCATTGGAAAGACATTGCATCCATTTTCCAAGCTCCCTTTGTCCAGGTCCGGGAGACGAACCTGGGAGTTTGAGCTGATGTTTGGGATGCAAACAGATCTACCTGTCTCTGGCCAAAATTGCTTTCTATCCGTTGGAAAAGAGCAATCTTTAATTGAATCGTTGCCAGGGACAAACTTTGGCGAGAGAGAGAGTCTGCAAGCTCGTTCGCCTCTCCCGGAACATATTCTGCGAAAACCTGAACATTGCTTGCTAAGGCCCAGGACCAAAGATCTAGAGCCTCTAAGCAAAGACCCCTTGATCTTGTACCCCCTCTGTGGTTTATATAAGCCACCGCTGTCCTGTTATCCGAATGGACTTTTACCAACGTCAGTGACTGATTTAGAGGAACTAGGCCCTTGAGAGCTAATTTTATAGCTCGTAACTCCAAGATGTTTATATGGAGGTGACTCTCTTGGTCTGACCAGATTCCTCTTATGGCGTTCTGGGTTGTAAACGCACCCCAACCGTGACTTGAGGCATCTGACATCAGAGTGACTGTCGCAGGCTGCTCTAACAGTGGACGAGGAAGTGGAATTTCTAACTCCAGAATGGACATCAGTTCTTCTCTGACCTTCTTGGGGAGAACAAATTTTGATTCCCAATGGCCACCCTGTCTTAGTCGGTTCCCTAAAAACAGCTGACTTCTTCTGCAAAGTAACGGGGAATTGTTGAATGCTGGTGTTAAAACTATTAGTTTCCCGATAATCTTTGCTAGGTCTCTCAAGGACCAACTCTGGTGCTTGAGAGATGAGTTGAGATGTACCAGTAATTTGTCCCATTTGTCTTGAGGGATTCCAAGAGACATAGTCCTGGTGTTCAGTATGAAACCCAGAAAGAGGATGCTTTGAGTGGGAATTAGGACTGATTTCTGTAGATTTACTACAAATCCTAGGTCTTGAAAAAGGGAAGCAAGGTAATCCCTTTGAGAAGCAAGGGCTTCCGCATCTGGATGCATGAGCAGGATGTCGTCTAGATAGTATAGACACATGAAACCTTTTAGTCTGACATGAGCTATCACTGATTTCAAAATTCTGGAGAATGTGTATGGTGCGTTGGATAGGCCAAACACCATAACGGTCCACTGCCACACTTTTCCTTTCCACTGAAACCTGAGAAAACGCCTGTGTTTCTTGGCTATGGGGACTGAATGGAAGGCATCTTTTAGGTCTAACTTTATGCAGAAAAAGGCTTTCTGTACTAAGCCTGGAAGATCTGATAAACCCTCCATCCTGAACCTTTTCCTTTTGATGAAAGCGTTCAGAGGCCTCACGTTTAGGACCGGTCTCCAGGAACCGTCTGACTTTGGGATTGGGAAAAATGGTCTGACCCATCCTGTAATAGACGTGTCTGCCAACTCTATTTTCAATTGACTTAAAGCTAAGGAAAAGGAGGCATCTAGCACTGGGTTCACCTCTCTGTGGGGTGCAAATTTCTGGACTGGGAACCTTAAAAGGGGGAGTTGTAAACCCCTTTGAAAAATCTTTAGAACCCATTTGTCTGAGGAAATATCCTTCCAATTTAGTGGCATATGAGGAGGCACACTTACTTGAATGCATGGAAGCTGAACCGCCTCTGGAATGCGCTCCTCTGCCACCGCCTGGGAGCTTATGTCTTCCACTGTAGTGGCGGAACTGGGCCTGGTGAGAGGCTTCTCAGGACGCTCCTGCAGCCCTATAGGGGCGACCCTCTGTCCGAAAGGGCTTTTTGTAGCCAGGGACGGTCTTCTTGAGTTCTGAAAAGGATCTCCTTGCCTTGTAACGGCCTTTAACCTCCTGAATGAACGAGGGACCGAATAGGTAAGAATCCTCCAAATTTGGGAACTCATGCGATTTGGGGGCTAGGTCGGACAGACCAGCTGCATGGAGCCAGCGGGATCTGCGGATGTTTGATATATAATTAAAGGATTGGCCAATAATTAGCACTGCCCTGCCAGACGCTTTTAAAATGGCCATCTTAGATGCTAACAGAGATGAAGTGGAAGGTTTCTGGGCATTGCCTTCTTTCTCTGCCTTATCCAGCATCAGTAATAGTGGGCCCACAGCATCAGCAATTTTAAACTGTATATTGCGAAAAGTCTGGTCTGTGGGATCAGAGGATACGCTGCTCCCTGTGATGGATAACAGCGCAGGGTCTACCTCTGGGGCAATTAAAGCCTGAATGTCCGGGATACCGATGTGGTTCCTGAGGAGAAGGTCATCTTCCTTAACCAAGGGGGATCTGAAGGCTAGTTTAGCAAAATCTCTAACCTCAGAATCGTGCTCCATAGCCCATCTGGAGTGAAATAATTTTGATGGGAGAGTCTTTCCTTGGAGACTTACTCTGGCCATCTGAACATTGCTTAGCTGCCCTCGCTCAGTGGAAGCTGCTGAACAAACCAATTCCTCGGATTCCCAGTCTATTTCTGGAGAGACGTATCTGGAACTGGGACAGCTTTGGGAGGAAGAGTGAGCGAACGCTCTAGAAGAGGAAGGAGAGGGACTATCTAACCTCCAACGAGATTTGCCCTTTTCCTCTGGAAGGTGTTTCTGGTGCTCAAACGAGGGAAACACACTTTTTTTGGGGGTCCTGTCCCCCTAAATTTTTGCTTACTCAAACGAGTATGAGGGGAAGGAGAAGCGGAGAAGTTTTCCTCAGACGAGGAACTGGTGGAAGAGACCAGCTGTCTTCCTTTATGCTTTTTATTTAAAACTGGGACCAAATCCTCCTCAGATGATGAAGAGGATAGTTCCCTGGCAAGGAAAGCTCTCTTATGGAGCTTTCTAACATTGATAGGGCTGCCTTTAAGAGAGGCATCCATTAAATCTGTGGCAGACACAGAAATAGAGTCCTCCATCAATGATGCCATTTTAAAAATCTGAGGTAATCAGGATTCCCGCGCTCAGCACGGCTCTCCTGATTACCTGATTGGCTGAAAGGCTGTTGCTGTGCAGATGCACAGCGCAAGCCTTTTCAGCTCTGGCATTTGACTCCGGGAGGCTGCCGCATACCCACTAGCTTTGCTAGGTGGTTATGCCTCCCGGAGGACAAATAATGGTACAGTGTGCATGTGTGACTAAGGTGTGTAGTGTGTGAATGGAGGTATATTGTGTGTAGAGTGGCTGTAGTGTGGATGTTTGTAGGTGATGTAGTGTAAGTGTTAAGGGGTATTGTGTGCATATAGGGAGTATAGTGTATGTATACAGGGTGTGCACTAAATGTATGGGCATTTGTGTGTGTATACATAGGAGATGCAATGTATGTATCAGAGATAAATTGTTTGCATAAAGGCTTTCTTAATGTAATATTTTTTTTAAAGTCATATGGCAGGGTGGGTATTATGATAAGGCTGTTATTATATAGCAGGGTGGGTATTATGGTAAGGTGGAAATGTTATGGCAGGGTGGGTATTATGACAAGGTTGGTGTTATATGGCAGGATGGGTATTTTGACAAGGTAGATATAACATGTATATTGCAGGTCTGAACACATGCTAAGGTTGCCAAGATTTATTTTTTAAGCTCTAGAAAGTTAAAGAGTCATGATACCAGAAGGAGCGAGATGTCCCAAACAACACTGTCTAAGTTTTCCTTAGTCTCATCTTCTGTAAATCATATAGAAGAAAGGGAGAATGATTTTTTTTTCCAATAAGAAATAAGTCACTATCATACTTTCTTTAAAGTAATGATATTATTTCCAGTCCGGTCAATTTTATAAATTCTTTATTTTTGAAGTGCATGAAGGTATAACAAGAGGGCTCGTCATGCCCCAACAGCAGTGACAAGTATATAATCATACATTTGTTAACAGTAGGTCAGCATGAGGAAAGATCAGCACAACATTTTTTTATTTTTTTTGTTTGTAACATAAACAGATTTAGTGGTCCTGTCTAAGCGATCAATATATAACATGTTTGTAGGCAGGAACTTTTCTAAAAATGCTTGAGAGTTCCGTATATAGTGGAGAGTGATTGTTGCTTGCGTGAGTGATGGAGTGTTGCCGGCGTGGCCGTGTGTGCGTTTCCCCGTAACCCTGGGGTGGGGGGGTGGGGGGGTTGTCAGGTGCTTATGGTGTGTATCGTGGTAGGGTAACAATACAAAATATACCAGCGAAAAAATTAGCTAACAAAATAAACTACCAAAAGTAAAATTACGAGCAAGGAAGAAATTTGTATACATAGACTGTTCGTTCGTCTGTGGCTCAGTCCCTTGTTTGTGCGTGAGCTGGGTCAGATCTATCCCCTGTTCAAGTCTCTGATGAGGAATTACTCCACTGCCACGGTACAAAGGGGGTCACCATGTCGGGGTTCCATGATCCTTGCGTGGTGGTGCCCTGGGTGTTGTGGGCAGGTGCCTCCAGCCCTAGGGCCATGTAGAGTGCTTGCGCCTCCATGGGAGCTTGTATAGTATGGGTAGCACCATTTTGGGTGATGAGTAGGGTGCCTTGTGTTCCCCAGTGGTACGGCACTCCTTTGTTCCGGAGGTGAGTGGTGATGGGGCCCATTTGTCTGCGCCACTGCAGTGTTGCTCTGGTTAGGTCTTGAAAGAAGTGTAGTGAGGCGTCCTCAAACTGCAGTGGGGTTTTGCCTCGTATTGCCGCCATAATATGGCCTTTGTCGTTTGCTGAGATGCAGCGGATGATTACGTCTCTCGGCTCGGGGACGGAGGGCCTGGTTATGCTGGTGAGCCGGAATATGCCATCCAGAGTGATCCTCTTGGCTACCGCTGATGGGAGCAGAGCTGTCAGTAGCCTCCTGACATAGTGTGGGAGTTCTTCAGCTCCCACTGCCGCTGGTATGGCTCTTATTTTTATGTTGTTCCGTCTTAGTTGGTCTTCGAGGTTAGTCAGCCGTTGTGTCAGTGCCTGGTGGTGACTGTTGAGCTGGTGTATTGGGGTCTTGAGACGGGACATTTCTGTATGCACCTCCTGGATGTTTCCCTCCATGGCCTGGATGCGATCTGTGTTCGCCTGTATTTCCGTGCGTACACGTGCAAGGTCGGCAGCCATCATTTTGTGGAGGTCTGCGAGGAGTAATTTAAGATCACCTTTAGTGGTCGGTGCCATGCTGTCCTCTTGTTGTAGACTGAGGGATGTCTCAGGGTGGGGTGCTTGCCCGGTATCCTTTTCTCCGCTCTCTGTTCGCGGGAGTGGAGTCGCTGTGGCGTAGGTGGCCTCCATTGTTGGTGTCTTTGGGGCTGCGGGTTTCTGGAGCATAGCTCCTATGTCCCTGTCAGGTTTTTGAATCCTTTGTTTCATAGTGGAGTTGTCTGGCAGCGGGGATGACCAGAGCTGCTCCGGGGATTCTGTGCTTTGTACTCCGATGAGGGAGTCGAGGAAGGAGTGTAGGCCTTGAGGCGTCTGATGGCGGTAGGCCCCAGATTTGCGCTTCTGCCTGTTTTTCCCCGGGGTGTACTGAAAGGGCATCTGTCGATGCAGGATGAAGTCTTGAGTTCAGTTTTCGTAGTTTTGTAGTTGGATGGCGTATCAGGTAGGGGATATTTGTTAGATTTTGTTGGGCCTGCGAGGAGCTCAAAGAAATGGCGACTGTTCAGTTTCATGCGTTGGCCACGCCCCCCAGTCCGGTCAATTTTGACGGATGAGTAACCTTTTAGTGATGTTGCCATATTTAGCCTAAATAATTATACCCCATGATGACCATTACAGCAATTCTAGCAGAATTATACACATCAAGTATTAAGAGGTATTACCAGCAGAAAAATCTTGAATTTGAAAACCAAGGACAAAAATCCATTTGGAATGCAAGAGAAGTTTTTGTTTTGTTTTGTTTTTGTTTTTTTTACTTATCAACAAGTTATAGTTTTGATCATCTCCAATATACATTTAATATGTCCCACTCTCTTTAGTGTAAAGTGTCCTTCTTTATTTTCTCCATCTCACCATGAAAGATTATTTGTCAAATAACAAATAGATGGATGTACACATAAGGAATTGGTTTATGATATAGATTTAACAACAATTCTGTTTTATTGTTTTATAATCATTGAAAAAAGAAGTAACTGTTCACTTTAATGAAGCCTCTAATTTGTGTTATAGTATTGTGAAATTCTGATATACTTCCTTGCTGATATACAAAGCCAAGCAGAGACGGGATACAGTAATTTCTGGCAGTTAAAAATGTCACTCTTCAAAGAGGCTGAACAATATGTATAGATAGTTATAGAAAATTGTGTGTGTGTATAAAAAAGCATAACTCACCTAAATATGAAAAATCATACTTGCTTTTGGAACTGATACATTATGCAAACTACAGAGTGTCCAATTCCTAATTACATGGCTGTTATATACTTATTAATTTTTATAACAAATTTGGAAGTAAGTTAGCTGTATTTTACATGTTGTATAGGCAAAGCAGAGTTAGGTAGGACCATATATAATTCCCTTTATGTTTGTAATTATAATTTCTGAGACATGCACACATTTGGCACCTTGTCTCCGTTAATACTTTTTAACAAAATCAGAGTACTCATCACACCAGTGAACCTACAGTACAATATCAAAGCAGTTCTTATTTAGCAGTCAATCTTCAACTGCTGCCATCTAGTGGTAGAAATTCTAAACTGAAAATAAAAAAAACTAGCATCACTTGTTCGGGAGACTTATAGCTAGTAAGCATTGATTATTCTATTATTCCCAATAGTTATTGGTTAAATGCCAATAGCAATACATATATATATTTGCAAAAATGCCATTGCTGTATTGGCATATTCAATGAAGGAAACATGTTTTGTTTAAAAATTGGCTAGAATTATAATATTTCTCATGCACTGCAGATTCCTGTATCATGAATGCTTAAATATACAATAATTAATTTTATAGTTATTTAATTAATTTTTTTTATTTATTTTGTTATACTATATAATAATAAAAGTGTGCCTTTTTAAAATGAAAATAGCTGCAATGTTTGTGTTATATGCAAAAAAAAAAATACAATTTAATTCAACATTGATACAATTATAATGTAAATAATTTCCTGAATAATATGAAAACTTGGGGGTTGCGTTTTTCAGAACAAGATCGGGATGTTGCATAGAGTTTTAAACAGTCCGTGTTTACACATTTTTACTTAACCCGTTAAGGACACATGACGTGTGTGACATGTCATGATTTCCTTTTATTCCAGAAGTTTGGTCCTTAAGGGGTTAAACCCAGAACTTTTTGAAAATGGACAGCTATTTCACAGCTAGCATGATTTCTTTTTTCATATTTCATATTTCATGACATCATATCTTACCACATATTTGTCACGGTTCTGCAAAAGCCCAAACAAACTCAAATTGCCATGAAAAAAAATACTTTTAAAAGTAACACTCAAATTTGACATACATTTGATTAAAAGTACAATTAACCCCACATGTTAAATGCATTACATTTTAAATTGTGATGGATGAGTTAGTCAGCTTCATATACTCATGGACTTTTAATCACGCTAATTGCACAAGCCAACAAAAAATAGGAGCAAATTCAGATCCCAAACTCGGAAGGGGCACCGCTGGATTTTGTGACAAATTCTAAAATGTGGACATACACCCACCTGAATATAGATGCACACATTTACAATTATTCCTAGAGTGACAAACACTTAAACATTTTTTAATGCAGCTTCTACTATGACATTAATATTAATTGATAAATTAATTAAATGCCCCACTTTCTCTGTATGTGTAGTATGCTTAAAGCTTATAGAAGCACAATAGTGTTAGAAATATAAATATGTATTGCTTACATTACAGTGTCCCCCTGGTCTTAACTCTGCAATGTAAACATTGTCGTTTGATGCCTAGGGCTCCCTGGTGTGAGCAGGGATTTAACCAAATCTGCAAGGCATTCCATGCTGTCCTAAAGGCATTTAAGCCTACTATATGAAGGGACATCCTAATGTGTTAAATAATAATATAATATTAGGAGGCATGTATATAGATCAATTCTGAATCTAAACCAGGTGTTAAAGAAATGGTGTGTGATGATACAGGTGAGCTGCGTAAGCCTTATGGGTCGAAATATGTATAGAAGGAAACGAGACATTTTACAATAGTAGGAACATGTTACAAACCCAAAATATGAATTCTGATGGGGAAGATCAAATACTGTTTCAAATCAATAAAGCTGCACACCTGCAAATGGATAATGAATATAAGGTGCAAATAGCTGCTCATCTGAGGAAGAGCTAGATATACTAGGCTCACAGTTTTATAGAACATGTGTCAATAACGGAGACCCTACCTTTTCTGGATGGAAGCAGGTAGAACTTCACAGGACTCAAAGAGTATGGCTAATAAACTTTTATTACAATAAAAACTAAATTGAAAACAAATATAACAAATAAGGCAAATATAACCAGAATAAAATAATGTTCACAAATTCTTCAATGCTCAAGGAGCATTTTGTCGATATTCTCAGCTTTCTCAATTCTAAAAAAATAGATTATTTTATGTCTGGATTTAAAAAGAAAATAAGAAATGAGGCAAGTTATTTTTATAATGATCGTAATATTTTTCCTTTTGTTATCTTGTAATAATGAAAAAAATGGGTCAGTGTAAATATAGAAATGGAAATAGGTGATTTATAGTGATGTGCATGGGCAAAAAATTTGGTTCGGTTCGGAAATTCGGGTAAGTAAAAAAATTTGTCTGCTTCAGCAATTTGGACCAATGGCGTTCGGTTCGGCACTTCCGAAATTCAGGACTTTGGCAATTCGGCACTTTGGCAATTCAGAACTTCGGTAATTCTGATCCTAACCCCTAACCATCTTCAGGACTTCAGCAATTCGGTTCAGTTTGGCACTTCAGAAATTCGGCAATTCGAACTTCGGACATTCGTAAGCATCCGAATGTCTGAACTGCACGAAATTCTTGTGATTTATCCAAAAAACAAAAGGAAAAAGTGAGTAAGCAGTTGACTACCCACTCAACCCTTCCACCTGACAAAAACAAAGCTTTCCCACACATATCCTTCAGTTTGGTAAAAAAAAACTATGTCCTATCAGTTTATAACAACCGTGTCTGTAGGAGTATAACGCACTGCAAAACTGAGTCATGCATGGCAAAACCACTATAATGGAAGGCATTTGAAAGAGGTGGATTTTTTTTTATTCACCAGCAGGTTTTACTACATTGTAGCACATTTAGTAACATATTTGAAAGAAGAGGTGTGCAGCCAATTAGACCTCCACTAGCAGATGATGATTCCTTAAGTATCAAAGTGAAGAGCAGGGTAACCAAACTTGGGGAGATTAAACTTGAGGAAGACTGTTTGCTACATCAGTGGCAGGTATATTTGTGAGGCTTGGGGATTCAGAATCTTCCCTGTAAGATAATAAATGTGCTCACTTTGGACAGTGGTTAGTGGACATGACAACAGCTGCTGGTAAATACACACAGAACAGACCACACACTCTTTTTATAATCTCAGATATGTAGATGATCTCTACCAGGGGCTAAAGGAGGTAAAGGAGGTGTAGACAGGTACACTTTGAAAATTTAAGAGGCACCACTCTACTTTCAGCTGCTTGTTGCTTCCCTTGCTACCACCAAACTGCCAACAGCTTCAACCAAAACCGCAGCTGCTTCACTCTACTGTATTGGAGTCATGCTGCCACTGCTGCTGCTGGGACTAGCAGACAGTTACAACATGGCGCACATCTTGCTCAACCAGCATTCCTCTCATTCACTGAAAATCGTGGATGATGTTTATAAGTTTGTCCCTTAAGTATATGAGGCTGTTGAATCAGAGTGCCTCTTTCTCCTTAATCCTAGGATTACACAGGCAAGCTAGCATCAGTTATGGACAATTAGAAATGTATTTGCTCAGATGAGCAATGAGTAAATCTTTCAGTTTCCTGACCACTGCTGCTGCTACATCGGTGGCCCTGGTGATTATAAATTGTTTAACTAAAAATCTTGTGATGATATATACACATATAAAATCATCACAAGATTTTTAGTTAAACAATTTATAATCATCACCAGATTTCTCACCATCATCACCACCAAGACCAGACATTGAGGACACTACTTAAGTACTCCTTCATCAGTAAATGGTATGTCTGATGGCACTGACAAAGTCTCTGCTCAGCTCTCCCATATGTGTTCCTTTGGGAGGGGGTACAAAAAATAGGTAACACAAGCAATGACTACAAGTCCACTAGTTTCACCAATCCCTTGCTCTAAACACCGTAACACACACATATACTAAAGCATTAAAACTAGCTGTGGTTGAAGGAGCTGCAGTGCCACTGCAGCATCACATGTTATTGCAGCATTAGAAGGCTAAGAAAAAAACAATTGCCTCCTGGATTATCAAACATGCTGATAATCCCGCTATCCTACTACTACTAATAGTGATGGTGGTGGTGGTGGAGTCAGAGTTGAAGAAATAAGGTTCACAGCTGTTTAAATGACTGAGGAAGAGGTATTCAGAATCTCAGATGCCATGGCACTACTGGTGGATTGATGAACCACAATCCCTTCCCCACCCTGTCTCAATTTCTTTTTGAGAATAGAATACAATATTGAGTATGTTGGGTTTTTCTTTTTACTACAATAACGTTGGGATATGAATGACTGTGTGTTGTGTAAAATAACATTATTAATTAGGTGCTTGTGTTTCACATTCAGTTGGTGCTAAGTGTTAAGTGACAGTGTCTAGCAGTAGGAAATGGCACCAACCCCAACCACGATTTTCACACTATTATGAATGAAGCAGGCTATTAACCACCCAAATTGTGTGTGAGTGCCACTGTCACAGTAGCTAGATTTAAAGATTTTTAATCATCCAAAAGGATTTTCTTTCTACAAACAGTCTAGCACTAGGATCAGTGACACGGTGGCAATCTCCTATCTCCCATTCAAAGTTGTTCTTAGCAAACAAAAAAGTGAAACCGTAAATTAGTTATATGGCAGTAGCTAGCAGTAGGACACTGCACCAACAATAACCACCAGTCTCACACTAGGATAACTGAAGCAGACTATCTGTCATGCAAAGCTTATATGAGTGACGATGTGGCATTGCTAGAATAGAAAACATGTTTTTTTTTTCTTTTTACTGATACACACACACAACCTTCCAAAAATATATTCTTTCTACAAACAGAAAAAGAAAAACCTTTTTAAAACTATAAATCGGTAGCCTAGTTTAAGCTTAGTGACACAATGGCAAACTTCTATCTCCTACTCCAAGTTATTTTAATTGTCACAGACAATAGCTATACTGCTAGTTAGTTAGATAGACACAACAGTTCCTTAACCCCTTAAGGACACATGACATGTGTGACATGTCATGATTCCCTTTTATTCCAGAAGTTTGGTCCTTAAGGGGTTAAACATACTTTCAAATTAGGTTCAGTGACACAATAGACACTCCTATCTTACATTCAAAGTCGTTTTTAGTTTCACTGGCTCTTAGCTTGGTAGATAGATACAGCAATATCTTAAAACTAGTGTCACACTAGGATCAATGACACAATGGAGATCAATGGTTCAAATGCCCCATAGCAGAAGCTAACCGTTTAAACAGTCTCAACAAAGAAACAATGAGCCACGCTATCTCCCACTCCAACACAGTATGACTGCTCCTCTGTCTCCCTCAATAGCTGTAGTTCAAGCGCCTAGTGTCATCCTGCTTGAAAGTATAGATTGTTTTACTTTTTTCCTCTGCAAAATCTTAATAAAAGTAGTCACCTAACCATCAGTTATCTTTTTTTCTACCTCTTGATTGCACGGGACGAACTCCCCACATGATTAAGCTAGACCAGGGGTAGGCAACCTTTTAGCAGCACTGTGCCGATATAGGATTGTGATGTCCCGCAGCGTGCCGGTCCTATTTTTTTTATAAATCGAGGTGTGTATGCTGCCGTATTCTGCTTGTGTTATTTTTTACTGTAATTGCTTTGTATCGTTGTATTTGTGCGTATATATGCAGGGCTGTCTTTAATAATGACTGGACCCTGGGCAAAGCATTTGCTTAGGGCCCCCTGGACCCTGTCCCCCCTTCCCAGGCATGCAATCACGTCCTCCACCTCAACACAGTGGCGGACCTAAAGTAGAGAGGTGCAAGAATTCTTGGCTGTCTCCCTGTTGCACGGGTGATTAAAAGGTAGATCCCCATCTGTCGTGCAACTCCAGAAATGCATTGACAGCTGGGGCTCTACCATTTACTCATGTTTGCAGGTCTGTATTTAGCACTAAGCAGTTTTTGTGTGTTTTTGTGGAATATGTTTGTATGTGGTGTTGGCCTGATTGCAAGCACGCACACACACATACAGATATACTGACACACACACAGACATGCTGTCATACAAACATACTGACACACACACACAGATATACTGACACAGATATACATGCTGACATACAAACATACTGACACACACAGATATACTGACACACACACAAACATACTGACACACAAGACATGCTGACACACAAACATACAGATATGACACACACACAAACATACTGACACACACACACTGACAGGCATACTGACACAGACATACACTTTAAAACCCACCCTCCAGTTTCCTACCTTTCCTGCTGGTGGCTGAAGTTGTTGGGAGTTGGGGTCTAGAGCTCTTGGCCAGCCCCCCTCCAATCTGCCTACTCTTCTTTCCTGCGCGCTCCTCTCTTGGGAGGAAGTGATGCGTGGCCGTCACTTCCTCCCAGCCTGCTGCCGAAAAGCAAGGGGCCCGCTCGCGCTGTTAAAGCACCTCAGCGTGTGACCGGGTCCCTGCTGACAGAAGGCCAGCGGGTGGTCCTTTGTGCATGGGCCACCCGGTGGGCCTCCTTAGTGTGCAGATTACCAGCCAGAGGGTTAGAAATAGTTGAGGCCAGCAGGGCTCACGGTGCAGCTGCCCAGTTTGCCCCGCGTTAAAGAAGGCCCTGCGTATATGAGCTATTATATTGTTTATGTTCATGAGTAGTTTATGGTATTGTGTATGATACATATATATGAATGTAAACTGTGTATGGGTGCTGCTTGTGGAATTGTGTGTGTGTGTGGATGGATATGTCAAAGTGTTTGGGGTATTGCATGTGGGGTTGTGTGCATGTATGTGGATTGTTAGTGGTGTTTCGTTTGTGCGGATTGTATGTTTGAGTGTGGGCTGTCCGTATTATTTGTATGAGGGGAGGGTTATACTGCATGTCTGTGTATATCTAGCAGTGTGGGTGGCTTCCCTGGGTTCCAGTGGGGACCAGGCCGGCCAGGTACATGTTTAAGGACAGGAGCTGCAACAGCAACTGCGAGCTGCTCTACTACAGTGTGGCTTCCTATTCACAAGTGCTGGGAGGAAGTGATCTGAGATCACTACCTCTACGTGCTGCAATGCATAAATTGAGGATTGTCCTTCACCACCTTTTCGGATTAGCAGATATCTGAAGTTTTACTGGGACTCCTGATAGGCCAGAGCCTGTTTGGCTCTAGCAGCCTTGAGTGCCATGCAAAGACACCTCGAGTGCCGTGAATGGCACTAGTGCCGTAGGTTGCCTACCCCTGAGCTAGACTGTTGTTCATTTTGACATACTAAGTTGCTTATTTGCCACAAAAAATTCCCAAAACAAAAACAAACACTTCCTTTTCTCCTTTCAAAATACCCCTTTTCTGGTGCCAGCAATGTTACTCCAAATCATGAATTAAAATGAGCATGTTCGGGGTTGTGCATGTTGGTTTACCCTAGATTTTGGCATGTGTCCGTTTGAAAATTGGAATTTTGATTGGCCCATTCTGTTTGGCTGTATTGTAGTTGCACTTCAAATTATTTGCATAACACCATAAATACTTAATTTGAGGCTAATCTGACATCAACGTTTGTTATTTATCTAACTACTTCAGTAGAAACTGGATTTTATTAAATTAAAATGACTAAATATGCTGCTTGAATTGCAAGAGCAGCAGAAAAGTCAAGAATATCAACTATCATAGAGCTCCAAACTATTAATTTACCATTACTGCTAATAGTCTAAGAGCAGTGGGGAGTAAATACCAGATCACAATTTGTAGAAAGCATCTCAGATTTACTTAATGATTGTATGCTTTTAGAGCCCATTAAAGATCTGTTGTGGTAAATCTGTCCATTTTATATCTGATTTGTTATGTTGTTTATTTAGCATTTTCCTCTTGAGAGTGAAGAGCAATTTATCTTTCTTTGGTAATTTATTTTTCGTATTAATATAGTTTGCCAGCAATTTATAGAAAATTATTAATATGCACCCATTATAAGAATGGGTTTTTAAACATTTAACTCCGTCTCAGTTTTTGGAACTTGCTGGTTTTCTTAACAATAAGTGTCTACGAAGGTGCAGAACTTCTTTAGCTGACACAGGACATTAAATATGCATGGCAATGTTCAGATATTGTTACAAAGGAACTTAAATAGTTCCAATGAGACATTCATTATGTTCTAACCAGAAGGTTAATTGGCCATATCAGGTGAGCTATACTTTTAATTACAGAGATTAGTTCCAGTTGCAACCACTGTATCTTTAGCTACACATATGCCTTTACAGATCAGTTCCTGAAATACTAATAGGTAATATTAGTTTTGGTGAGTAATGTGTTGCATTTTGTGAATATGTTTATTGTGTATCTAATTAGCTATGATTTTGCCTATCTACCTAATACTAAATCTAAAATATTTAAATGCATTTATTATAAATTATAAAATATTATTTTTCTCATTAATACATTCTTTAGTTACATTTTAGTTGTATACTCGTCACAGTAAACGGATAATATAATGATTTCTGTTTCAGGTCCTGAACATATTTTTTTATGTTTCTCTTTAGAGTAAAAATTATGTGCACATTTTGATTTAGTTACTTTTGACATCTGTGTAAGTCACATTAATTAATCAACAATTTATTATACATTGAACTTCTTCTAGTACTGTTGGCTAAGTTATTGCATCATTAGTTTTGCATTAGTTAAGTGGATATTACATCACACTTCATTGTATCAATATGCAGCCCTAGTGACACATATAAGTAGACACTGCTAAAACCCTTGTGAGGGCAAACATATCCTGAAATTACCCTCTGTTTTTGAGGAATTGTGTCTGTAAAAAAAGCAGTGCAGCAGGGGCCCTGAATAAGGACTGTCCCATCAGATCCAAATCTATTAAATGGGCAGAGTCAAAATAGTGTTTGTGTAATTGAATAGATACCATACTTTCTATACTGCTGTATGTTTACAATGAAAGTATTTTCACAAAATATCACAGATTTGGCATTTTATGATACTTTTTAAAATCACTATATAACTATTTATATAAATATAGGCCTTGCTTTAATATTTTTGCATAAACGTTTCAATTTTTTTAATAAACTTTTAAAATTGTTCATGATAGGCATAATTATTTTTATGCTCTCTGATTTTAACATATTAGTAAATAAGCCCATAGACGAACAAGCTAATATCTGTTCAATGTATAGAGGGTGTTGGTTGTTTACAAGTTTGGACTTTATACCTTCTTTCCTATCTCCTACCTCTCTTACTGCTATTTGCACAATAACAGTAAAAAAGTCCCAATTAAACGTGCTTGTTCTTTACTATATGTGTGTATGTATGTAGATATATATATATATATGTGTGTGTATGTGCTTATTCAGACATACATGCATATATTTTGTAGTTTGTTTCGTTCTGCATGCTAAAGGTAGTTGTTCCCTGCCCTACTCATCCTTGTTGGTTTGCTAACTTAAATGTTATTCAACTATCCACTTATCTCTAAAGACTTTCTCTGTTATTTCTGCTCTCCCCCCCTTATTTTATTGATACCCACCCGAATGGTCTTGCTTGACCAATCCTCACCTCCTATGTGCATCTCCATTCCATAGTTTTATTGCAGGCATTTTTTGACCCTATCATCTCTGTTTCCACAGTTTGAGTTTTAAAAGCTCCGTACTGCAAACCAGGACATAGCTCAGACTGCAATTCTCCCACACTCCCAGACTCGACGGTAAAGGAGGCAGTTTAGGCATCCTTCTCTCCCCTCAATGTACCCTTGAACCTATCCTCCCTGCCCCTGCCATTTCCTTTACTTCATTTGAATTTCACACTGTCTGCTTTTTTAAGCCCACTGCTTTAAGAACTGCCATTGTCTATTGCCCCCCCACCCCCCCCCCCCCCCCCAGTCATCCTAGGCTATTCATTGAACAATTTTCTTCCTGGCTACCCCACTTTCTATCTTCTAGCACTCCCTCCCTCATATTTGGGGACTTAAACATCCCAATTAATGACCTCAACTGCCCTGATGCCTCCCGTCTGCTCGCTGTAACCTCTTCCTTTGGCCTCACGCAGTTGTCAACTTCAGCAACTCATACAGCAGGAAACACTCTTGATCTCATCTTCACCAATATCTGCACCACCTCTAATCTATCCACTGTTCCATCTCCTTTGTCTGACCACCATCTACTAACATTTGACATCAGCATACCCCGTACCAAAATGTCACCACCCTCAATTCTCCAATCTCGCAGAAACCTCAACTGCCTTGATCTCCAGCAGTTCTCCACCAAACTCAATACTCTCCTTTTACCCATCTCAAAACTTGCTCTAACTCGGCTACCTCACTCTACAACTCAACGCTCTCCTCTCAACTCGACATCATGGCACCTCCTACAATTAAACACAGCAAGCGCCCAAAATTAAAACCCTGGCACACCAAGCTGACCCGTTACCTCCAAAACAATTCTAGAACTGCTGAATGAAGCTGGAGTCACACTTTGTATCTGACTTCCTCCACTATAAATTTATGCTGCGCTTCTACAGCCTGGCTCTCTCCACTGCAAAAGTAAATTACTTTAATACCCTCATAAGTACACTGTCCCATCAACACCTATTTCACACTTTTGATGCTCTTCTTCACCCTTTTAATCCCTCTCCTTTTACCACCTTGTCTGCCACAAACTTTGCATCTCACTTCACTGAGAAGACCTCTACAATCAGAGAAGAGATCACTAATTTCTCTCCTTCCCCTACCATTACACCACCCAACCCCACTCCCTCCACCATTCTACACTCATTCGCACCTGCAACAGCAGAAGAGGTTTCTGCTCTGCTCTGGTCTTCCGGCCCCACCACCTGTTCCCTCGATCATATTCCTTCATATCTCATCCACACTATGTCTCCCTCTCTCACTCTTCCCCTCACTAAAATTTTCAATCTCTCCCTTTCCTCTGGCACATTTCCCTCACCCTTCAAACATTCAACTGTATCCCCAATTCTGAAAAAGCCCAGCCTTGACCCCAACTCCCCATCCAACTACCACACTATCTCACTACTGCCATTTGCCTCCAAGATCCTCGAGAGAGTCCTGTAAACCAGACTGACTGACTTTCCAACTCTCTGCTTGACCCCCTTCAGTCTGGATTCCGTGCTGGTCATTCTGTCGAAATGACTGTGACCAAAGTATACAACGATTTAATTGCTGCTAAATCTCGTGGCCATTACTCTATCCTAATTCTCTGTTGATCATCAACATCTTCTTTGCATTCTCCGTAATTTTGGTCTACGGGATACTGCTCTCTCCTGGTGCTCCTCCTTCCTCCCCCAGTGCTCTTTCAGTGTTTCTTTCTCTGACTCTGCCTCTTCCCCCCAACCACTCTCTGTCGGCATCCCCCAAGGTTCTGTCCTTGGTCCCCTACTGTTCTCTATCTATACCACCTCCTTTGGTAAACTCATCAACTCCTTTGACTTCCGTTATCATTTCTATGCAGATGACACACAAATCTACCTGTCCTCTCCTGATCTCTCTCCGCCCATCTTGACTCATGTCTCTGACTGCCTCCCTGCGATTTCCAACTGGATGGCTGCTCACTTCCTTAAACTCAACCTGTCCAAAACAGAACTTCTGGTATTTCCTCCCTCAAGTGTTACTACTCCGTGTCTGGCCCCCTCCAAGTCAACGGCGCTACCATCACCTCTACCTTGCAGGCTCACTGCCTGGGTGTTCTTTTTGACTCCAACCTCTCCTTCACCCCTCATGTCCATTCAATCGTCAAATCCTGTCGCCTCCATCTCTAAAACATAACACGCTTCCGCCCCTATTTAATCCCGGATGCGGCAAATGTGCTGGTCCATGCTCTTCTCATGTTCTCTCTCGCCTGGACTACTGCAATACTCTTCTCAGTGGTCTTATGTGTTCCCAGACTGCACTGCTGCAATCTGTAATGTATGCGGTGAGAAGGCTCATTTTCCTGTCCGCCCGTATCCCATGTTTCTTCTGGAAGATAGGTATATGTATACTCCAGGACTCAAGTGTTTTTATATTTACTGCTGTGAATTTTCCCAAACTTTGTATCCAATCTAAGTTTAAGATATTTAAACCCAGGTTAAATCTATCTTGGGAAAGTTTGTGCATTGCTATTCTTGGACATTTTTGCTTCCAAAGAAATTTGGAGAAAAGCTGGTTTAGGAGTTTCTCATCTGAATGCGAGGGCAGTATAGGTAAGGCCTGTAAGAGGTAGAGGAGTTTTTCTATAATGGATTTTAAAAGAGTACTTCTGCCAGAGAGAGAGGGGGTGAGATGTTCACCACTGTCTCAAGTGGTTTTATATTAATTTGTTATATAGTAGATATTTTAGGGTGAGGACTCACACATATTTGATGTTGTCCATGATAAAGTGGTTGGTGACCCTAGGTGTATGGTGGACCCATGCCCAATCTCAGTGCTGTCAACTTGGATCAATTAATTTAAACGTCTGTAATAGGTCCATCGGCCCATATCTTTTGAAAAGAGCAACTTTATTCAGGAGAAATGTAATGGGGTTTAAGAGATAAAGTAAACGTTCATCCAGAAATAGTGTGCAGGCCTACTTGGGTTCCCTTTATACTCTCAGAGAGAGAATACATCTTATAAGTGGGTCTATTGCTATATGGAAAAGATTTGGTGATAATGGACAGTTATGCTTCACCTCTCTCATGATTAGGAGTTACATTGAGTCTAGGCCGTTCGTATTGATTTTTGTGGATTGTTGAGGATATAAATCTCTTCTACGATTATAAAATGGGATTACAAAGAAGCAGCACTTTAAAATCCTGCGGCCACTAGGTGTGGCCAAGGTACTTGGTCAAAAGTTATTTGTGCAAGTTATCATATAATGAGGCTGCGGCAATTGCTGTTCTAATCCCTTGAACTGACTGCCTGGTAAATCTCAATTTCTAGGGGTGCAAGATTGAAGGGCAAAAATTGTTGAAGTCTGTAGGTTAGTATTTTAGTGAGCAGCTTGAATTAATTATTTAACAGTATGAAATGTGGGAGGCTAAGGGCTGAGAGCTGGATCTTAATCAAGCTTTAATATTAAACTTGTTCTATTTGGTGTCAGGGGTTGTGTTGATTCCTTAACGATGTAGACAGCATTATAGAGAAATATTAAAGTATTAGTGATTTGCCCCTCAAAATGTTATATCAGTTGATAGAGAACCCATCGGGCCCCAGAGGTTTCCTGCCTTTCCTAACTCTAAATCCCATGCCCACACCTCCCTGATTGGGGAATTGAGGACCTATCTTTGCTCATTCATCAATCTTGGAGGGTTTGCCCCCTTAATTCCATTCCTAACCCAGAGTCATCTGGCTACGAGGCAAAAATACTACAGAAATGGACATAGAAAGCTGAGTTTATCTCTACCAGGTCAGTAACGTGTGTCTTTTCAGCTTTGGAAATATGTTTTATATGGTGATGACCAGGTTTTGGCTAAGCTAGGTGCATAATAGGTTTTCCCATTTGTCCTCCCATTAGAAAAAGCTGTTTTTTGAGAATTTTTTTTTTTTTTTACTTTCAAAAGCAGGGATGAGTCCAGGAATGGTACAACAGAGAAGATTTACACCTTGGTGAAGTATTTCTGGTATCCAGGATTATAGTATAGGATGCTGGGGTTTAGTGGAGTCCGGGAGCCCTATAAAACAAAGATGATTTTTTTTCAGCTTCTGTTTTTATATCCTCTATTTTTGTTTGAAGTTGTGTAATAAGGTCTGACTGCTATTCATCCTGTATTCGAATTGAGGTTTCTTCTAAGTCACTGTGTCTGTTTTCAAGGGCATCAAGTCCTGAGGAGTTGACTGTCACTTTGTTGATGAGATTGCCAATCATGTGCTGTATGGAATCAAATTTTGCTGCCAGCTTGAACCATAGTAAAGCCATGCTGTCATCAGGCTGTATTGTTAACAATAAGAAGATCAGGTGTGAACAGTGTTTCAGACATACAAAGTGTAGAGTAGATAAGTTGGCGCAAAATAGTAAATGCAAATTAAAAATTGGTATGCAGCACCCACAATATACCCAGGTAATGAGGTACAAAAACAGTCAGAGAACAGAAAAGTGTTGGTGTGCACAAATATATATAAAAAACCCTCAAGTGTTGAGAAGTGCTTCTAAACCATACATATAGTGAAAATTTGTGTTATCCCTTATAGAAGATTTAGATATCAAGTACAAATATGTGTATTCTTATAGCCTACAATGCACAATTGATATCTGTAGTAAGGGAGACAAAAATAAGGGAGGGGGACAGAGAAAGCACGCCTAGTGCAATACAATTATTAAAATTTAAAAGTATAATACAAGTTCTCTGTAAGGATACAACTCACAAATGGAGAGTGGTATAAGCCCCACTCTAAGCTACCTCGCCCAGGGAGGATCAGCCCCTCGGGTGCGTGGGATTAGATAAATGCTCCTGTGACCCAAGCGTCAGGTAAGAAGATATTTATTGATAATAAAAAACGGCTTATAGCCACAACATAAAATCCAAAGTCCACCATAAGCTCACCACACCATAGGGAGTTAGATGCTGTGTAGTCGAAAATCACAATCTTCCTCCTTCTGGATGTGGTCTTGCTGGCTGGTGTGTAATCCAAGTTCACTTCCGTGTATCCCGATCACAAGGTCACGTGACACGTTTTGCTCCGCCTCTTGGAGCTTTCTCAAATGAGCAGTATCTCCACCCACTGGAGATCGTCTTTTATTTGTAAGTCCTAAAGCCGTGATCCAATCGGCTTCTAGCATCATGTATTAACAAATATTGTCCATAAGATTAAAGGGACACTATAGTCACCTGAACAACTTCAGCTTAATGAGGTTGTTCAGGTGAGAACTATAGCTCCCTGCAGCCTCTCTCATGTAATTCTGAGAAAATACAGTGTTTACATTGAAAGCTAAGCCGTTTTTATTATCAATAAATATCTTCTTACCTGACACTTGGGTCACAGGAGCATTTATCTGATCCCACGCACCCGAGGGGCTGATCCTCCCTGGGTGAGGTCGCTTAGAGTGGGGCTTATACCACTCTCCATTTTCACTATATCTATTGTTTAGAAGCATTTCTAAACACTTGAGTGTTTCAGACATAGCTTGGCTTGATGGTGTCGAGGAAGTACTCTCCGTGTTTGTTTCTGATGGTTTCAATTGAAATTTGGAGTGCTCGGTATGGGTTTTGTTTTTTGTTTTCCCAGGTTGGATGAACTTCTCCATGTTTTCTAGAATATATTAAAGTAGAGAATATACAGTCCCTGCAGGAACTTGAACAAATGATGTTAAAATCAGTAGGACTTAGGTCATGGTGTCACCAGCGGTTGTGATGGAGAACAAACATAGCCTTTTACTGTGTTATAATTGGCTTGTGCTAGTTGAGCATTCACTGAAATAACGTTTGAACCAATTATGATGAAATATGAAGTATGCAGAAAATAATGAAAAATAAACTATTTACGGTTGCTGGTTTAACTTGGCTAGCCAGAATGCAGGTACAGAACTGAGCTGAAAGTTGGGTGTAAATCATTTGATTGATCTATGCCAAATGTATTTTTAGCTTTCTGAAATTAGAATACCCCTTTTTCTTGTTGAAGAAAATCAGGAACTGATTTGGGTTTGTTGCAATAAATAAACTTGTTGTGTAGATGAGATGAGGCAATCAATATCAAGATATGAAGTAAAAAGCAATTAAACTAAAGTATGTACAAGCTCTTCACGAGGATGTATTGAGGATCTGGAGTGGATAATCCTTAGAGCTACTGCTTAGAAGAGGGGCCCAGTAAAACTGTAGAACAAGTAGACCTTGTGGGGGAGGGTGGGGGGCGAGCGCCATGCGGTACTCGGCCTGTGGTTTGATATTGTCAGGATCTTACCGGATGTGGAGTCTGACGTGCAGAGTTATACGCTCACCCTTGCAAATAAACACAGACCAAGGTGACCAGGTAAGAAGCCACCTGGGCTGTGAGTCTGTGCATGGGGGCTGTACAGGAATATAGATCAAGTCGAGGTACAGGCAAGGACAAGCAGAAGAGTAGTCGTAGAAAGCCAGATGAGATAAGCCGTCTGGAGAACACTGGATACACAAAAACTGGAACCAGAGTAAATGAACTGACACTTCCCTCAGAGAGAGGCAGTGTTTTATACCTTGCTAATAGCGATAAGCTTCAGGTGGACCGAGATAGAAAGCCGCAGCCACAGGAAAAGTACAGCCCCCAGTGCTTGAGACAAGGCTAGGAAAAACACCAAGCTGCAACAAAAACTGAAGTGTGGCTCAAAGGTAAAACAGCAGGACCACGACACAAAAGGATCCAAGTTCATATCCCCTGTTGGGCACTGGCTGGGGTGACCACATCTGGCTGTCTGGATGTCACAGTGAGGACCATGACAGATATTATGTAATATCAGATCCTACCTTTTGTGCATCAGTAGCTGACAAGTGACTGCTCTGCCCTGCTCTCAATCCTGTGTTCAGTGCGGAGGAGGTGATAAATCAGGGGTTCTCAAGGAGTAGGTATTCTGGGACGTTTTTGAAAGCAGCTCTGTGTGGAGCTCCCTGTCCTGCGTCTGTTCCCCTTAAAAAATATTTTAGTTTTTTTTACATATATATATATATATCTATATATTTATATATATATATATATATATATATATATTCTTTTTAATATATTTAAAACTGTTAAAAGCTACAGTGTATAATATATAATAAAGTAAAGTAAATATTGTGACGAGAGCAATCTCGCCACATTGCATTGGAGAAGCCTGGTTGCCCGCCTGCTGCCTGCTGCCTTTGGACTATGGACCAGACTTTTAACTTATTTTCCCTGCAGAAAGGCTTATTCGTGCCTTTCTGCCGGGGTGTTCGGTAGATTTTATCTACCAAACAAACTACCGAATTGACCACCCTGAAGCTGCGGTTAACCACAGCTTAATTGACGAAGGCAGGGTGGTCTTTGTTCGTTTACAGAACACGTGGCGGCGGCCATTTTAAAAGTCCCGTACGGCCAGCGGTGTTCGGCGCTTAAATTATGGAACTAAAAACGGACATTTATTTGCACGAACACCGCTGAGACGTCCCCCGCCTGGTTCTTATTCGTACAGATCTAACGAATATATGTCTATTCGGTATTTTATTTTATGTGAATGTGTTAACCCAGATAGCTATGCCATGGAGCCCATTCGTGTAGTTAAAGACTATGGCTCCATGGCAATTGAACTGTGTGAATAGGATCTGAGCGCTATTCGGTAGTTTTGTGCGCTCAGATCCCAGCTATCTGGGGATATGTGACATGTCTGTGTTTTATGTATAAAATGTGACTTTGTGTATTTTAAAGTATTTTAATGCTTAGTGCTCACCACGTGCATAATGGAGTCTTGCCTCTGTCCTGGGAGATAATTGAATTACTTCTCAATTATCTCCAGGGCAGAAGGGAGGAAGCCAGGAGGCATTGTGGGAAAGTATTGTGACTGTATGTCCTAAACTGATACCTGTCTGTCTTTTGTTACAGTCTCCCATTTGGTCCCCTAGGGGAGTGTCCACCAAGTGGGAGACCTGCATAAATACTGGGCGGGTAGCCCATAATAAACCAGAGCCTTGTCTCGTTCTTGGGGGGATTCACTGTATGCTGATAGAGACTGATTGCCAGGAGTGTAAGCCGCTTGGGAGCTTTTCCTGTTCGTCTGCTAGCAGCTATTCGTGAGGTTCCGGTTCGGGAGTTTGGAGTGCTACCTTATTCCCTTGTATGCAGTTCGGGAGTTTGGAGTGCTACCTTATTCCCTTGTATGCAGTTCGGGAGTTTGGTGCATTCCCTTGTATCCAGTTTGGGAGTTTGGTGTTCTACAGTAGCTGCCTTTATATCTGAAAGGGGAATATCGCCTAAACGGATTTTAACCCCTTGTCTGCTGAAACGGTCCATTACAAATATTAAGTACATAAAAAAAAATCTGAATATTTCTCTAAAGCAGTGTACTACTCCATTGTGACTGACAAAGATACAACAGATGTCTCCTATAGCAACGAACAACTATTCAAGATGTGACCTGCACTGACTAAGCAATCATCATTGCATTTCACAATTATACTAGTATATAAGCTCAATTTAGCAATTATGAAATATGGGGTGCACTGATTTAACAGAGCAAAAATACATAAATTATACGGATGCATTTTTGTGTATAATAATGTAACCACGTGACTGAGCTTTTGCCTTGCAATAAAAAATGAAAAAATCTTGGTATTTTAGGTTTATGTTTTTTTCAGCCATCATTTTCTTTCTTATTATGCCCATGCATTTTAAATATTGTTTTTATGCATATTAGATATTGTTTTAAGAGGAAAACATTAAATTCACATAACTACAAAGAAAAAAATGCAAAACATATTGTTGCAGTGTTTCTAATAATAATTTGTGTACAGTTAACCCATAAAGGACTGAGGCTCTTTTGAGATGTTAAACATTTGTGACAAAGGCCTTTTTGGCACTTTTGCTATACATCCATTCTACAATTTCACTCTTTTTGTTTAAGTGCACCCATACATGATATATATCATTTTTTAAAGGAAAATAGTGCTTTTTGACATCCTATATGTATATATCTGATAATATTAAATATGAATAAAATAGTAAAAAAATGGAGAGAACATGCTTTTCTAAGTTTTACAATTAATAACTTTCATAAATTAAGTTTCATTTTGCAACTAAAGAAAATGAACTCAAATTAGTTTCACTAATTATTCCTTATTGTTAAAATTTCAAATATGTCTAGGATTTGATTACATTGTTATATGTTAAAAAACAAATATTGCAAAGAGTGAATTATGGTTTTAAAGGAACACTCCAGTCTCCCTAACAGCAGCATCAAAATTAAGTCGTTATGGTGCCAGGAGGCCCTTGGCACTCTTTTACCTTAAAGGGACACTCCAGTGCCAGGAAAACAATCTGTTTTCCTGGCACTGCAGTTCCCCTCTCCCTTCCACCCCCCATCCCAGGTTGCTGAAAGGGTAAAACCCCTTCAGTGACTTACCTTTATCCAGCGCCGATGTACCTCCGCCCATGCTCCACCCCCGCCGGCGGGGGAGACCTATTGCCCATGCGCGGCCGGCAGCAGGGGAGATCTAATGTGCATGCATAGCAATGCCGCGCACGCGCATTAAACCTCCCCATAGGAAAGTTTCTATGGAAATTTTAGCGCCGCTGGAGGTCCTCATATAGCATGAGGACGTCCTGTGCTATAAACCAGGAAGTGCCCTCTAGTAGACAGCCACTAGAGGAGGAGTTAACCCGGGAATGTAAATATTGCAGTTTATGAAAACTGCAATATTTACAGTTGCAGGGTTAAGGGTAGTGGGAGTTCGCACCCAGACCACTCCAATGGGCAGAAGTTGTCTGGGTGCCTGAAGTGTCCCTTTAAGGTATTAAATAATTCCTGAACAGTTTAACCTCGTAAAGCTGCCTCCATTGCCAGTTCTCCAGGTCCTCCAGCAGCATCTGGCATAAGCTTTAAGAAAATCAGTAGCTCCCCATTCATAAAAAAGATACATAGTTTTTTTATGAACAGTTTAACTCCTTAAGGTAAGAGAGCGCTAGGGGGCCTTCTGGCACCATAATCCAACCAAATATACTACCCATAATCCAATTTCTAACCCTACCTACAAGACTAACCATAATCCTCTCCATAAATCAATTCCTAATCCTACCCATAATGCTACCCCTAATCCTACCGTATCAGTACTCACGTCATCATAGTGATTTCCAAGCTCACACAGTACTAAACATTCTCTAAGTTTCCATAATTTACACAAACATTTTTTTTATGATCTGCACAAATTGATGATTGTCTTTTCAAGCCATTTTGTATGCTTTGCTCACTTTGTTAATGTTTTGCGGTCGATGCTTTTTATTTTGTTTAATTGTAAAACCATTACAATTTTTATCAAAAAATATGCAAATATTACAACATAAAGGAAACTTTTTATAGCCTCAAGAAGAAGGAGAATCTAGGGAATATGTCTATTGTAATACAAACTACCGTGGTGAAGGGGCTTCTGTACTTCAATGAAGCTATGAGCTATACCATGTAGAGGCACCCTAGATGGGCAGGTCATAGCAGAGAAATCAGACAAATTGCGGTCCACTGGAGAAGGAACTAGCAACCCATTCCAGTAACTTTGCTAAGATAACTATATGGACAAGCACAACCAGAGACATAACAATATGGCACTGGAAGATGAGCCCCTCAGGTCAGAAGGTGCCTACCACATTACTGAGGAAGAGCAGAGGGCAAGTACAATTAGCACCAGATCTAATGAAGTAGTTGGGCCAAAGCCGAGAGGACACCCAATTGCGGATGTGTTTGGAGGGGAAAGGAAAGTCAGCTGCTGCAAAGACCAATTTAATATAGGAACCTGGAATGTTAGCACTATGAACCAAGGCAAATTGGATGTGATCAAACATGAAATGACAAGGTTAAACATCGATGTCCTGGGATAGTGAACTCAAATGGACTGGAATGGGACATTTGACATCAGACAACTATCACATCTTGTGGTCAAGAATCCCGCAGAAGATATGGAGCAGCCATCATAGTAAATCATTGGGTGGGCAAAGCAGTGCTTGGCTACAACCCAATAAATGACTGAATGATTTCAATTCGAATTGAAGGCAAGCCGTTTAACATAACAGTGATCCAAGTTTATGCTCCAACCATGGATGCTGAAGAGGCTGAAATTGTCCAGTTCTATGACAATTTCAGATATAACAACAAGAAAAGATGTTACTATCCTAATAGGAGACTGGAATGCTAAAGTACTGAACCAAAAGACACCAAGAATAACTGGTAAGTTTTGCCTTGGCATTCAAAATGAAGGAGGTCAGAGATTAGTACAATTCTGTCAAGATAATTCTCTGGTCAAGGCAAACACCCTCTTCCAACAGCCTCCAAGACTACTCTACACATGGACATCACCAGATGGACAATATAGAAATCAGATTGACTATATAATTTGCAGCCAAAGATGGAGGAGCTGACTGTGGCTCGGACCATGAGCTTCTCTTGCAAAGTTCAGAATTAAACTGAAGAAAAGAGGGAAAACCATCAGACCAATCAGATATGACATAAATAATATTCCTTGTAAATATGCAGTGGCAGTAAAGAATACATTTGAGGGACTAGACGTGGGCGTTAGAATTCCTGAAGAATTTAGGAACAAAGTTTGCAAAATTATCCAGGAAACCGCAAGAAAAAAATATCCCCAAAAGCAAGAATCTAAGAAGACAAACTGGCTATCTGATGAGGCTTTAAAAATAGCACAGGAAAGAAGGAATTTAAAAGGTAGTGGAGATTGGAAAAAATGTGTCCAACTGAAAGCAGAATTCCAAAGGATATCAAGAAGAGACATTCTACAATGAGCAATGTAAAGAGATAGAATAAGATAACAGAATGGGAAAGTCAAGAGATCTATTCAAGAAAATTGGGTATCTAAAAGTTACCTTTCATGCCAAAGTGGGTGTGATAAAAGACAAAAATGACATGGACTTAACAGAAAAAGATTAGATAAAGAAGAGATGGCAGGAATGCATTGAAGATTTATACAGGAAGGATCTTAACAGCAGTGATGACCTCAATAGTTGGTCCAATGAAATGGAACCAGAAATCTTGGCATGAGTAGTGAGATGGGCCGTAGGATGCCTTGCAGATAACAAGACTGCAGGAGTTGATGAAATCACAATTGAGCTATTCAAAATTCTGCAAGATGATGCTGTGAAAATTCTGCTTGCCTTATGCCAACAAATTTGGAAAACACAACAGTGGCAAAAAGACTGGAAAAGGCCAGTCTACATCTCAATCCCCCAAAAAGGCAATGCCAAAAAGTGCTCCAATTATTGAACAATTGCACTAATTTCACCTGCCAGCAAGGTAATTCTTAAGATCATACAAGCTCGACTCCAAGAATATATGGACTGGGAATTACCATATGTACAAGCTGGATTCTGCAGAGAACAAGGCACAAGAGATCAAATTGCCAATGTACAATGGATAACAGAGAAAGCCAGAGAGTTCTTGAAAAACACATATTTCTGCTTCATAGACTATTCTAAAGCCTTTGACTGTGTGGATCACAACAACATGTGGCACATTCTTAAAGAGATGGGAGTACCAGATTATCTCATCCGCCTCCTGAGGAATCTGTATGTGGACCAAGAAGCCACAGTCAGAACAAAAAATGGGACAACAGAATGGTTCAAGAACGGGAAAGGAGTGCGACAAGGTTGTATATTGTCAACTTATTTATTCAACTTATATGCGGAATACATAATATGTAAGACTGGGCTAGATGAATCCAGAGCTGGAATCAATATTGATGGAAGAAATATCAACAACCTCAGATACGCAGATGATACTACTCTGATGGCTGATGACCTGTTGATGAGGGTAAAAGAGAGTGCAAAAGTTGGCTTGCTGTTTAACGTTAAAAAGACTAAGATAATGGCAAACAGCAATCTTAGTTCCTGGCAAATCGATGGGGAAGAAGTGGAGGCAGTGCCGTTTTTTTATTTTTCTGGGATCCAAGATCTCTTCAGATGGTGACTGTAGTCATGAAATTCAAAGACGTTTGCTTCTGGGGAGGAAAGCTATGGCAAGCTTGGAAAAGCTGGTAAAAACTAAAGATTTTCCACTATCAACAAAGATCCGCACAGTTAGAGCTATGCTATTCCCAGTAGTAACATACAGATGTGAGAGCTGGACTATAAAGAATGCTGAGCGTTGTAGAATTGATGCCTTTGAACTGTGGTGTTGGCGAAAACTGCTTAGAATCCCTTGGATTGCAATAAGATCCAATAAATCCATTCAGCAGGAAATCAAGACAAACTGTTCACTGGAAGCTATGATCATAAGGTTGAAGCTCAAATATTTTGGCCATATAATGAGAAGGCAGGATTCTCTAAAGAAGACTTTGATGCTGGGAAAGATGCAAGGCACACAAAGAAGGGGACAACAGAGACGGAGATGGATAGATGAGGTCACTGACGTCATGAACATGAAGTTGTTGGAGCTCAGAGGGGCAGTGACTGACAGATGTACCTGGCGTGCTATGGTCCATATGGTCACGGAGAGTCAGACACGACTGAACAACTAAACAACAACAATACAAACAGCTAACACAGTTTATCAAAATCATTTCTGCCTTTTATAGAAATTCCATAATGCTCTTAATCATGTTGAATTGTGTAGCATATATCTATGGATGCAATCTGAGGCTTACATCACAGATATGAATCCTAGGTGGGCCAGGCAAATATTTTTTTAAACTGTGGACTGTGTTAAATATATAAAGCTGCCAAGCAAATGACATCGAGCAAAAAGTGCCTTTGTATTCAATGAAAATAAATGTTAACATCAATGGTATGGCTGGACAAAGAATTTTCATGCAATGCAAGAAAAAAATATGCTTTCTGCCTTGTGGGAATTAGAGAAATGGTCAGTTTCTAGCAAAATCTTTGCTATGTCTAATATGAATTAAATCTGTTTCCAGACCAGGGGCAGAACAGATCATGAGATCAACACAGAACCTATGAAGCTGAACTCAGAAGTGCAGAGCATGAAGACAGAGCTAGTTAATTGGTGAAGCCCCGGAGACTGTCCGATAGTACTAGTTATATGTGCTGTAGCTGCAATGCAGAAGTGTCTTTTTGCGTTTTTATAAATATACCGTAGATACATATAAAAATAATATTATTTTCTGGAATAAAAGTGTTTTGAGAAAGAGTATAGATTGTATGATTCTGTAGTATGTTCAAAATGAAAATTATGCAATCAGTGCAAAGTGTCACTTAAATGTTCCTGAACAAATCACGAGAAATATTTTTGTATTAAGATACTTGTTCATGGTTTGAAAACTAGCTTAAAAAGTTCAAAAAGTAGATGTTAGTGATCATTTTTCATTTTGCAGATGGGGAACAGTGGTAACATTTTAGGTTCCTTTGTATGTACACGTTTCTTTAATTAATGATCTTAATGGCATTCAGTCACATATATTTATTTTCTATGACACAAAACAAGTTGAGGTAATACAATTTGAGCAGGATGTTACTTTTCTTTTCAAACACATTTTTAAACAATATCAGAGGGAAGGGATACAGAATAAGAAAAAGGTAAGGGAGAGAGAGCTTTTCCATCCACAATAATACAAAAATTAATACAATAATTCAAACACACGTAGGATCCTTGCCCCCTTTGTCCACCTTAAATAAGTAAAAAAAAAACGATCCTTTTTTCGAGCACCGAGCGAGTCCGCCGTTGTTGGCCCACCCTTGATTTTCCTCTTTGACTGACATCATCAGAATTGATGATCTCAGCCAATCATAATTCTTTACCATACATACAAATTATAATAATAGTAAAGCATCAGATTAGCTGAGACTCCACCTCACCCCCAGCCAAGAAGACAGGGGTGGGACCAAATGCCACCCTCAGCATTTCCTCATAGAGATGCATTGATTAATTGCAATGTTCAGCGTTCACACTGTACATCACTGCACCTCCTGGCTCCAATGGCTGTCAAAGATGAGTTCCTTTTGGGCGCCATGTTCTGGTGTGTTCCCGCTTTGTATCAGGAATGGAATGGCTCCCAAATGCCCGAGCACCATCCTGCCTAGGGCAGCACAAATCTTAAATACACCACTGCATGTAAGTGATTAAAATTATATTTGCACTTTTTTAGTATTTGCACTATATTTTTGCAATTTCTTTTTCCAAACATCTATGGTCCAATGCTACTGAAGCTACATAGCAACTGGAGAAAACCTATTGATATTACCAAACATATTATGAAGGCTTGATCTTGACATTTAAAGTATGAGTGGCCAATTGTATCTAGCACCACTTTTAAAATCAACACCGTTAAGCACTATGTTGTGTCTTTCTTCTCATTCTCCCTAGCAGATTCACCCCTATTGTCTATATATATTTATGTTTGAAGATCGAGGAAGCCTTTGGGGTTGTTATTTCTACATAAGGGAAGTTTCATTCAAGAAAATATATACATTTATATATATTTTTTTATTGTAATTGTCAACTTGCATATTTCCATATTAAGCTCTACCTATTGTACCCAACTCTGTGTATTGTATAGATATTTTGTGTTGTGCCCAGCTCTGTTTATTGAATGAGTATTTTTATTCTCAGCTCTGTGTATTGTATGAGTATCTACATAATGTTTGGTTCCATGTATTGTTTTGGTATCTTCTTTTTGTAATGTTTGTTTTTTGTATTGTATGCAGTGGCATAGCTAGAGCTTTTGCTGCCCGGGGCTGCCCTTGAGTTTGCCGCCCCAATCTCAACTCACGTCGTATCTGGTACAGTCGTGGACGTCTGTGGCAGCACCAGACATACCTCTTTTAAGTACTTAACGCCTCTAGTCCAACACTGTTTACAACCTTTTCAAGCTTTTTTAAGATATACACCCAATAAATACTGCATGTAATGCATTGGGGGCATATATACTAAACAGTGATTTTATGTGAGGGTTTGCCCATTTGGGTAGAGTGTTCCTTTAAATAATTATTGTTACTGAAGGGTATATGTAACTTTTTAGATGTGTTAAAGGAAACAGATGCTGCTGTGAATTGTGGGAACCGCGAGGGAGCATGGTAGAGAGACATGCTCCTCCCTCCTCCTTCAGTCCTCAGCATTAGGAGTGCTGCCGGACCGGCGAGGCTGCGGCGCGGCAGCTCCAGCGTGGAACACGGCCGGCACCCCTGACTCCTCTCAGGTAAATGAGGGGGGAATGGGAGAAAGGTAATAGAGAGAAACAAGAGAGAGAGAGACACAAGAGAGAAAGAGACACAAGAGAGAAAGAGACACAAGAGAGAAAGAGACACGAGAGAGAGAGAGAGAGAGAAGAGAGAAAGAGACACAAGAGAGAAAGAGACACAAGAGAGAAAGAGAGAGAGAGACACAAGAGAGAAAGAGAGACACAAGAGAGAGAGAGACAAGAGAGAGACAAGAGAGAAAGAGACACAAGAGAGAGACACAAGAGAGAAAGAGACACAAGAGAGAAAGAGAAAGAGACACAAGAGAGAAAGAGACACGAGAGAGAGAGAGACACAAGAGAGAAAGAGAAAGAGACACAAGAGAGAAAGAGAGAGAGACACAAGAGAGAGAGAGACACAAGAGTGAGAGAGACACAAGAGAGAAAGAGACACAAGAGAGAAAGAGAAAGAGACACAAGAGAGAGAGAGAAAGAGACACAAGAGAGAGACACAAGAGAGAAAGAGAGAGACACAAGAGAGAAAGAGAGAGACACAAGAGAGAGAGACACAAGAGAGAGAGAGACACGAGAGACACAAGAGAGAAAGAGACACAAGAGAGAGAGAAAGAGACACAAGAGAGAAAGAGATATACATAATTATGCCTTTAATATTTACACATATATTCATGTACATTTATATATGCATAATACACAGAGAAATTTCATTGATATGTACCATATGTAATGAGCAGATATTGGCCCAGTCTTGTTGCTATGTGCATACTCCAGCACAATAACATATTTAAAGTGAAGAGCGCACCCACAGGACTTCAAAATAAACAAGAGAACGTCAATTTTTCACAGCTGTGCCCTACATACATTCACCATTTCAGTCCCATTACCAAGCTTTCCTTACTATGTCAAGGTAGTTGGACTGCACCATTGATTACATGCAAAGGCACATCTGCTTAAAATAAATCTGCACTCTTGTTTTTTTTTTTAAGCCTATGAGTGCTTTTTTTCCACGTTGGAGTAATAATTTTTAATTTTAAGTTATCTTTTCTAACTCTGTATCTGCACACTATGCTGGTGCAACGCATTATGGGGCTGGTAAATATTTTTTTTCCAGGGCTGCTTTTAATTCCCAGTCCAGCCCTGGGTGCAGGGGAGAGGGGGGTACTGTGTAGGGAAAGAAGGGGACTTCAGAATGTAGAGAAGAGATGGGATATGTGCAGGGAAGGACGGGGACTATCAGGATGCAGGGGAGAGAGGGGATATGTGCAGGGAAGGGGGCTGTCAGGGAGGGAGAGGATATGTACAGGGAGGGGATCTATGAGTATACAGGGAATGGCAAGGGGGCGGCAAGTTCCCTGCTCCCTCATATTGGCAGTAACCCTCCTCCCACCTTCTGAGTGAGACATGGCAGCGATCCTGCTTTGCTTGCCAGGTCTCCTCAGTGCGGCACGCCACTGAATGTATGGGTATCTCTGTATTGTACCTAGCTTTGAGTATTTCTCAAACTAGTTCTGCTTGTTGTATGGGTAACTCTGTATAGAATGGGGACTACCATTAGGGGTTGAGCACATGAGGTAATGCCGCTAGATGCCACAGATCAGAAGATGGCACCTACATAGTTAACGGGACACTATAGTCACCAGAACAACTACAGCTTAATGTAGTTGTTCTGGTGAGTATAATAGGCATTTTCATGCAAACACTGCATTTTCAGAGAAACAGTAGTGTTTACATTGCCCCTAGAAATACCTTCAAGTGACCACTCCTCAGATGGCCACTGGAGGGGCTTCCTGGCTCAGGGCTGCACAGTAAGCAGCCCTGCCATTCAGTGTCCCCACGCTCTCCATGGAGATTTTGCTCATAGAGATGCATTGATTCAATGCATCTCTATGAGGAGGTCCTGATTGGCCAAAATGGCATTTGTCCCTGCCCCGTGCCAATTTTAGCCAATCCAATGCTTTGCCTATGGGACAGCATTGGATTGGCTAAAAATCGGCCATTTCGATGATGTCACAAAGTGGGCTGAGCCAGCACCAGTAGACCTGTGCGGCGCTTGAAATAAGGTGAGTTTTATACTTTTATCAGGGGGCTAAGAGGGGGGGAGGGGGGCAAGCCACCTAATGGGGGGTTAAACAGTGCCAGACTCATCCCCCAGAATTCAACTCAACATTTTAAATGATCACTATTGAATACCCATGAAAGGTTTATTTAAAGGCAGGAGTAGTGATTTGGCAAATTTTGCACTGCAGACATATTGATTACTAAGTGGAGAACACCCCAATAAACACCCCACTAATACCCCCCCCCCCACTTTAGTACCTGTAGATGCTCAGTCTTCATGACACTACAGGGAGTGCAGAATTATTAGGCAAATGAGTATTTTGACCACATCATCCTCTTTATGCATGTTGTCTTACTCCAAGCTGTATAGGCTCGAAAGCCTACTACCAATTAAGCATATTAGGTGATGTGCATCTCTGTAATGAGAAGGGGTGTGGTCTAATGACATCAACACCCTATATCAGGTGTGCAGAATTATTAGGCAACTTCCTTTCCTTTGGCAAAATGGGTCAAAAGAAGGACTTGACAGGCTCAGAAAAGTCAAAAATAGTGAGATATCTTGCAGAGGGATGCAGCACTCTTAAAATTGCAAAGCTTCTGAAGCGTGATCATCGAACAATCAAGCGTTTCATTCAAAATAGTCAACAGGGTCGCAAGAAGCGTTTGGAAAAACCAAGGCGCAAAATAACTGCCCATGAACTGAGAAAAGTCAAGCGTGCAGCTGCCAAGATGCCACTTGCCACCAGTTTGGCCATATTTCAGAGCTGCAACATCACTGGAGTGCCCAAAAGCACAAGGTGTGCAATACTCAGAGACATGGCCAAGGTAAGAAAGGCTGAAAGACGACCACCACTGAACAAGACACACAAGCTGAAACATCAAGACTGGGCCAAGAAATATCTCAAGACTATACTATTCAAACATGTATTCCTGACCCTATAGTGATCATTTAAAATGTTGAGTTGAATTCTGGGGGATGAGTCTGGCACCCTGCCATATTTAAACTTCACCAGCTGCCACTTATGTTTTGTTTCCTTTTACAGTAGTTGCTCAGTTGCTCACCCCAAGCTATAGTATAACTACAAATCCTAGGATGCTCAGCAACCCCTAGGTTAGGGAAGAAATATATATGCATATAAGCCACAAGGCTCTTACCAAAGTAGTGTCATGAAGACTGAGCATCCACCAAATCACTACTCCTGCCTTTAAATAAACCTTTCATGGGTATTCAATGTCCTCATTGTCCTCCCCCTCCATTCTCTCCACTCAGATATGATTTTTAAACAAAACCCTCCTTACATGCCTATTGTGTTTCTGTAGCAATTAGCAAATGCTATTACTATATGAACACCTCAAATGGAGTCTTCTTTTTATTTTTTTGGTTATCATTTTTTTTTATTGAGTATTGACATAGTTTACAGGCATTGCAACAATACAGTGTACTTAGTACAGTAAGGATAAAGTATACTGCGGTTGTACACATATGGTAAAACAAGATTGCTATTGAATGAGTACATTGTGAGAACATTTTTGTGACCCAAAAGCACCATAACACCTTTGTAACAGTGATTAGGGGGTCACTGCTAGTCATGCCTAAGCATTATAGTCTTGATATGGTGAAAACAAAATAGGAACCTTCGGGGGAGTAACTGGGAATAACTTTTACCTTCAGTCTGGCTTATAAATGTATCTGAGGCTGTTCAGGTATATCACTACACTGGGTGTACTAGCAGATGGTTGGCTTGTTTGGTGGTGCTGAGAAAGAGCGCCCATGGGCCCCATATGCTCTCGTATGTGCCGTATGCACGTGTTAAGGAGTAATGTACCTCTTCCAAGAGGCGAATCAATTCTACCTTATTGGTCTATTCCCGGATTTCGGGAGCTTCTGCTTGTTTCCAGTTCACTGAAATCAGAGCATTAGCTGCTTTAAGCAGATGTGTAGTCAGTGATCGTATCAGTCTAGAGAGTGAATTTGGCTAGTGAAGGAAGAGTAAAATTCCGGTGTGGTAGGCAATTTGATTTTGGTCACTAAGTGAATCATTTTGACAATTTTGAAAATTTTGGACCAATACTCACATACAGGGACGACGGGTCCTATATGTCCATCATATATGACCCGTCGTCCCTGTATGGTGGGAGCATCTCCAACAGGCTGCTGATGCAGTTGGGAAAAATGTTAGTATTTTTGATGGCAATACACATTTGTAATTTCCTTCTTGGGTGTGTGTGCTGATACTGGACCTATGTACATTAATGAATATGCGTTTCCAGTCCCTTTGTGTGAGTGTGAGACTGAGCTCAGACTCCCAAGAGCTTGTGTATTTTGGAAAAGAGGGTGATGCCTCCTGCTGCAGTATGTTATACATTTTTGAGAGGTGTTTTGTTTTAATGACTCCAGAGGTGCAGTGGTTATCAAATATTGTAGGTTGTCTGTTCCCTTTGAGGGTGTTAGGGGTGGATGTGATAAAATGGGTGAGCTGGGAGTACCTGTATGGTTCTAACGCTGAGGGTGCTGTATCGGGCCGTAGACTACTGAGTGGTGTGAGTACTGAGCGCAGGATGAGGTAGTAGGAGGAGTGAAATGTTGCGAAGGATGAGGGATAAAGTCCTGGTGGAAACCTCTGATTGTGTGTAACTGGATATAAAGGGGATGGGTGAGGAGATATGCTCAATAGTTACCTAACTTGTCTCCACGCTTTAAGAGTAGGTATTACCGTGGGATGTGTTGTATGATCTAGTTGGAGGAGAGCTTTCCCCATGTGTTGTCATGGGATGGTGTATAGTGGGTGTTGGAATATGGCTCCCTCCAAAAGGACGCAATGATTACGTTTGTTCAGGCCATAGGAAGGGAAAGGAGTTTGTTATGGACGTCTTAGTTTGTTCATTTAGCACTAATGGGAGGATTTCGCTCTTTGTAAAATTGACTTTAAAGTTGGACACATGATGATATAATTTCCTCCAGAATCTGTGGCATGGACAGTAATGGTTGTGTAATTGTAAAGGGAAGGTCGCCAGCAAAGGCTCCCACCTTGTATTCGTCACCCTGGACAGTGAAGCCGTGAATATTGGAGTTGTCCCTTATGCCCTGGAGGAAAGGTTCCATGATTAGCAAGAACAATAGTGGCAATGATGGGCACCCCTGTCTCATGCCATTTGAGCAATCGGGAGGGGATTGGATAGTTGGCCATTGATTTGAATTTGTGCTCTCGGTTTAGAGTAGATGGATTGTATCCATTGTAACTAGTTCGGGCCAAAGCCCATAGCTTTGAGGGTTGCAAACAGCAGGGACCAGTCCACCCTGTCGAATGCCTTTTCCACGTCAATCGATAATAAAAGGCTCTGTATATCGGATTTTTGAGCCAGCTGCAATAAGCTTATTAATTTTGTGGTGTTGTTTTTGGCTTCGCGTTCGGGCACAAAACCCGCCTGGTCAGGGTGGACCAATCCCTGTAGGAGGGGGCGTAAGTGGTTGGGTAGAATTTTAGTAAAGAGTTTAAGGTCAGTATTAATAAGAGAAATGGGGCAGTAACTCCCAAGCAGGGTTATGCCCTTCCCTGGTTTAGGAATGAGGGTGATATGGGCTTCAAAAGCAGTGTCTGGTAGATGCGGGTATGTGATGAGTGAATTAAAAGCATCGATAAACGGGGCTTTGAGAATTTCTTATAATATTTGGCCATGAAGCCTTCTGGACCAGGGCTCAAATGAATTCTTCTTTTGTCAGTGCATTACTCACTTCTTAATTTAGTCCAAATTTTTGTGCGATATTTCTTTATATTTTTATTATATTTGTATTTTTAAAGAAATACTTAATAATACATTTAAAAAAAAATTCTTTGTGTGGGCATTTGTGAGTCCACAGGATGCATTTTGTACTTTCATGTTGATTTTTACTCACACTGAATCCACCTTACTATCATATATCACGTTATTGTGAGTCACTGGTCAAAAGGCTAACTGACCTTATGGAAGCCACTGACCTAGTCATCTATCAGAATGAATGATCCTCTCTGCTCTTTACAATGTGCAGACACTAAAAAAATATGTTGTCACACAATATCGCATTAATATTTAGAACAGACATTAAAACAATCACTTCTCTTACAAGTTCTCCCTTTGGGCAAAAGTGCAAATTTCTCTGTCTGTTTTGGGTTCAAAGAATAGATCTTTCTTTCATTTTTAATGTCAATATCAAATAATATTTTCTATGCTACGTAGGTGTCATGGCTGACAGAAGTGTCTATAAAGAAATGTTTCTGACAGAAGGATTTTACAGCAATTTTCTTTAAGCATATTACTTGTTTTGGAGAGTATGGTACTTGCAGGTACGTTATCCGTAAGCAGGTCATGCTAGCTCTGCACTCTCAATCTAATGGATTTTGCCATTTTAATGGATATTATTTGTTACCTAGTTAGTCTCATGAGGTAACCTAGCAACATGAAAAACGTGTTTTGCAAGCATAAGAGCGTTTACATATTTACAGCACTACACTAGTCTCATGGCTGCTTACACGGTACCAGGCGCACGACATAATAATCTGATTTTATTTGTTTCCTTTTCAAGTCTCCAAAGGCACTCCCTTTCTCTAATTCATGTTACTGGATGTTTCTGAGCCTGAAATGCAATGTCCCACTGGGGCATGATGAAGAGCTGGTTATGGTTGAAAAATAATTCATTAATGTATATTTTTATTCTGGTTGTCAGGCTGCTGTTATGCATTATATATTCCACATTTCAGCAATGGCTTGTGTTCTATTAACCTACTGGCTTCTACATTATACTTTCAATTTTCCCTCTCTGCTCTATGCTCTCCTTATGACCCTGACTGATCTAACAGAGACTACAACTTCACACTATAACTTTTGCTCACTCAACCCATGACCTTTGATAAACTGCTATAAATGCTGCTAGCCTTCAATACCGCTAGTTATTGCCTCGGGAAAATAACATGTGTTCTAACAGTATTTTAATACTATTGTAATTTTTTTTTTTAGAAATAAACTCTCATGATGTTTTTATTAATTCATCATGACAAATCACTCATTAAACATTAGGTCTGGTGCAGGTGTTCAAGATATATTTTGAGGGCTTTTATAGGGCAGAACTAGACAACCCTTCAGAACATATTAGAAATTCCAATATACAAATATCCTTAAATTGACATCTGAAGACACAAATGCTCAATACAACAAACACTGCGCAAGAGCTTGAAACTTGCACAGAATATCCTAATGTGCATGAATAAAACCCAGGTATATTAAAGGAATAGTGATGTCCCGAACGGTTCTCTGGTGAATAGTTCCTGGCGAACATAGCGTATTCATGTTCGCCACGGACGGCGAACATATGCGATGTTTGTCCCGCCCCTATTTTTTTGTGGTCTTTCAGACAAATTTACTAATACTAAGTAAAAATTAATTAGTATTAGTAAATTGTGCCCCTACTCGCAATACCGCAAGTAGGGGCATGTCTATTAAACAGTGAGCAGCCTGTGGCTGCTCACTGTTAAAAAAAAAGGGTCCCCCCTCCCTGAGCGGGTGGGGGCCCTAAAGTAAAAAAAAGGGGGGGGACTTATTGTCCTCCCCCCTGGCCCCCACTCCTGAGTGGTGGGTGGGGGCCCTAAATACCAATAGGGGGGGACCTATTGTCCTCCCCCCGGCCCCCACCCCTGAGCGGTGGGTGGGGGCCCTAAATACCAATGGGGGGGACCTATTGTCCTCCCCCCGGCCCCCACCCCTGAGCAGTGGGTGGGGGACCTAAATACCAATAGGGGGGAACCTATTGTCCTCCCCCCCCCCGGCACCCACCCCTGAGCGGTGGGTGGGGGCCCTAAATACCAATAGGGGGAACCTAATGTCCTCCCCCCAGCCCCCACCCATGAGCGGTGGGTGGGGGCCCTAAATACCAATAGGGGGGGACCTATTGTCCTCCCCCCGGCCCCCACCCCTGAGCGGCAGGTGGGGGCCCTAAATACCAATAGGGGGGACCTATTGTCCTCCCCCCTGGCCCCCACCCCTGAGCGGCGGGTGGGGGCCCTAAATACCAATAGGGGGAACCTAATTTCCTCCCCCCAGCCCCCACCCGCCGCTCAGGGGTGGGGGCCCTAAATACCAATAGGGGGGGACCTATTTTCCTCTCCCCTGCCCCCACCCCTGAGCGGCGGGTGGGGGCCCTAAATACCAATAGGGGGGGACCTATTGCCCTCCCCCCGGCCCCCACCCCTGAGCGGTGGGTGGGGGCCTTAGATACCAATAGGGGGGGACCTATTGCCCTCCCCTCCCGGCCCCCACCCCTGAGCGGCGGTTGGTGGCCCTAAATACCAATGGGGGGACCTATTTTCCTCCCCCCTGCCCCCACCCCTGAGCGGCGGGTGGGGGCCCTAAATACCAATAGGGGGGACCTATTGTCCTCCCCCCGGCCCCCACCCCTGAGCGGCAGGTGGGGGCCCTAAATACCAATAGGGGGGGACCTATTGACCTCCCCCCCGGCCCCCACACCTGAGAGGTGACTAGGGGTACCCAAACCCCTAGTCATTCCCCCCCCCAAAAAAAAAATGGTCCCCCTACCTACCCACCTCACCCTAAAACTAATGAGGGGGGAATCAATAAAGCTAAAAACCTGTAAATAAATAAAAATAAACTCACCATTAGATGTCTTCTTTTTTCTAAAATCTTTTTTCTTCAGCCCCCAAAAAGGGCAAATAAAAAGCCAATATAACTGTCGCACTTTGAAAAAAAAAATTTTTTACCACGCCACGCTGTGTAAAATGACACAGAGCACTCTGATTGGCTTAAACCAACCAATCAGAGTGTTCTAAGCCTAATTGCAGGGTGTGGCAAGGCTTTATAAGCCTTGACCCACCCTGCCGAGCTCAGTACACGGCGTGCCCTCGAAGGGTGAAGAAGGATTCATTTTTTTTGCGCTCGTTTTTTTTTTTTTTCTTTTTTTTTTCAGTGCAACGGTTATATTGGCTTTCTATTTGGCCTTTTTGGGGGCTGAAGAAAGAAGATTTTAGAAAAAAGAAGACATCTAAGTTTATTTTTATTTATTTACAGGTTTTTAGCTTTATTGACTCCCCCCTCATTATTTTTAGGGTGAGGACCATTAGGTAGGGGGAACATTTTTTGGAGGGGGGAAGGGGGTGACTAGGGGTTTGGGGACCCCTAGTCACCTGGGGGGACATTTTTTTTAGGGTCCCACCCACCGCTCAGGGGTGGGGGCCGGGGGGGAGGACAATAGGTCCCCCCTATTGGTATCTAGGGCCCCCACCCACCGCTCAGGGGTGGGGGCCGGGGGGAGGACAATAGGTCCCCCCCTATTGGTATTTAGGGCCCCCACCCGCCGCTAATGGGTGGGGGCCGGGGGGAGGACATTAGGTCCCCCCTATTGGTATTTAGGGACCCCACCCGCTGCTCAGGGGTGGGGGCCGGGGGGAGGACAATAGGTCCCCCCATTGGTATTTAGGGCCCCCACCCGCCCCTCATTGGTGGGGGATAGGTCCCCCCTGTTGGTATTTAGGGCCCCCACCCGCCGCTCATGGGTGGGGTCCGGGAGGAGGACATTAGGTCCCCCTATTGGTATTTAGGGCCCCCACCCACCGCTCAGGGGTGGGGGCCAGGGGGAGGGTCATTAGGTCCCCCCCCAATTTGTGTTTAGGGCCCCCACCCACCGCTCAGGGGTGGGGGCCAGGGGGGAGGACATAAGGTGTCCCCCCTTATTCTTTTTGAGGGCCCCGACCCACCACTCATGCGTGGGGGCCGGGGGGAGGACAATAGGTCTTACCCCCTATTGGTATTTAGGGTCCCCACCCGCCGCTCAGGGGTGGGGACAGGCCACGGGGGAGGACAATAGGTCCCCCCATTGGTATTTAGTGCCCCCACCGGCCGCACAGGGGTGGGCAACGGGGGGGAGGACAATAGGTCACCCCCTATTGGTATTTAGGGCCCCCACCCGCCGCTCATGGGTGGGGGCCGGAGGGGAGGACATTAGGTCCCCCCCTACTGGTATTTAGGGCTCCCACCCGCCGCTCAGGGGTGGGGGCCGGGGGAGGACATTAGGTCCCCCCCTATTGGTATTTAGGGCCCCCACCTGCCGCTCATGGGTGGGGGCCGGAGGGGAGGACATTAGGTCCCACCCTACTGGTATTTAGGGCTCCCACCCACCGCTCAGGGGTGGGGGCCAGGGGGGAGGACACTAGGTGTCCCCCCTTATTCTTGTTTAGGGCCCCCACCCACCGCTCATGGGTGGGGGCCGGGGGGGGAGGAAATAGGTCTCACCCCCTATTGGTATTTAGGGCCCCCACCTGCCGCTCAGGGGTGGGGGCCGGCCGGGGGGAGGACAATAGGTCCCCCCATTGGTATTTAGTGCCCCCACCCGCCACACAGAGGTGGGGGATGGGGGGAGGACAATAGGTCACCCCCCTATTCGTATTTAGGGTCCCCACCCGCCGCTCAGGGGTGGGGGCTGGGGGGAGGACAATAGGTCCCCCCTATTGGTATTTAGGTCCCCCACCCGCCGCTCATGGGTGGGGGCCGGAGGGGAGGACATTAGGTCCCCCCCCAATTTGTGTTTAGGGCCCCCACCCACCGCTCAGGGGTGAGGGCCAGTGGGGAGGACATTAGGTCCCCCCCCTTATTCTTGTTTAGGGCCCCCACCCACCACTCAGGTGGGTGGGGGCCCATCACTATTGTGGCCAGAAAGAGTCCCTGTGGGTTTTAAAATTCACCTGCCTATTGAAGTCTGTGGGGTTCGCCGGGTTCGCCCGTTCGCGAACATTTGCGGAAGTTCGCGTTCGCCGCTTGCAAACAGCAAATTTCATGTTTGCGACATCACTATAAACTTGAATGTAGTGGTTACGGTGCCAGTAATGCCTTGGCATCCCTTTTGTAAATAGTTAAACCACTTTTTTTTAACATTTTTTATTTTTGAATGTATTGCTTGTATTCTGTGGGAATACACCATCAAAACAGATCACTGCAGAAAGAGGAAAAATATAACATAACAAAAATGCGGGTAGTGAAACCGCACAACACGGTTATAGCAATAGTTATACATTATGTACTAAACAGTTGATAAAGTGTGTGAAGTTAAACTATTCCTAGTACCTGTAAATGGTTACAGTGAATGCATAATACAATGTAACAGAAATGTGTCATACAATAGGATGTGATTCGTCAAGATTTATTAGCGTTTTAATACTTTTATTGTCCACTTGTTAACAGGAGCATGCAGACATCCGTTCACTTGGTATGTTTATTTACCGCTCTGGGGTCCAAGTAGCTTGTGTCAATGTTTCCCATTAATAATAATTAACGGTAATTGCCCGTTGCTGCTATAGGTACGGGCTGCAGGGGCGTATTAGCCGCGAGGCAAACAAGGCATTTGCCTTGGGCGGCATTTTCCAGGGGGCGGCGTTTTTTGCCCAGGGCAAATGCCCAGGGCAAATGCCTTGTTAGCCTTGCGGCTAACTGACAAGCCCTCTGGGTGGGCGATCTGCTGGGCGGTGCTGGAGGGCGGCTGGCGAGGGAGCACTTCCTCTGAGCTGTCTGCTCAGCTCCCTCGCGCGCCGCACAGTGAGGCTGGGAGCCGGAATATGACGTCATATATTCCGGCTCCCAGCCTTATTCTGCGGCGCGCGAGGGAGCTGAGCTGACAGCTCAGAGGAAGAGCTCCCTTGCCAGCCGCCCGCCAGCGCCGCCCAGCAGCCACTGGACCACCAGGGAGAGAGGGAGAGAGGGAAACCCCCCCCCCAGCATTCCCAAAGGTAAGGAGGCTGGGGGGGGGGGGGTTAAATTAAAAAAAAGTGAGTGTGTGTGTATGTCTGTTAGTGTGTGTGTGTGTATGTCTGTTAGAGTGTGTGTGTGTATGTCTGCTAGTGTGTGTCTGTTATTGTGTGTGTGTGTGTGTGTGTATATGTCAGTGTGTGTGTGTGTGTATGTCTGTTAGTGTGTGTGTGTGTGTGTGTATGTCTGTTATTGTGTCTGTGTATGTCTGTTATTGTGTCTGTGTATGTCTGTTAGTGTGTATGTCTGTTAGTGTGTCTGTGTATGTCTGTTAGTGTGTGTCTGTGTGTCTGTTAGTGTGTGTGTGTGTCTGTGTATGTCTGCTAGTGTGTGTGTGTGTGTGTCTGTATGTCTTAGTGTGTGTGTGTGTGACTGTGTGTGTCTGTTAGTGTGAGTGTGTGTGTATCTGCTAGTGAGTGTCTGTTAGTGAGTGTGTCTGTTAGTGTGTGTGTGTTTCTGTTAGCTAGTGTATGCGTATCTGTCAGTGAATGTGTGTGTGTGTATTTAGAAGGCAGGGCGGGGGAAGGGTTGGGTGGGGGTGGCGCGGGCGGGCCGGAGGGGGGCGCCTGAGTTTTGTCCTGCCTAGGGCAGCACAAAACCAGGATACACCACTGACGGGCTGGTGTTGGTGGCTAAGTGGGATTTGTAGTTCCTGGGTAGTGATATGTAGTAGGAGTTGTTTTGAGTGACTTTGGGTGGTTCTGGTCATTTAGTGCCGTCGTGGCGAGGAAGGACCGTATGTGCAGTGTAATGTAGTTACGTGGAGTGGTAACTGGTGGGGGATGAGTGTCCTTGACAAAGGTGAGGAAGAGAGGACTGAGAGGTAGAGTGGGACAAGTTCTCAGGGTCAGTGGGGTACAAAGCTGCACCCCAGCGCCAGCCCGGGCACTCGGTGGGGGTTGGGAACTCAATGATCCAGGGGTCCCATATCTTGTCACTGTGTTTGATGGTGTCGTGGATTAGGGCTGACATGCTGTCCATTTTTCTGGCCTCATCTGTCTTTTTTGTCACGTCACCCATGGTCGGAACTGTGACTGCACCCCAGTGTGTCACGATGGATCTCCTGGTCACTAGTGCTATTTTGGCCAGTAGTTTATTTTGTGCCTGGGGTATGTCTTTCATGGGTTTGGAGAGCAGCTACAGCAAGGGGTCTCTGGGAATGATCGTGTGTAAGATTTTAGAGGTTAGTGTTGTAACTTCCGACTATAGTTGGGCTATTTGATGGCATTCCCACCAAAGGTGGTAGTATGTCCCCTATTGTCCACAGCCTTTCCAGCATAGGTAAGATGTGGACATTCCCATTTGTTTTAGTTTTAGAGGGGTAAGGTACCACCACTTTAGTGTATTATATGCATGTTCTTTGTGGTTAACGCATACTGTGACAGTTGCTGTGTATTCCCAGATAGCCATCCAGTTTGAGGGTTCTCCTGGGGGGCCCAGGTCCCTCTCCCAAGCTGAGACATAGGACAGTGGCGTAGTTAGGGTGGATCAGAGCAGGAGGGAGTAGATTATAGAGATGACTTTTTTGTACGGGGCTTTGGATGCAATGTTTCTTGAAGGTTGTGAGGGAGGATTGCCCTGCTTCTTTGTACTCGGTGGTTTCCAGGAAGTTTGTAATTTGTATATATTGGAAGTGGTCATAAGTAGTGAGTGGTGTAGTTTGTGGTAGTTCTGGGAATGGGATTAGCTGGTGATTCTGGTAAAACCGGTAGATCATTGTCTTTGAAGTGAGCGAAGTCTCGCGTGTCCATGCCTGGGGCAAATTGTTCATTCCTCAGAATTGGCGTGAAGGGTGATGGGTTTATTGTGAGGGCATCGTTTATGAAGAGTTTATTCCATATCGCTATGGAGGTGGTTAGGGCTGGAGTGGTCTGTGGGAGTTCGGGTCGTGCCTGTTTTGGGAGGCAGATGTACAAAGAGGGAAAGTCACTTCCGAATAAATCGTGTTCTAGGTAAACTCATCTTTTCAGCCCGGCTGGATTATGTAGGGTTTGGATCTGTGCCAGCTGTGCCACGTGAAACTAGTGTAAGTGGTGTGGTAAGCCCAGTCCTCCCTCTCATGGGGAGATATAGAATGGCCCTCCCTGTTCTTGCCCTTTTGTTGGCCCATATAAATGTATCTATTTGGGTCTGTAGTTGTTTAAAGTCTTTGATGGATACTTGAACTGGTAGTGTCTGGAATAAATATAAGATATCGGTTGGAGATTCATTTTAATGGAGGCGTTCTTCCTAGCCAAGATATAGAGAGGCCCTCCCAGCACTTGAGGTCATTCGCCACCTTCTGCAGTAGGGAGGCATAGTTTAGGTTGTAAGTTTGAGACACGTCTGCTGGGAGGTTAGTGCCAAGATAGTGGATGTGTGTTGTATTGTAATGGAATGGGTAGATAAAAAGTTACCTGCACTCTCTCCTAAATCCTTATGTATATTTAAACAAATGGAGGTCATTTAGTTACACCAATGGCCATTGGATGGAATGCCTGCCTGCAGAGGCGTAGCGTGGGGGGCGCAGGGGGGGGCGGCCGCACCATCTGGGGGGGCGCGCTCGCACTCGCAGCTCTCTGCCCGGCCTGGCTCACTCACTCTCTCTGCAGTGCTGGCTGTGCGAATCCGATCCGAGCCACCGGGTCGCCGCCCACTGTGGAGGGGGGGGGAGGGTGCCAGGCGTGCAGTGCGGTGGGTGCGAAGAGAGAGCGAGGGACTATCTGGGGGAGGGACAGTGCAGCGGCTGCCCAGCGCAGCGCTGAGCGCGGGAGAGAACCACACCAGACCAGCCCAGGCAGCAGCAAGAAGAAGCTGGCAGCGACGGCAGGTGACACAGGCCAAAGAGGAGAGAGGGAGCCAGTGGTGACAGACGCTGAAGGAGGAAAACCTAGGAGGACCTGGTTGAGAAAACCTAGCCTGCTGACTGCTGTGATCGGGTCCGGGACAGCCGGTGAAAAAAAAGGTAGGAGTCACTGACTGGAGTAGTACTGGGCTCAGTGGGCTGGCTGTGTAGTGCTAGCAGAGCATCTCCCAAACTGAAGTTTCTTTGGGATGTTCCCGGGCTGCAGGTCAAGACTGGCATGTTGAGCTGACCAGATGGATTGAAGTTTGGTTGGATCAACAGTGACGAGACAGATTTCGATCCATATGTAGCTGCTCCAGCTCAACATAAGTTGATGTAAGCCAGTGGGTCTAGCAACCTTTAATTTTTTTTTTTTTTTTTTTTTGCTGAAAGAGTAAGGCAATAGGCATGAAGGTGAATAAACATTATATTAAGAGTAAAGAAATGGTTATACAATGAAGGGGTGCTAAAAGTGCAGCAAGGCAAGAAAGTAATTTTTTTTTAGAATTTTAGCAGAATACTACACCTATATCATGCCATACAAAAAAGAATCTGGTGCACAAGGTAGAAAAAGGAGAAAGATAGAGACAGAGCAACAAGCTAAGTTAGCTGGAAGCCTTCACCGGTTTTTGGTGAGTACTGCTGAAATTACAGCAGGACCATCAGCAGCACCACAGGAGACTCATAATCCTGATCCTGTGTCGGTAGACATTCCTGTTCCTGCATTAGAAGCAGAGACAGTTTCATCTAAGGATGTTTATACTCAGCCAAATCCATGGGTTAGGGGGCGCAAATTACTTGCCTTGCCCCGGGTGCTGACAACCCACGCTACGCCACTGCCTGCCTGCCAAAGTCAAGACAGACACCCTCAGGTGGGTTCCTACACTGACCATTCACCTTGCTTCCTTGAGCTTGTGACAAAGATATCTCCAATTTGGGGCGATTGGTCAAACCCCCTTACTCCTAGCCAAAATGTACCAGAATCACACATCTACAAGAACACAGAGTGACTAAGCATGTTTGTTTTGATTCATGATTCTGTATTTCGCTCATGGCACCAAAAAAGAGATGACTCTAGGAAAAAAGACGATTGATATCTAGTTGACATTACCTAAATGTTAATTTTATTCACACATCAAGTGAGAAGTATAGTATATCTATATATATATATACATATATATATATATATATATATATATATATATATATATTTGTGTTAGGTGCTCATGATAGTACAGAGTAAAATACCATAATTAAATGTAGGATATTAAAAAGGGCAAGTCGGTTGTGGTGTGCCGGAACCGGCGATGAGGTAGGCCTGAGAAAGAAGCGGGCCTACCAAGGAAAAATAAATAGAGAGGAAATAAATTTTAAAATGTGGTGTGGTAGGAGGGTCATTCAACGCTGACCTCGAACGGTAAGGAGCAAGGTAAGGGGTAGGAAGCAAAACCCCAAAAAGATGTCATAACAAATGGTTGCATGATGTTATGTTCCAAAAGGAATCTTTTGAATAGTGTAAAAGCCCTGTTGTATGTTTTATGTGTATTTTTTGACAGTGCCAATTGGTACAGTGTCCTGCTATGATGCATGATGATGTCTAGTTCAGTATTAGTTGTTGAAATGTTGGAGTGGTGGTGGCTGTGAGCGCATCTGATGGGAGTGCTTGATGAAATGCCTGAAATTTGAAACGAGACAAACTGTCAGCAGCTGTGTTACATATACCTGGAACATGGAAACAATATAAAAAGAAATTATGACAAGCTGCCAAGCAAGTGAGTTTCCTCAGAAATCTCATGATCGTAAGGGATTTGGAACAACCTTTGTTGATGATGTGACAGGTTGCCTGGTTGTCTGAGTAACAACGAACTGGCATATTTGCCCATAAATGACCCCATGCTACGGCAGCCGCCACGAGGATAGATCTCAAAGAGAGCTGAGGTAGTGGAAAAACCTTCCAAATCCTGAACTGCTGTAGGCCAGCTGCCCCAAAGCCATTCGTTCCAAAAAATTGCTGCAAAACCTGTGGTAGATGCCGCATCTGACCAAATGGTAGGTGATGAGTCAGTCAATTGAGGGAGGAACATACTTTTACCATTCCAAGTGGTTAAAAATCTCTTCCACATGCGTAAGTCTGCCGTAGCTTGGGTATCTAAGGACAACCTGTGTGTGTCGTGTAGGAAGCGTGGAAAAAGATACAAGAGTCCTGATATGAAGGAGCGGCATTGAGGTTTGATACGCATGGCAAAATGTAGTGAACCCAGCAGGGACTGTAGCTCTTTGCGGTTGCAAGTACCGAGCTGAAGGTAGCGGTTGATGTAGGTAAGAATGTGGTAGGCTTGCTTGCATTGTGGTTGAGTCTAATTGAATACCCAGAAAAGTGATAATCATGTCTAGCCCCTCTGTTTTCTTAGGAGAGATTGGTACACCAAGTTGCTCGAATAGCCTGGTGGCAGCTTTGAGGCTACTAGGAGGGGGAGTATTTTCCTCGACCAGCAAGAAATCGTCCAGGTAATGTAATAGCGTAGGGCATCTGGCTATGTTCAATAGTAACCAGCACAATGCTTCGGCAAATGTGTCGAAAATAGCTGGGCTACTTTTGGACCAAAAGTTAAACGGGAGAAAAAATAGTAGTTCCCGGCCCACTTGATGCCATGCAGGTGCCACAGTGTGGGGTGGATTGGCAGCAATTTAAAGGCATTAGTAATATCGGTCTTACTAAGCCAGGCTCCGACCCCTGCTTGTATGATAGCTGTAATGGCGTAATCTATGGTGGTGTATTGCAGGGAGAATTCCTCAGAGGGTATGAGGGAATTAAGACTGGGGCTGGCCGATGAGTGTGGTGCAGACAAGTCAATGATGAGTCTCTGTTTAAGGGAAGAATTCCCTGTGACAATAACAATGGGGTTAGTGCGCCATTCTTTGAATGGAGGAGCTTTGAAAGTCCCCAATACGAAACCCTCAACAACTTCTTGGGCTATGAGAGTGTCAACAGCTGTGGGATTGTGTTGTGCGGATTGTAGATTAAGGCATTCCAAAGTCCCGGATGGTATGTGTAGAATACCCGTGTGGAAGCCTTCTGTTAAACCAGAGATAAGAAAGTCCACCAAGTGTTTAGACGGGTGATGTGACATAAATGCAGTAAATACCGGCATATTAATGGACGTTAGGTAAGGCTTATAGTACATTTTATTTGGACACATGGTTTTGCATGTGCCCTAAAACATTTTAAACAGATATGCAATAATCTGCAACCGCTATAATTGAACATTGAAATTATTACATATCTGGGACTTGCCCAGAAACTTGATTTGGGTGTCCAAGTTTGTCTCTTGTCAATTATTCTGGAACACCAGAGGAACTAGCTCCATGCGTGGAGGCATGTTCGTCTGCCGTGTTGGGACAGAAATTTGTCGTATGGGCTGTAGAGGAGCAGTATGCACAAGCCAGTGTTCTTAGACCTGAAAAGTTTCTGCAAAATATGACAGTATCAATCCTTCCCCAGTTGGATCTTGTTCCATACTGGGAGAAGGCTCCAGACACTTTTGGAGAAAAAGACCTATGGTAGTCATAGAAGGCTGAACCACCATATTTGTTGCCCAGGTCTACCAGATTGTGCATATAAAGATCAAACTCCTCTCTTCTATTGGGATAGACCACACAGATGACATCCCGGTAAATACCAAAGGCCAGTACAAACTCGGGGATAGTCAGTTTCCTGTTTAGGCGGGCATCCCTAGATCTGACAACAACAGACACATCATCATAAGCATAAGTCTTATTTTCCACAATATCCTGGGAGGCAATTAGCAGGGAAGCCAGATTGACGTCTTTACCTTCCAGGATATCTCTTTTAATGTGCTCAGGGATCATTTGAGCAGGGCTAACTTCCTGGTCATCCAGGGTGATGGCTGGAGCAACTAATAGCAAGTCGGCTGGTGCTTGTGAAGCAGCAGCGATCGTGACCGACTCAAGTTTCTCCCGCCTGGAGTTGACCTTGCTCATGGACGCCATGAGTGAAGACAACATGGAATGTATGTCTCCTGGGTTGGACTGGCAAGGTCCTTCCCCGGCATCCATGTTGCTAGTTGAGGTACGTAGCAGTTTGAAAAGTTCTGCTTTCCTTGCTGTAGCGGGGTAGGGGATTTGCCGTCTCCTCAATTCCGTAGTTATACGAGGGATCGTCCAGGATCTGATCGATGCTGGACTAGTTACCTCTCCTCCTTGTGTACGAGTGATAGCTCTAGCCGGAGTGCTAGGCAGGGAGGAATCCTCTACCCCTCCCTGAGACATACTACAAACAAAACTATTAATTAGTGTATGAAAAAACACCAAAATCGTACTGGCAGGCTAGCTAAGCCGGATGGCGAAACATTACACTTGTTTGGTGACAGGTGAGGCCCTACTAGTTGCCAAGTGGCTTAAGAGGCTCTATCTATGCGTTGGCACGAGGGGATTTGAGGCCAACCATCGAAGTGGCAGGAATTTTAGACCTCTCTGTGACTGTAACACAGAAAAACAGGGAAAGGGAGTGACAGGTTAAGCCCTCTCTATGCAACATGCGAGGCGGCTAGCTAACGTGTGGCCCGATGGGTGTTTGCCTCTAAAACGTTGAGGCAGGGTGTTGGCCTCGCAGGACCACTAACTGATGGCAATTGCCAAGAAGGGGTAAATACCTATTGGGAAGCCTATGACCCTATTGCCAGAACTCTAACCTAGGGGGGAGAAATGAAATGTATGGCAGAATACCATATGAGCAGGTGTACGTACCTGGTAGTATGATTATCTTACAGGAAAGCCGTGTGGTGAAATAGATATTTAAACCTGGACAGCCTGAAACGGGTAAAAAGAGAGTAGTATAGTGAGTGTGGACTGTGTGGGAATGAAGTAGACTGTGCAGCCCGTACCAGCGATGTCTTTAAGGCTTGATGGCGTATTACTTGGTAAATGAAGTGTAGTGACATACCATGAGAATATAAATGTGTTACCAAGGCAAAGTGATGCCGTGTCTTTAATGCACAATTCTGTCTAAAACAGTGGGGAATGTATGATGGGTGTCAAGTAGAAAAAGAGAATGGGGTGAGGGAGGCCGTGGCCTATATTTAAAAAGCGTTTTGTTGATATATAATGGAATAACAAAAAGGGGCAGGGATAAAAACAATGCTTTAAAGTGATGTAAAGTTATATATAATATTACTGTAATGTAAAGACGTATGATTGGTTGGATCAGTACGTGTGATTCAACCCAAGAATTCATTACTTGGAAAAGGAAACTGTATCCTTATGTATGTGTCGTAGTTTAAAACACAGAAATAAGGCCTGTAATGTAGGCTGAACCAACTTGAATGAAATGGATAAGTATGGCAGACCCCTGAAAGCGTGGGAGTCAAAATGATCCATACAGATATGTGAGCTAGTTTTGTATGGACATTAATACAATACTGATACCTTTAAACAGTAATGGAAATAATCTGTCTATTTAATCAAGCAAATCGTTACCCGAATGGTATATACATTAAATGATGAATGTAATCCACGAAAGGATTTATGCGTAATACATAGAAAGAAAACCGAAACCCAATGTGAAGGGAAACAGAAGCTGGAATGAATAGTTTAAACGCATGAATTTTATGCGAACAGCAAGCGTGTTAAAGCATATCATGAATAAGTGCCGAACGGCAAAAACAACCGAAATGATAACTTGTTTCACTGTAACATGGTTATATGCGAAACGACCACTTTAACTAATATACTGATTAGCCGAATAACTGTACGAAATGTAAAACACGAACAGCTTGTTCAATTTGCGAACTAACAGTGAAAACCGTAAAGCGAGGACCCGTGCTGTACCGTACGCCGTGGGAACCGATCCTGGCGTGACAGGTAGGTCTAACTTACAGTTTAGGAGTCCCTGGGACGCGATCTACGACGATTACCGGGGTCAGAAGAAGCTGGACGGATGGAAATGGCCTGAAACAGGATTCCTGGACACAGCTTGCCAAGGAAAAACTTGTGGATACTGAAAACCAAGATGGCGTCTGAGAGAACCCAGAAGTGCATCCTCATTCAACGCTCACCTCGAACGGTAAGGAGCAAGGTAAGGGGTGTGCCTTAAGTAGGCTAGGAGTGGATACCAAGCACCTCCCACAAATCCAGGCCAAATTGCCTTAATACATATAGAAACATAGAAACATAGAAACATAGAATGTGACGGCAAATAAGAAGCATTCGGCCCATCTAGTCTGCCCAGTTTTCTAAATACTTTCATTAGTCCCTGGCATTATCTTATAGTTAGGATAGCCTTATGCCTATCCCACGCATGCTTAAACTCCTTTACTGTGTTAACCTCTACCACTTCAGCTGGAAGGCTATTCCATGCATCCACTACCCTCTCAGTAAAGTAATACTTCCTGATATTATTTTTAAACCTTTGTCCCTCTAATTTAAGACTATGTCCTCTGGTTGTGGTAGTTTTTCTTCTTTTAAATATAGTCTCCTCCTTTACTGTGTTGATTCCCTTTATGTATTTAAATGTTTCTATCATATCCCCCCTGTCTCGTCTTTCCTCCAAGCTATACATGTTAAGATCCTTTAACCTTTCCTGGTAAGTTTTATCCTGCAATCCATGAACCAGTTTAGTAGCCCTTCTTTGAACTCTCTCTAAGGTATCAATATCCTTCTGAAGATATGGTCTCCAGTACTGTGTACAGTACTCCAAGTGAGGTCTCACCAGTGTTCTGTACAATGGCATGAGCACTTCCCTCTTTCTACTGCTAATACCTCTCCCTATACAACCAAGCATTCTGCTAGCATTTCCTGCTGCTCTATTACATTGTCTGCCTACCTTTAAGTCCTCAGAAATAATCACCCCTAAATCCCTTTCCTCAGATGTTGAGGTTAGGACTCTATCAAATATTCTGTACTCTGCCCTTGGGTTTTTACGTCCAAGATGCATTATCTTGCACTTATCCACATTAAATGTCAGTTGCCACAACTCTGACCATTTTTCTAGTTTACCTAAATCATTTGCCATTTGGCTTATCCCTCCTGGAACATCAACCCTGTTACATATCTTAGTATCATCCGCAAAAAGACACACCTTACCATCAAGACCTTCTGCAATATCACTAATAAAAATATTAAAGAGAATGGGTCCAAGTACAGATCCCTGAGGTACCCCACTGGTGACAAGCCCAAGCTTCGAATATACTCCATTGACTACAACCCTCTGTTGCCTGTCACTCAGCCACTGCCTTACCCATTCAACAATATTGGAATCCAAACTCAAAGATTGCAGTTTATTGATAAGCCTTCTATGTGCAACAGTGTCAAAAGCCTTACTGAAATCTAGGTAAGCAATGTCTACTGCACCACCCTGATCTATAATTTTAGTTACCCAATCAAAAAAATCAATAAGATTAGTTTGGCATGATCTCCCTGAAGTAAACCCATGTTGTCTCTGATCTTGAAATCCATGTGTTTTTAGATGTTCAACAATCCTATCCTTTAACATGGTTTCCATCACTTTCCCCACTACTGAAGTAAGGCTTACTGGCCTATAGTTGCCCGACTCCTCCTTATTACCTTTCTTGTGAATGGGCACAACATTCGCTAACTTCCAATCTTCTGGGACTACTCCTGTTAACAATGATTGGTTAAATAAATCTGTTAATGGTTTTGCTAGTACACCACTAAGCTCTTTTAATAGCGTTGGGTGTATTCCATCAGGTCCCATTGACTTATTTGTCTTTACTTTTGACAGTTGAAATAGAACCTCTTCCTCTGTAAACTCACATGTAATAAATGACTCATTTATCCTTTTTTTTTAACAGAGGTCCCTTTCCTTCATTTTCAGCTGTAAATACCGAACAAAAATATTAATTGAGGCAGTCAGCTAGACCTTTATCCTCATCTACATACCTTCCTTCTTTTGTTTTTAATCTAACTAATCCTTGTTTTACTTTTCTTTTCTCATTTATGTATCTAAAAAAAGTTGTGTCCCCCTTTTTTACTGACTGTGCTATTTTCTCTTCTGTGTGTGATTTGGAAGCTCTTATAACTTGCTTAGCCTCTTTCTGCCTAATCTTATAGGTCATTCTGTCTTCCTCACTCTGGTTTTTTTTATAATTACTAAATGCTAACTTTTTGTTTTTTACTATTTTGGCCACATCTGTGGAGTACCACAGTGGTTTCTTGAATTTTTTGCTTTTACTGACAAGCCTAATGCAATTTTCTGTTGTCTTCAGTAGTGCAGCTTTTAAATAATCACATTTATTTTGGACTCCATTTAAGTTGCTCCAGTCTGATAATGACTCCTTTACACATATTCTAATTTTAGAAAAGTCTGTTTTTCTAAAGTCTAAAACTTTTGTTTTTGTGTGGTGTGACTCAGTCACTGTTCTTATATTAAACCACACTGACTGATGATCACTGGATCCTAAACTTTCACCTACAGTAATATCTGATACCAAATCTCCATTTGTTAACACTAAATCTAGTATGGCCTCTTTACGAGTTGGCTCCTCAACGACTTGTTTTAGAGACAATCCCAGTAGGGAGTTTAGAATATGTGTGCTTCTGGCACAAGTAGCTATTTTTGTTTTCCAATTCACATCAGGAAGATTAAAGTCACCCATGGTGATAACTTCCCCCTTCATTGTCATTTTAGCTATTTCTTCAACTAGTAGATTATCTAACTCTTCAATTTGTCCTGGGGGCCTATAAATCACACCTACACGAACTACTGTGTGATTACCAAATTCTAACGTAACCCAAATGGACTCTATGTTCGTCTCACTAACCTTTATTAGGCTAGATTTTATGCTATCCTTCACATACAGGGCCACCCCTCCCCCTTTCTTGCCTTCCCTGTCTTTTCTATATAAAGAGTACCCTGGTATTTCTATGTCCCAGTCATTTTTTTTCATTATACCATGTCTCAGTAACAGCGACTAAATCTACACTATCAGTTGCCATTATTGCCACAAGTTCATGGATCTTATTCCCTAAACTGCGAGCATTTGTAGACATGACTCTAAGCTTATCATTTTTTAACACACTTGCTACAGGCACCTTCTGTCCTTGTTTTGGGGGAAAATTGGATTGATGTTTTATCACCCTTTTGCCCCCCCCTCCTAGTTTAAATACATCTTAGCAAAACCTCTGAACTGCTCACTGAGAACATTTGTTCCCTTTTGAGAAAGATGCAAACCATCTTTTTTGTACAGTTTATTTCCATTCCAAACAGAGCTACCATGAGCAATAAAGCCAAATCCTTGCTCCCGACACCATTCACCAAGCCACAAGTTAAAGTCCCTAATACGCATCCACCTGTCATTCTGAGTGTTATGCACAGGCAGAACTTCAGAGAATGACAGTGTGGAAGCAACCTGCCGTATATCATTGGCAAAAACACTAAAAACTTCCTTAACCTCTGAAACCTCATTGCAAGCCAAGTCATTTGTCCCTAAATGGACAAGTACATCCAATTCCCCTTCCTGCTTTGCTTGCTTAACAATATTACAGATACGTCTCCTGTCTCTGTGAGCAGTAGCTCCGGGAAGACACCTCACAAGACCACCATTGTCCATCTCCACACCTCTTATGATGGAATCCCCCAACAACAACTGCTTTCTATTAGGCCTCATCATAGTCTTCAAGCCTATCTGCACAACACCACTGGCCTCAATGCCTCTCTCCACAACAGCACTAGCCTCAGTGCCTCTCTCCACAACACCTCTAGCCTCAGTGCCTCTCTCCACAACACCTCTAGCCTCAGTGCCTCTCTCCACAACACCTCTAGCCTCAGTGCCTCTCTGCACAACACCACTAGCCTCAGTGCCTCTCTGCACAACACCACTAGCCTCAGTGCCTCTCTGCACAACACCACTAGCCTCAGTGCCTCTCTGCACAACACCACTAGCCTCAGTGCCTCTCTGCACAACACCACTAGCCTCAGTGCCTCTCTGCACAACACCACTAGCCTCAGTGCCTCTCTGCACAAAACCACTAGCCTCAGTGCCTCTCTGCACAACACAACTAGCCTCATTGCCTCTCTGCACAACACCACTAGCCTCAGTGCCTCTCTGCACAACACCACTAGCCTCAGTGCCTCTCTGCACAACACCACTAGCATCAGTGCCTCTCTGCACAACACCACTAGCCTCAGTGCCTGTCTCCATGACACCATTACACTCTGAAAGTGCAGAAAATGAATTATGTAGAACAACAGACTGTGCAATATGCCTTTTATCCACAACTCTAAGTCTACCAGATCCTACAGTAATCCATCTGCCATTCCTAGTATGTCTCTGTGGCAGTGGCTTTGCAGCAGTTCCATGTATATATATATATATATATATATATATATACACACTCACATTTATAAATAAAGATTTTGTTTGTCTGTTCTTCCTGTTTTCCTCTTTTTTATGTTCCTCAAACTTTTTCTCAAGTAATCTGTGAGCCAAATGGTTGGAAAATTCTCATATCAGTGTACTGCAAAATAAATACAGTATCTCACAAAAGTGAGTACACCCCTCACATTTTTGTAAATATATGATATCTTTTCATGTGACAACACTGAAGAAATGACACTCTACTACAATGTGAAGTAGTAAGCGTACAGCCTGTATAACAGTGTAAATTTGCTGTCCCCTCAAAATAAATCAACACACAGCCATTGATGTCTAAACCGTTGGCAACAAAAGTGAGCACACCCCAAAGTGGAAATGTCCAAATTGGACCCAATTAGCCATTTTCCCTCCCCGGTGTCATGTGACTCGTTAGTGTTACAAGGTCTCAGGTGTGAATGGGGAGCAGGTGTGTTAAATTTGGTGTTATCGCTCTCAAACTCTTTCATACTGGTCACTGAAAGTTCAACATGGCACCTCATGGCAAAGAACTCTGAGGATCTGAAAAAAAAATTGTTGCTCTACATAAAGATGGCCTAGGCTATAAGAAGATTGTAAGACCCTGAAACTGAGCTGCAACATGGTGGGCAAGACCATACAGCGGTGTCACAGGACAGTTTCCACTAAGAACAGGCCTCGCCATGGTCGGCCAAAGAATTTGAGTGCACATGCTCAGCGTCATATCCAGAGGTTGTCTTTGGGAAATAGACATATGAGTGCTTCCAGCATTGCTGTAGAGGTTGAAGGGGTGGGGGTTAGCCTGTCAGTGCTCAGACCATACGCCGCACACGAGACCAAGATAAACTTATTTGGTTCAGATGGTGTCAAGCGTGTGTGGTGGCAACCAGGTGAGGAGTACAAAGACAAGTGTGTCTGCCTACAGTCAAGCATGGAGGTGGGAGTGTCATGGTCTGGGCCTGCATGAGTGCTGCCGGCACTGGGGAGCTACAGTTCATTGAGGGAACCATGAATGTCAACTTGTACTGTGACATACTGAAGCATAGCATGATCCCCTCCCCTCGTAGACTGGACTGCAGGGCAGTATTCCAACATGATAACGACCCCAAACACACCTCCAAGATGATCACTGCCTTGCTAAAGAAGCTGAAGGTAAAGGTGATGGACTGGCCAAGCATGTCTCCAGACCTAAACCCTATTGAGCATCTGTGGAGCATCCTCAAATGGAAGGTGGGGGGAGCGCAAGGTCTCTAACATCCACCAGCTCCGTGATGTAGTCATGGAGGAGTGGAAGAGGACTCCAGTGGGCTCTGGTGAACTCTACGCCCATGAGGGTTAAGGCAGTGCTGGAAAATAATGGTGGCCGCACAATGTATTGACACTTTGGGCCCAATTTGGACAGTTCCACTTAGGGGTGTACTCACTTTTGTTGTCAATGGTTTAGACATTATTGGCTGTGTGTTGAGTTATTTTGAGGGGACAGCAAATTTACACTGTTATACTGGCTGTACACTTACTACTTTACATTGTAGCAGAGTGTCATTTCTTCAGTTTGGTCACATGAAAAGATTTAATAAAATATTTACAAAAATGTGAGGGGTGTACTCACTTTTGTGACATACTGTACATCATATTATATTATGTATATATTTAGCAGTACACTGATTGGCTAATTTTCACACCCTTTTGTTTAATCTGATTTGGTTCCTGAATAAGGTTTTTGGAACTGAAATTCTGTCGACATTGAAATTTGGGTGAATTGAAAAATGTTCTGTTTTCAAGAAAAATGGTTTGGCCAAGCCAAGCTTTCTTTCCGTTCACAAGTCTAAGAGCATCACAATCCAATTCAGCCACTATAGACAGGTTTAAACACTGTATTGAAGGAGATGAAATGGAAATGATGGCAGAGACTTATTACAGTGTGCTATAAAGGCGGTACAAAATTTAAAAAATCTGCCGTGAAATATAGGCACTTACTGACATTGCATGTAAAAAGGAATACCAACATACACATATACTAATACTGCACAATTAAACGAACACTAACATGCACATATAGCAATATTGCATAACAAGGATTTAACACACAGACGGCAATGGAAGGTTTCACACAGGGCATCTAAAAGCATTCCTGACTGCATCAAAATAATACAATAAAAAGCAACTGAAGCACTATATTGAGATACATCCAATATGAAATAAAACATTTTCCTTAGCAGGATGATAGCTTCAAATGAATAAAGACCGATGAGCTGCCTTGTTGATTTCCTATAGTTACAGTAAGAAACACCAATTCTAGCATTCTTGAATACTGCAAACATCAATAATATCGATTTGTTCCTAACGACTGTCAAAGCATTCAATTTAAATCATCAGATAAAACAGAAAATTTAATGAAGGTTAACATGCAAATTAAAGATATGGTCACTTGTATTAAGGAGCCTTCATAATTAATAAGTGTTGTCATATTAAAGGATGCAAGCAAAAGATTCATAAAGCAGAGTAACAGAATATAAAAGGTAATTGTAAGGCTATGCATTCTAACGTAAAGGGCATCTTATTGTTAAATCTCCCCAGGCATTTTGCAATAGCCACTGACGTTAACAAAAGGGCATAGCTGATATCAAGCAGATACAATGAATGAAGATTTTATTTCATAATTTATGAAGGGCTTATATGTTCCTTACCTCCTACCGGAAAGCCATTGTGCCAGAGTTAAGGACTGTTATTAAATGTTGGAACAAGCATGTATGTAATTAAAAAGAGGTCACTGTAGTCTGTGTTTGATCTATGTGTTACTCTGCTTTTACCAAAGTATGCAACCCAAGTTAAATTAAATATTAGAAAACAAGTTATGAAATTGTTCAGTGTCATACAGTGTTTACAGCGGTAGTGTAAAAACAGATGGATCTCCGTATCTGTGGAAGGGATCTTAATATTAATCTTTATGGGTCTCCTCAGTTATTTAATAAACTTCCCTCTACACCTTTACAAGAATGTAGGTTAGATTTTTTTTTAAGACTTTATTTTGAGCAGATGGCAAGTCACACATACAAACAGTTAATTAAGACCAAGCCGATACATGGGCTGTCAAATATAGTTTTACATAACGATACCAACAAAAGAGAGAGAAAAAAAGGTGAAAAATAAAAGGAGAAAAGTCATGAGAGAAAAAAGAGGAGAAGAGGGGAAAAGGAGATAGGATCCAGAGAGTGCTTGCAACCATGTAACAAGTCTGACTCAATCATAATTATGGATCACTGTGATTCATACTAGTTCCCCACAGGCCCCAGATATTGTGATAGTGAAGGTAGAGCCATGAACTTTGGAGGTTGTCATCCATCAAATTTGATTTCCTCATTTTACAAAAGTACTATACGCCAGGGCACAGTATCAATGTTTCTCCAGTTCTCAGGCAAGACCCAGAGTGCTGCCAGTGTAATTTTGCTTATCAAATGTTTTCTTTGAGATATGGATGATTAGACAGGTCTAAATAGGAGAAAAACGAGAAGTAAGTATCTACTGGCTTGGAGAGTAAGTCTGACAATACTAAGTGTATCAAATCCCAGAAGCTAGTCACCTTCAAGTAGCCACCACATATAGAAGAAGATGTCTCTATTTCCACAAACCCTCCAACAATCATCAAAAGATCACTTCTCCCGTTTGAATCATACATACTGTAGTTAAATACCATCTCATGAGCATCTTTTTAGCCTGTTCGTGGTGCACCTCACAAATAGGCACCTTGCCTGTAGCCTTCTAGATACCACACAATCTACCCCCATTCAAATACTCAACACACATCTCTTTTCCAGAAAAATACATAAGGCAACAGAGTCCCGCTTGACATCAGGGAGCTCAGGTGCTGATAAAGATGGGTTACGAGCCCTTTTTTTTTTGTAGGGCTTGCATTGAGTAGCACCTAACCAACCTGAATCACCTCCTGAGAGCCAGTGAAGGTGCACGGCTGTAAATATTGGAAGACGTTTCCTATGGTAAGGGGCCTTTCTGTCGGTGGGATACAAATGATACCTCAATTCCATTCTCAAACAAGTCACAATATTTCTGCACCCCCATCTCCTCCAACCCCTTACAACATGAGGGTTTCAAACCCAGCAAGAATGAGATGTTTTGCATGCATGATCACAGACATGGGAAAGATAGAGGACATGAGGGCATGAGGGAATCGCTAAAATATGAAAATTAAGTATACATTATTAGGAAGATGGTATAAAACACCATTGTTATTATACGGCTATTACCTCTCTGTTTCCGATAGCTTTTATACCAGAGATAACATAAAATATCAATTTTTTTCTCTCTATTCATTGTTAAATACAGATGATCATTTGATGATCCATTTATTCAACACGTTTAAGGCACTAATCCCAGTTTTCTGGAGAAAGCAGAAACCACCTACACTCTAACCCTGGATAGCTAGTGTAGAATCTATTTGAGCTCTTGAAGAAAATCTTTACAGTTACAGATATCAGATATTCGTGCTATTCTTACACTGAGTAACCATGGACTAGACCATTGTTTGGTTCTTCTGAACAATATTTTCAGAATAGTGAATTTTGTTGGGTACTACTGATACTTGCCAATTTGGCAGTTCAGCTAACAAAATGGCTGAACTGAACACCTATGATGTGCAGGGGTTAATCATGTGGCATGTAGCCAGATGTTACTATTAAGCCACCACATTGAATAGCTAATTTTTATAAAAGGCAGTGGGGGTCAATAGTATAAGGGAGGTGTGCCCCTCCCTTATACTATTGCCCACACAATGGCCTTCCACAGATGGGGGCATGTCTACTAAACAGTGTGAAGCTTCACTGTAATTCAAATTAGTGACTGGACAGCTACTTACATGCCAACTAATCTGAGAGCACTGACAGAGCTTGCATAGTATTGGAAAGCAATTATAAGTAGGTTACCTGCCTTGCAAGCCCATTCTGCATGGAGCCCTCCATGGGTGAAAATTTATTATTTCTTGTGTTGCAATTGTTTTTTTTTTGCCACTTTTATTGTGAATTGGGGCTTTTTACATTTTTATTTGTTTCTCCTGTATAGTGGATTTTTATGTAACCTTTTGAAAAAAATTAATATTTCAGATGAAATAAGACATCTAAAGGTAAGTATATATATTTTTTACAGGTATTTGATGTATTGGTCCCCTCCTCACTATTATTAGGATAAGGGAGTAGGTAGATATTTTGTTGTTAGGGAGATTTTAGGGACCTTTAGTCATGGCGTGTCTAGCCCACTTATCACATTTAATATCTACTACTCAATGCCCATGGGTAAGAAGGCTGTGTTCCAGAGCAAGTTGCTATCCTGTTCAAATCCACATTGTTCCAGAGCAACCTGCTATCTTGTGCAAACTCACATTGTTCTAGAGTTAGCTGCTATTCTGTGCAAACCCCCAGAGTCAGCTGCTGTCCTGTGCAAACCATCAGAGTCCCAGAGCAAGTTACAAACCTTCAGGGTTTTGTGCAAATCTGCAGACTCCCAAAGCAAGCTTCTTTCCTGTGAAAACTCTCAGAATCCCAGTGCAAGATGCTTTCCTGCGAAAGCCATAAGTACCAGCTGGTTCCTGTGCAGATACCCAGCACAAGCTGTATTCCTCTGCTACCATACACTGATAATTACAGCTTATCTGATTTAGTTGTTGGTAGGTACCACATTGTTAACATTATGAGTTAGTGCACTATATAACCACAATAATAATATGCAGTAACACCTAAATGCCACAGGGCGTACTATGCCGTACAGGAAGTAAGATTGTTGTTAGTAAACCTGTGATAGGAAAAAGTCGATTGAGGTGTGCCGAAACCGACGTATGCTACAGGCCAGTAAATAAAGTGGACCTACACTAGAAGAGTATGGTGAATAAAGGGAGTCGAGGGTGGCTCAGCAGCTCGTCAGACCAATCACGGTAGGGTAGGGAAGGGGGGAGTCCATTTTAAAGGTCCATAAGCCCCTCCCACAACTTCAAGCCAAGCCTTCCAATTTGTGTTCGGGGCAACATTGATTATGATATGAAGTAAGATTGTTGTTAGCAAACATGTGATAGTAAAAAGTTGGTTCAGATGTGCCGAAACCGACGTATGCTGTAGGCCAGTAAATAAAGTGGGCAAAAAGGAATACATATCATGCTCAAAATACATTTATTGAGTAAAGAACAAAATACAACGTAAGTACATTAAGATTACATTTTAACGAATGCCCTTTGTATTTCCTGTACCAGTTGGGGTTTGTATATTGTATATGCTCATGACTTCCAGCGACCTAGAGTTTTAATGACATGGACTGGAATGTCCTGGCTTGATGCCGTAGAATGCCCTGAATAAAGGCTAGGGTTCATACCGAGCCTTGTTTACAATAACAGTACATATAACATGAACTTAGAGGTAGTGAGGATAGCCCCGTGAAGTGCCAGTAGTGGAAGAGATGCGATATTCGGTATGGCGAGGAGGTAGGAATCAAAAACCTTCACTGGCACCATATATTATTCGTGGGATAGTATGGAATGTGGAAGGATTGACCCACTTGACTCATTTTGGTCACAGGTAGAGTCAGTAAGTAATGATCTTGATGTTTAATTAGGTAGAAACTACAAAGGCAACCTTGTGCATTGTGTTGGCCACTGATGGTTAATTCTAGTGGCCTCAGGAAGCTGTAAAAGGCCAGGTAAATAGCGGTTTTAATGACAGAGTTAGGGAGGGGTTCGAAAGGGTCTGAATCTAGCAAATCAGATATATTTTGGATACCCTTAAGTATAGTCTGATTGGATAGGATGAAAGGAAACTGGCGTTGTTGGAAAGTAGAGAAACATGTGATGCTGGATACCAGTCAGGCATAACTTGATGGTATAGTGAGATAGCCTAAATTGAAGTTGGCTAAAAAAGTAGCGAACACAACCAGAGACATAATAACTATAACCTGTGAGGTGAATAGTAATGTAAAGACTTGGTGACAGCAATTTCTGGGAGACCACTAAGGGCACAACTTGAAATATCTTAGAATCTGAAGGAGTAATACCGTGTACATTGAAATAGAAGAATCTGCCAGACACGTGAGCCCTACGAGGGCTAATGAAATTGTTGTAAACATGTAAGTGACAACTAATATATACCTTGCAAACAATTGAGGGGTAACACGAGCGACTTAGACTAAACCAGGTGGCATGAATATGAAAATACCAGCATATGACGTCAACCATAAATTAATAGCATTAAGGCAATAAAGCAAAACTCTAATAATGCAGAAACTCTGGAATGTAAGTGAATCGTGAACCTGTGACATGTATAAGCCCCTGTTGCCTGAAAATAATGGGATAGCCCAGAGACAGATGAATGTAGTGATGAACGTAAATAAGTGATTAACATAGCGAGGGCCAAGTTGACAAACCAATTTATATAGGGGAAAAAATAGAGTAGAAAGGGTTGAGAACCGGAAAAGTATCAATACTGAAGAAAACTAAAATGTTTGCATAGGTAACTAGTATCAGTATCAACAAGAATATACGATAAAAAGTATCTACAAGGACCATAACGGTGGACAATTCAAGCTAACACGTGTATGAGAAGCCAACCAACAACCCATAATTAGTATAACAAAACCAAAGTAAACCTTTGTTAACTGATTAGTCTCATGAGGGTTGTAGTTAATGTAAGTACAGTGAATGTATATACAAGCAATCAATAGGGGATGATCTGCTAAACCAATAACAAACGAAAAAAACATAGCGTATAACTGTGTTTATGAATTAACCACAAGTGCTGTATTCACAAATGGCCACTCACACATTCACTGAAGTTAAAGAGCCTTGAGTATAAATTCCTTCCAAGGATTCAATTCTTCCATCTGTATTTAAATCACCATGGATTGGCTGGAGTATATGTGCTCAAGAGAGAATGAATAATAAAATTGTAGTGCACATTCAAGAGTGTAGTAAAAAATAAATGTAATCACTTACATCACGGTTAAAAACAATAGGTGTAGTATCTCTGAGTCATCACCAGGGGTGTATAGGACTTCCTCAGGGACTTAAATGTGCTGATACACTGTGGCCCTTGTATCCCCTTCTAAAATGATGTATATGCTCCTGGAAATGTTTTAGGCAATTCTCTGTATGTTCAAAATACTGGAGCCCACAGGGAAGTTTAATAAATAAATTACACCCTTACTGTTACAGGTGATACAATTCTGTATCTTTAAAAGTTACAGTCTGATTTGAATTACAGGTGATAACAAGTTTTACATGCACTATATATTCCGCACCTATAGAACCATTTTCCTAAATCAAAGAAACTTTTATTTTTCAGTGCCTCTGGTAACAGGGCTAACACATATTTTAGGTTTCTGGCACCTCTGAATACTATATTAGGCCTATCTGATAAACTAGTAAAAACCAAGTCATCCTGCCTTAAGTGGATCATCTATTCTTAATAATTTTTTTAATTTCTTGGGCATGGGTACTATAGTTGAAGATGATGGGTATATCTTCTTCTTCTGTTCGTGTTGTTTTATCTTTATGTTACATAAGTTGTTCTTTGTCAATTTTCACCACTTCCCTCATAGCTCATTCTAATTTAGTAGTATTGCAATCCTTTTCTAAAAAATTGGATTGTTCTTGATAATCGGTTGTTTCTGTACAATTTCTTCTTATTCGTGTGAACTGATTCTTTGACTCTCTATCTTGGGAAGAAACATTGGTCTAATCAAAGGCATTTAGTAGCAATTCTGAACTCCTTTTGCCAAAACCCTGAGATGATGCCACAAGGCAATCTTTCTGTCATGTTGGCCATGATAGAAATGTGTCAGAACAGTGCATCACAGTTAGTTATGTACATAGCTGGAGACTGGTAAAGTGCCCATTATGACCCCTGTCTAACACCAAAATCACCTAAAACGGGGATGTGAGTGTCAGAACTGGAGCCAACATTAAGTTTTTCAGCAATTTAAGCTACAGTAGTTTTTCTGTGTCATCAAACCAGACAGGCTATCTTTTGCTTCCCATGTGCATCAATGAGCCTAGCGTGCCCATGACCCGACGCTAGTTCACTGGTTGTCCTTCTTTGCACCACTTTTGGTAGGTACTAACCACTGTATACTAGGAATATGCCACAAGACTTGCTGTATTAAGGATGATCTGACCCACTCACCTAGCCATCACTATTTGGCCCTTGACAAAGTCCCTCAGATCTTTTTGCTTTCCCATTTTTCCTGCCTAATATAATACATTTACAATTTTCTGAAACTTTAAATCAGCTCCAGATATATTCAATTGGATGTATGATCCCAGTCTATGGATATGCTGGTATAGGTCCAGGTTCTCTGTTACAAGATATCCTCAGGCCTGTCAGCGGTGGGCAGCAATTACCAGTTGCTGGGGATGTTTTCTTTCAGTGCATTGTATTTTAGCAGCACAGGTACACCAGTAGAGAAATATAAAAATGGAAAATAGTGATCTCTTTTTGGTAAAAAAAACTCATTGACTATTTATACACAGACACTAAATGCAATTTAAAAAGTAACAGGTTTGGAAAATAAACCTTTAAATGCCATGTAACCTGTGTGTGTCGCCTTGTGTGTTTGTAACAAAGCCAAACATTCAAGGGAATGAAAACTTTTGATCAGGGACATTTGGGTGATTCCTGTTATCATAATGATGTAAAAAGGAGCCAAACAACTATGTGATAATAAATGACCTTCAATAATTTTTTATTTTTTTTTAGCATGATCAGTCATATTTTCAAAAGCAATGCCAAAATGGAAAAGGTTTGAGCAAGGACTGAAAGTGCAGCTAGATGTGGAAAGGATGTAAAAAATGAAGTCAGTAGTAGAGGAAGTCTTGCAGCCAGTCAGACTTTCTCCATTATAGATTCATATTGTGTTCATACAGCGCAGCCCTTGCCCTCGCCAAACAGTCATACTTTTCCTCTCTCATTAGTTCATGATCCTGCAATCCTAGGCGTCTTTTTGACACATTTAACTCTCTTCTTCACCCTGCTGTGGCCAACCCCCAGGCTAATCTTGCTACTTTACTGAAAAGATTGAACAGCTAAGGAAATAATTCTTCCCACCCTGCCTTTCTCTTTCTTAACCACATGTAGATCATGCCTTTCCTACCCTTCAGACTTTCTCCCCAGCTACTGAACAAGAGGTGGCTGCGCTTCTCCTTTCCTCTCAACCCACCACTTGCCCGCTTGATCCTGTCATCTCACCTTATCAGATCTCTCTCCCCTAGTCTTGTGCCTTCCTTAACACACATCTTCAACTCCTCTCTCTCTTCTGGCATTGTCCCTGCTGACCTTAAACATGCCACTGTAATACCTATCCTGAAAAAAACATCTCTCAACCCATCCACCCCCTCTAACTATAGTCCTATATCCTGCTCCCTTTTTCCTCAAAGCTTCTGCAAAGACTTGTCTTTACCCGTATGTCTCACTTCCTCAATTTTAACACTCTCTTTGACCCTCTTCAATCTGGCTTCCACCCCCTCCACTCTACTGAGACTGCTCTTATCAAAGTTACTAACGACCTAATCACAGCTGAATCCAAAGGTCACTACGTCATACTATTCTTCTTAAACCTCTCTGCTGCCTTTGACACAGTTGATCATGCTCTCCTTCTTCAAACTCTTCACTCGATTTTTGTGACTCTGTCCTCTCGTGGTTTTCCTCTTATCTCTCCCAACACTCATTCAGTGTCTTCTTTTCTAATGATACCTCCTCCCTTTGTCCTGTGTTGGTTGGAGTCACCCAAGGCTCTGTCCTTGGGCACCTTCTGTTTTCTCTTTATACTGCATCTCTTGGCAAACTTATTACCTCATTTGGATTCCACTACCACCTGTATGCTGATGACACCCAGATATATTTTTCCACCCCCAACCTCTCCCCTGCCGTCCTGCAACGTGTCCCTGCTTGCCTTTCTTCAATCTCTGACTAGATGCCTCCCTGCTTTCTGACACTCAATCTCTCTAAAACTAAGCTCCTTGTCTTTCCTCCTCCTAATACTGATCCTCCTCTTTCGCACTCCCTTCAAGTTAGTGGTATCAACATCAGTCCATCCTTGTAAGAATGCTGTCTTGGCGTCATACTTGATTCTGGCCCCACCTTTGAGACTCATTTTCCTCTCTAGTTGGTCCTCTCACACCTCATCCCTCTGTCAGAATTAATCTGTGTATATTTATCAAATTGATGGCAGATCAGCTGCCAGTTTGTGATCTCTGACTGCATTTTTGAAGTCCCCAGACAAGTCTATTCTGTAGACTTGGTGTAGATGCCTTGCTCTCACTTGTGAGGATATCAGTGTTATGCTCTGGTCAATGTTCTGCTAGGAAACCTTGGTTTCTGGCATTCATGTGAATGTTATCACTTACCTTGAGACTGTTGCAGACCATGTACACCCATTCATGGCAATGATGTTTCCTAATCCCAGTGGCATTTTTCATCAGAAGACATCACCCTGCCACACTGCAAAAATTGTTCAGGAATGGTTTGAGGAACATGACAAAGACTTCAACGTATTGCCTTGGCCTCCAAATTCCCTAGATATTAATCGGATTGAGCATCTGTGGGATGTACTGGAACAACAAAAATATAGCTCTTTTCATGTATAAACGTGGATCAGTAGGGGCAATAGAGCTCTTGCAGTATAGGATTTGTGCACCAACAAAAGAAAATACGCTTAAATACTGGAGAGTTTACTAACACAAGCATTGACTACATCTTGTAGGTTCGAATGTGAAGCTTAACATTATATGAAATGGAAGAAAATTAGTTTTGTGAATTATTACTCTTAAAATCACACCATGTCTCCTATTAATAATACTATGATATAATTATATGTACAGAGTCACAATTATATTGCTTACTATTCTATAATTTACTTGTTTCTTTTTCAGTAAAGGCACCACACTTTCTTTCACCAAATATATTGAGAAATGTCTAGATGAAAAGAGGTTCATTTCATCAGCAGTAGGATTAAAAATTTCTTATTATTTTGACATTCCTAACGCGTTGGTCATAAATAAAACTCTGGCAATCTAACTTTCTTAAGTACCCAAAGATGAATCTCAGTCAAAGAACATTATGTTTTCAGCCTATTCAATGGAGCTGGTAAGATAATTCAATTGCTAAATGCTCCAAACTGCAATATCTCTCTGTCAGAGGTTTGATTCTCTATGAGGATAACTCAAGCACCATTAAAGAACATATGTGTACCTTTTAATATTGTTGTATAAGCTTTCAAATGTTTTTAATATTTTTGGAAAAACTTTTAAAAATGATTTAAAATCTGGAAAACATTTTATTTTTGTAACATGTTGATATATATTCATATAGATATATATTTTATATCATGTACTTTTATTTTAAAATAATTGTAAAAGTTTATTCAAAATATTACATTATTTGAAAAAGGCTAATCCAAAAATATGTGTTTATTGTGTGTTTATTGATTCAGCGTGTGCATAAAAGTGAAACAAAAATTAAAGTATATACACTAAGAGAAAACACGTATACTGAGGTAGTTTCAGGTGAACTTCACAACCACCTGTGGAAATATGTTACAAAGAGACAAAAGTGGAAACCACCCAGAATACGTATAAGAATGAAATACAAAGGGACAACCTGATAAGGATCCAATTCCCTAGAATGGGATCTGTGTGAAAATGAAAAACACTTTCATAGCGTAAAAAAGTAAATATAAGTGGTGTTTAAGGTGAGATTAGAAATGCACTCACAAACAAACGATTTTTTCAGGCCTTTCACCCTCTCAGGGGTAATAAGATGAGCACAGAGGTCCTCCAGCACGATATATGTGGATATAAAAATGCAATAATAGTGAAGAATGTTTAGAAATATATAAATTCACATTTATTCATTGCACTTACAAATTTTCAGCATAAAAAAGGCATCTCTCCATAAACATATGGAACTCCTAGTGATGGTAATCGAGTATCCACAGTCCAGAGTCAGGAAGAAGATACAGCATACAAATAAAATAAAATAAAAACAATAGTACATAAGTCAATGAGAAGTGTAATGGTATCCAACGCGTTTCGTCCTATTAAATGACGGACTTCTTCAGGGATAGAAGTAGATCCACTTCTGAGGGTTTTTATACCCTTCAACATCATTTTCTTCATCCGGTACAGCTGTTTTTCGGGCGTGCGGTTCAATGTGGAACGCAGAAATCCGGCGCGAATACAGGAGGTTTTTTTTTTTTTTTTTTTTTTTTTCCAACAGTTCCGGGTAGTAGTGCGCATGCGCGTGATGTCCGCGCATGCGTCTATTGAAAAGACCACTGCCTGTGAGGGACAAAAAGCATAGAAAGGCGAAAAACGCCTGAGAAACAAACCGAACCCCTGAAATTACAGATTCTAATGAAGTAAAGGAGTATACCGAAATATTCCATCATACAAAATAATTGTACATATTAAATATGTCATTTCTAACAGAGTATATGTACACATATGTACATGTAGGCACTGAATAAGATATAAAGTGGATAGTTCATATATATGTATACAGCCATATGTAAATATAAATTAAAATAAAAATAATATAAATAAGTACATGAAATGGATTTAAATCCAATTGATATAAATTTACTAAAGGGGACATATAACCCTATGATGAATTAATTAGTGTACACCATACTGGATGTGATTGTTATTATAGAATTATTATAAGAAGAATAAAGAGTAAAGCTCAATTAAAGGGCCATGTATACCCATCATATATGGGTTGATATACAAAAAAAGAGTAAAGATTAAATGGATAGAAGCTTGAATTAATTTAAGAGCTTCTTAATACGTGGATTAAAGAATGTAGTGTTGTTTTATTCATAGTGAGAAATAAAAATACTTAAAGAATATAGAAGTATATTCTATACATTTACATATAGGCTCATATATACATATAGACATATCAACAACGAAATCAGAGAAAAATTGGTGACCTCTGGTTATAAATATTTGGACAACAAAGAGAACCCTTAAAGAAATGATTAGATGAGACCCTGTAAGTCTATTTCTTGATTAAGTCCCATATTCAAGGTTTTTAAATTAAAAATCCACCAAGCTTCCTTCCTGATTAGTTCCTGTAATTTATCTCCCCCTCTCCAACCTGATTGAACCGAGTCTATTCCATAGACTTGCAGAGTATTCCAAGAGAACAGTCTAAGATTATACAAAAAAGATATACTGATAAAGGATACAATGTGAAAAAAATGGAGACTTCTAAATCCGAAGTATTAAATTCTGACAGATCACTACTATTGACTAACAAAAATGAAGAGGGTCTGGAACTACTAACAGCTGAGCAAAAAATAAAAAATAGGTTCAAATGGAAAAACAGAAATAAGGAGATGAGTGATGGTACAGATATAAGAAAAAGTAAAAGTAACAAAAATGATACTAAAAGCAAATTTGAATTTGCGTTCATTACACAATACAATTCTCAAGCTAGACAGGTAGAAAAAATCCTTAAGAAGCATTGGTACATCTTAAAGAGAGATGAGATCTTAAAAGATATATTACCAAACTTACCTACAGTAATCTACAAAAAATCTAGCAATCTAAAGAACAAATTGGCACCCAGCCTATTACCCACCACTCCTCCCTGTAATCCCTTTTTTAAGACCCAAGTACAAGGGTTTTACAGCTGTGGCCACTGTTCTACCTGTACACATCTCAAAAGAAAAATTCAAGATTTCACTGGCACATATACGAATAAAACATACAAAATAAAAAATTATATTCATTGTTCCTCTATTTTTGTAATCTATTTACTGCAATGCAGTTGTGGTGCTCAATATGTCGGACGTACTTCCAGAAAGTTACACATCAGAATATTAGAACACTACAACAACATACGCAAAAATAAAACTGACCACAGTGTGCCAAGACACTGCAATTCCTGCCCCTTATTCTCTTGGAATACTCTGCAAGTCTATGGAATAGACTCGGTTCAATCAGGTTGGAGAGGGGGAGATAAATTACAGGAACTAATCAGGAAGGAAGCTTGGTGGATTTTTAATTTAAAAACCTTGAATATGGGACTTAATCAAGAAATAGACTTACAGGGTCTCATCTAATCATTTCTTTAAGGGTTCTCTTTGTTGTCCAAATATTTATAACCAGAGGTCACCAATTTTTCTCTGATTTCGTTGTTGATATGTCTATATGTATATATGAGCCTATATGTAAATGTATAGAATATACTTCTATATTCTTTAAGTATTTTTATTTCTCACTATGAATAAAACAACACTACATTCTTTAATCCACGTATTAAGAAGCTCTTAAATTAATTCAAGCTTCTATCCATTTAATCTTTACTCTTTTTTTGTATATCAACCCATATATGATGGGTATACATGGCCCTTTAATTGAGCTTTACTCTTTATTCTTCTTATAATAATTCTATAATAACAATCACATCCAGTATGGTGTACACTAATTAATTCATCATAGGGTTATATGTCCCCTTTAGTAAATTTATATCAATTGGATTTAAATCCATTTCATGTACTTATTTATATTATTTTTATTTTAATTTATATTTACATATGGCTGTATACATATATATGAACTATCCACTTTATATCTTATTCAGTGCCTACATGTACATATGTGTACATATACTCTGTTAGAAATGACATATTTAATATGTACAATTATTTTGTATGATGGAATATTTCGGTATACTCCTTTACTTCATTAGAATCTGTAATTTCAGGGGTTCGGTTTGTTTCTCAGGCGTTTTTCGCCTTTCTATGCTTTTTGTCCCTCACAGGCAGTGGTCTTTTCAATAGACGCATGCGCGGACATCACGCGCATGCGCACTACTACCCGGAACTGTTGGGAAAAAAAAAAAAAAAAAAAAAAAAAAAAAAAAAAAACCTCCTGTATTCGCGCCGGATTTCTGCGTTCCACATTGAACCGCACGCCCGAAAAACAGCTGTACCGGATGAAGAAAATGATGTTGAAGGGTATAAAAACCCTCAGAAGTGGATCTACTTCTATCCCTGAAGAAGTCCGTCATTTAATAGGACGAAACGCGTTGGATACCATTACACTTCTCATTGACTTATGTACTATTGTTTTTATTTTATTTTATTTGTATGCTGTATCTTCTTCCTGACTCTGGACTGTGGATACTCGATTACCATCACTAGGAGTTCCATATGTTTATGGAGAGATGCCTTTTTTATGCTGAAAATTTGTAAGTGCAATGAATAAATGTGAATTTATATATTTCTAAACATTCTTCACTATTATTGCATTTTTATATCCACATATATCGTGCTGGAGGACCTCTGTGCTCATCTTATTACCCCTGAGAGGGTGAAAGGCCTGAAAAAATCGTTTGTTTGTGAGTGCATTTCTAATCTCACCTTAAACACCACTTATATTTACTTTTTTACGCTATGAAAGTGTTTTTCATTTTCACACAGATCCCATTCTAGGGAATTGGATCCTTATCAGGTTGTCCCTTTGTATTTCATTCTTATACGTATTCTGGGTGGTTTCCACTTTTGTCTCTTTGTGCATAAAAGTGCCTTGATTCCAATTATGAGACTGGTTGTCATTAGTGATGTCGCGAACGCTAAATTTTCGGTTCGCGAACGGCGAACGGGAACTTCCGCAAACGTTCGCGAACCGGCGAACCGGGCGAACTTCCATTGACTTCAATGGGCAGGCGAATTTTAAAACCCACAGGGACTCTTTCTGGCCACAAAAGTGATGGAAAAGTTGTTTCAAGGGGACTAACACCTTGACTGTGGCATGCCGGAGGGGGAACCATGGCAAAACTCCCATGGAAAAGTACACAGTTGATGCAGAGTCTGGTTTTAATCCATAAAGGGCAGAAATCACCTAGCATTCCTAAATCGCAATGAATATGGATTGACACCTGACATATGACATATTGACACCTTGACATATGGATTGACACCTGTCCTCAGAGCCCCTGATGCACACGGACACAGAGCAGAATAGGGACTGTTCCCCTTACATAGAGTCACTTGGCAGGTATGGATTGACACCTGTCCTCAAAGCCCCTGATACACACTGACACAGAGCAGAATAGAGACTGTTCCCCCTACATAGGGTCACTTGGCAGGTATTGATTAACACCTATCCTAAGGATCCCTGAAAAACACTGACACAGAGCAGAATAGAGACTGTTCCCCCTACATAGGGTCACTTGGCAGGTATGTATTGACACCTGTGCTCAAAGCCCCTGATACACATTGGGGGGGACCTACTGTCCTCCCCCCCCCGGCCCCCACCCCTGCGCGGTGGGTGGGGGGCCATAAATCACAATGGGGGGACCTACTGTCCTCCCCCCGGCCCCCACCCCTGCACGGTGGGTGGGGGGCATAAATCACAATGGGGGGGACCTACTGATAGGAGTGGTGTACTATTCTTATCAGTTTAATACCTGTTGCGTCTCCTATCAGTGGACGTGTATATGGCAGCGATTTTAGGAACCGCACACCTGGGACCTGAGCAAGGTCACCTCGTTCAACAGGCGACAAAATTTGTCCCTGGAAACCTAGCCTGGACATTCTGTACAATTTGTATGGATATGGCAGCGATTTCTGTAACAGGGAGATGGAAGAAGATGCTTGGTCGGCCCTCTTACTTCAAATTTGGGGCACTGCGCGGGCAAGCTAATGTGCCGCCAGATAGGAGTGGTGTGTTTAGTATTATTCTTATCAGTTTAATACCTTTCGCGTCTCCTATCAGTGGACATGTATATGGCAGCCATTTTAGGAACCGCACACCTGGGACCCGAGCAAGGTCACCTCGTTCAACAGGTGACAACATTTGTCCCTGGAAACCTAGCCTGGACATTCTGTACAATTTGTATGGATATGGCAGCGATTTCTGTAACAGGGAGATGGAAGAAGATGCTTGCTCGGCCCTCTTACTTCAAATTTGGGGCACTGCGCGGGCAATCTAATGTGCCACCAGATAGGAGTGGTGTGTTTAGTATTCTTCTTATCAGTTTAATACCTTTCGCGTCTCCTACCAGTGGACGTGTATATGGCAGCCATTTTAGGAACCGCACACCTGGGACCCGAGCAAGGTCACCTCGTTCAGCAGGCGACAACATTTGTCCCTGGAAAACTAGCCTGGACATTATGTACAATTTGAATGGATATGGCAGCGATTTCTTTAACAGGGAGATGGAAGAAGATGCTTGGTCGGTCCTCTTACTTCAAATTTGGGGCACTGCATGGGAAATCTAATGTGCCACCAGATAGGAGTGGTGTGTTTAGTATTCGTCCTCAGAGACCATGATACACACTGACACAGAGCAGAATAGGGACTGTTCCCCCTACATAGGGTCACTATGTGCCTTTTTTTTGGTTTGGTTTTTGAAGCCACAGTGCAGCACCAGAGGGTCTAAAAATTAGGCATGTACACATGCCTGAAAAATTTGGTATTGTTGCAGCCGCTGAAAGTGCCCTAAAACATGGCGGCTTGAACCCTAGTTGGTGGCGGATAAGTCACGCAAGTCAACCGGCATTCAGAGCTAAAATACAGCAGCGTGTGGACCATTTTTAGCCCAAGGCAGCTCATCTCATCAGGCCTTTTTTAATCGAATGTGTCGCCCAGTGTCAGTCCCTTCGGGATCCATCCCTAATCTAGACTTTTTTGACCCAGGCGACTTCTCTTCTCAGTGACAATACCTCCTGCTGCACTGAAGGTCCTTTCTGACAGGACACTTGAAGCGGGGCAGGCCAGAAGTTCTATCGCAAATTGGGATAGCTCAGGCCACAGGTCAAGCCTGCACACCCAGTAGTCAAGGGGTTCATCGCTCCTCAGAGTGTCGATATCTGCAGTTAAGGCGAGGTAGTCTGCTACCTGTCGGTCGAGTCGCTCTCTGAGGGTGGATCCCGAAGGGCTGTGGTGATGCGTAGGACTTAAAAAGGTCTGCATGTCCTCCATCAACAACACGTCTTTAAAGCGTCCTGTCCTTGCCGGCGTGGTCGTGGGAGGAGGAGAATGACTTCCACCTCTCCCCCTGTTAGATTCCCGTTGTGCTGTGACATCACCCTTATACGCTGTGTAAAGCATACTTTTTTATTTATTTTGCAAATGCTGCATCCTTTCCGACTTGTTGTAATTCGGTAACATTTCCGCCACTTTCTGCTTATACCGGGGGACTAGTAGCGTGGACACCCAGTACAGGTCGTTCTCCTTCAGCCTTTTTATACGAGGGTCCCTCAACAGGCAAGACAGCATGAAAGACCCCATTTGCACAAGGTTGGATGCCGAGCTACTCATTTCCCGTTCCTCGTCCTCACTGATGTCAATCAAGGTATGTTCTTCCCCCCAGCCACGTACAACACCACGGGTACCAGATAGGTGACAACGAGCACCCTGGGATGCCTGTTGTGGTTGGTCTTCCTCCTCCTCCTCAAAGCCACATCCCTCCTCTGACTCCTCTTCCTCACAATTCTCTTCCAGCGTTGCCGCAGGTGCAGCAAGCGATGCTGTTAAGGCTGTTTCTGGTGGTGATGGTGACCACAACTCTTCCTCTTCCTCTTCACGCTCATCTACAGCCTGATCCAGCACTCTTCGCAGGGCACGCTCCATGAAGAAAACAAATGGTATGATGTCGCTGATGGTGCCTTCGGTGCGACTGACAAGGTTTGTCACCTCCTCAAAAGGATGCATGAGCCTACAGGCATTGCGCATGAGCGTCCAGTAACGTGGCAAAAAAATTCCCAGCTCCCCAGAGGCTGTCCTAGCACCCCGGTCATACAAATATTCATTAACGTCTTTTTCTTGTTGGAGCAGGCGGTCGAACATTAGGAGTGTTGAATTCCAACGTGTCGGGCTGTCACAAATCAAGCGCCTCACTGACATGTTGTTTCGCCACTGGATATCGGCAAAGTGAGCCATGGACGTGTAGGAACGCCTGAAATGGCCACACACCTTCCTGGCCTGCTTCAGGACGTCCTGTAAGCCTGTGTACTTATGCACAAAGCGTTGTACGATCAGATTACACACATGTGCCATGCACGGCGAATGTGTCCACTTGCCCAACTTCAATGCCGCTAACAAATTTGTTCCGTTGTCACAAACCACTTTGCCGATATCCAGTTGCTGCGGAGTCAGACACTTTTCCACCTGTGCGTTCAGGGCGGACAGGAGTGCTTGTCCGGTGTGACTCTCTGCTTTCAAGCAAGTCAAACCCAAGACGGCGTGACACTGCCGTATCCGGGATGTGGAATAGTACCTGGGGAGCTGGGGGGTGCCGTTGATGTGGAGCAAGACGCAGCAGCAGAAGAGGACTCAGCCAAGGAGGTTATGGAAGAGGATGGAGTAGGAGGAGTAGAGGAGGTGGCAGCAGGACTGCCTGCAAGTTGTGGCGGTGTCACCAACTCCTCTGCAATGCCACGCATTCCATGCTTGTCAGCCGTTAGCAGGTTTACCCAATGCGCAGTGTAGGTGATATACCTGCTACAAATTTTTTGAACGCCTCAGACTCCACCAGCTTGTATGGTAAAAGCTGGCGGGCTAATAGTTCGGACAAGTCAGCTGTCAGACGCTGGGCAAGGGGGTGACTTTGTGACATTGGCTTCTTACGCTCAAACATGTCCTTGACAGACACATGACTGTGGGCAGATGAGCGGGAACTGCTCAAGGCGGGAGACGGAGTGGCGGATGGTTGAGAGGGGGCAAGGAGGACAGCAGTGGTTGACGTGGCTGAAGATGCTGGACCAGGAGGAGGATGGTGGCTTAGAGTAGGCGTGCTGCTTGTACTCATGTGTTGATCCCATAGGCGTTTGTGATGTGATATCATGTGCCTATGCAAAGCAGTTGTACATAGGTGGGTGTTGGACTTCCCACGACTCAGTTTCTTTTGGCACAGGTTGCAAATGGCATCGCTCTTGTCAGAGGCAGACACACAAAAAAAATTCCACACTGCTGAGCTCTCCAATGACGGCATTCTCGTGGTGGACACAGCATGCGTTGATTGGTGTGCTGTCTGGCTGACCCCGGGTGCCGATGCATGCTGTCTGACTGTGCCACTAGCTCCTTGCGACGACCTCCCCCTGCTTCCAACTCGTCTCCTCCTCCTCCTCTCTGTCTCCCCATCTGAACTTTCGCCCTGTTCTTCTTATTGCCGAGCGGGCACCCACGTGACATCCATGGACGCATCGTCATCGTCAACCGCTTCACTTGTATCTGACAACTCAGAAAAGGAAGCAGCAGTGGGTACAACATCATCATCATCACACCGTACGTCCATGTGTGTAATGCTGCCTGCCTGAGACATATCCCTGTTATCTACATCCTCTGGCAATAATGGTTGCGCATCACTCATTTCTTCAAACGGATGTGTGAATAACTCCTCTGACATACCAAGTAAAGCGGCTGTGGTGCTAGATTTGGTGGTGGCGGCAGGCTGGTGAGTGGTATCTTGAGAGGTGCCTGAAGCTAAGCTGGAGGAGGATGGTGCGTCAAGGTTCCGAGCGGAGGCTGTAGAAGATTGGGTGTCCTGTGTTAGCCAGTCAACTATGTCCTCAGAACTTTTCAAGTTCAGGGTACGTGGCCTCTGAAAACTGGGCATTATTCTAGGGCCAAAGGGAATCACAGCACCACGACCACGATGGCCCCTGCGGGGTGGCCTGCCTGTGCCTGTCATTTTTTGGGGATTAGTGGTACTATGCGTGCAAGCTACTGTGAGACCAGATATGAGTGGCAATGTGCACTGGCACAGGTCTGCAGAGCACAGGCTGTAGGCCTGACACACACGCTTTAAGGACACTGACTGCTATTAGCTTACACTGGAAACCTTTTTTTCTTTGTAAAAGCACGCTATAGAGACACAAGATATGAGTGGCAATGTGCACTGGCACAGGTCTGCAGAGCACAGGCTGTAGGCCTGACACACCCGCTTGAAGACAAGTAACTGCTATTCAATCTATAACAGTGAAAAATGTTTTTTGGTTTTAAATGCACGCTATAGAGACACCAGATATGAGTGGCAATGTGCACTGGCACAGGTCTGCAGAGCACAGGCTGTAGGCCTGACACACCCCGCTAGAAGACAAGTAACTGCTATTCAATCTATAACAGTGAAAAAAGTTTTGGGGTTTTAAATGCACGCTATAGAGACACCAGATATAAGTGGCAATGTGCACTGGCACAGGTCTGCAGAGAACAGGCTGTAGGCCTGACACACCCGCTTGAAGACAAGTAACTGCTATTCAATCTATAACAGTGAAAAAAGTTTTTTGGTTTTAAATGCACGCTATAGAGACACCAGATATGAGTGGCAATGTGCACTGGCACAGTTCTGCAGAGCACACGCTGAAGGACTAATAAAAACCTGCTTTAAGGACACTGACTGCTATTAGCTTACACTGGAAACCATTTTTTCTTTGTAAAAGCACGCTATACAGACACCAGATATGAGTGGCAATGTGCACTGGCACAGGTCTGCAGAGCACATGCTTTAGGCCTGACACACCCGCTTGAAGACAAGTAACTGCTCTTCAATCTATTATAGTGAAAAAAGTTTTTTGCTTTTAAATGCACGCTATTGTGACACCAGGTATGAGTGGCAATGTGCACTGGCACAGTTCTGCAGAGCACACACTGTAGGACTAATAAAAACCCACTTTAAGGACACTGACTGCTATTAGCTTACACTGGAAACCTTTTTTTATTTGTAAAATCACGCTATAGAGACACCAGATATGAGTGGCAATGTGCACTGGCACAGTTCTGCAGAGCACACGCTGTAGGCCTAATAAAAACCCGCTTTAAGGACACTGACTGCTTTTAGCTTACACTGGAAACCTTTTTTTCTTTGTAAAAGCACGCTATACAGACACCAGATATGAGTGGCAATGTGCACTGGCACAGGTCTGCAGAGCACAGGCTGTAGGCCTGACACACCCGCTTGAAGACAAGTAACTGCTCTTTAATCTATTACAGTGAAAAAAGTTTTTTGCTTTTAAATGCACGCTATTGTGACACCAGAGATGAGTGGCAATGTGCACTGGCACAGTTCTGCAGAGCACACGCTGTAGGACTAATAAAAACCCGCTTTAAGGACACTGGCTGCTATTAGCTTACACTGGAAACCTTTTTTTCTTTGTAAAAGCACGCTATAGAGACACCAGATATGAGTGGCAATGTGCACCGGCACAGTTCTGCAGAGCACACGCTGTAGGCCTAATAAAGACCCGCTTTAAGGACACTGACTGCTATTAGCTTACACTGGAAACCTTTTTTTCTTTGTAAAATCACGCTATAGAGACACCAGATATGAGTGGCAATGTGCACTGGCACAGTTCTGCAGAGCACACGCTGTAGGCCTAATAAAAACCCGCTTTAAGGACACTGACTGCTTTTAGCTTACACTGGAAACCTTTTTTTCTTTGTAAAAGCACGTTATACAGACACCAGATATGAGTGGCAATGTGCACTGGCACAGGTCTGCAGAGCACAGGCTGTAGGCCTGACACACCCGCTTGAAGACAAGTAACTGCTCTTTAATCTATTACAGTGAAAAAAGTTTTTTGCTTTTAAATGCACGCTATTGTGACACCAGATATGAGTGGCAATGTGCACTGGCACAGTTCTGCAGAGCACACGCTGTAGGACTAATAAAAACCCGCTTTAAGGACACTGGCTGCTATTAGCTTACACTGGAAACCTTTTTTTCTTTGTAAAATCACGCTATAGAGACACCAGATATGAGTGGCAATGTGCACTGGAACAGTTCTGCAGAGCACACACTGTAGGTCTGACACACCCGCTTGAAGACAAGTAACTGCTATTCAATCAATAACAGTGAAAAAAGTTTTTGGGTTGTAATGCACGCTATAGAGACACCAGATATGAGTGGCAATGTGCACTGGCACAGGTCTGCAGAGCACAGGCTGTAGGCCTGACACACCCGCTTGAAGACAAGTAACTGCTATTCAATCTATAACAGTGAAAAAAGGTTTTTGGTTTTAAATACATGCTATAGAGACACCAGATATGAGTGGCAATGTGCACTGGCACAGGTCTGCAGAGCACACGCTGTAGGCCTGACACACCCGCTTGAAGACAAGTAACTGCTATTCAATCTATAACAGTGAAAAAAGTTTTTTGGTTTTAAATGCACGCTATAGAGACACCAGATATGAGTGGCAATGTGCACTGGCACAGGTCTGCAGAGCACAGGCTGTAGGCCTCACACACCCGCTTGAAGACAAGTAAGTGCTATTCAATCTATAACAGTGAAAAAGGTTTTTGGGTTTTAAATGCACGCTATAGAGACACCAGATATAAGTGGCAATGTGACCTGGCACAGGTCTGCAGAGCACAGGCTGTAGGCCTGACACACCCGCTTGAAGACAAGTAACTGCTGTTCAATCTATAACAGTGAAAAAAGTTTTTTGGTTTTAAAATCACGCTATAGAGACACCAGATATGAGTGGCAATGTGCACTGGCACAGTTCTGCAGAGCACACGCTGTAGGCCTAATAAAAACCCGCTTTAAGGACACTGACTGCTTTTAGCTTACACTGGAAACCTTTTTTTCTTTGTAAAAGCACGCTATACAGACACCAGATATGAGTGGCAATGTGCACTGGCACAGGTCTGCAGAGCACAGGCTGTAGGCCTGACACACCCGCTTGAAGACAAGTAACTGCTGTTCAATCTATAACAGTGAAAAAAGTTTTTTGGTTTTAAATGCACGCTATAGAGACACCAGATATAAGTGGCAATGTGCACTGGCACAGGTCTGCAGAGCACAGGCTGTAGGCCTGACACACCCGCTTGAAGACAAGTAAGTGCTATTCAATCTATAACAGTGAAAAAGGTTTTTGGGTTTTAAATGCACGCTATAGAGACACCAGATATGAGTGGCAATGTGCACTGGCACAGGTCTGCAGAGCACACGCTGTAGGCCTGACACACCCGCTTGAAGACAAGTAACTGCTATTCAATCTATAACAGTGAAAAAAGTTTTTTGGTTTTAAATGCACGCTATAGAGACACCAGATATGAGTGGCAATGTGCACTGGCACAGGTCTGCAGAGCACAGGCTGTAGGCCTGACACACCCGCTTGAAGACAAGTAAGTGCTATTCAATCTATAACAGTGAAAAAGGTTTTTGGGTTTTAAATGCACGCTATAGAGACACCAGATATAAGTGGCAATGTGACCTGGCACAGGTCTGCAGAGCACAGGCTGTAGGCCTGACACACCCGCTTGAAGACAATTAACTGCTGTTCAATCTATAACAGTGAAAAAAGTTTTTTGGTTTTAAATGCACGCTATAGAGACACCAGATATGAGTGGCAATGTGCACTGGCACAGTTCTGCAGAGCACACACTGTAGGCCTAATAAAAACCCGCTTTAAGGACACTGACTGCTATTAGCTTACACTGGAAACCTTTTTTTCTTTGTAAAATCACGCTATAGAGACACCAGATATGAGTGGCAATGTGCACTGGCACAGTTCTGCAGAGCACACGCTGTAGGCCTAATAAAAACCCGCTTTAAGGACACTGACTGCTTTTACCTTACACTGGAAACCTTTTTTTCTTTGTAAAAGCACGCTATACAGACACCAGATATGAGTGGCAATGTGCACTGGCACAGGTCTGCAGAGCACAGGCTGTAGGCCTGACACACCCGCTTGAAGACAAGTAACTGCTATTCAATCATTAACAGTGAAAAAAGTTTTTGGGTTGTAATGCACGCTATAGAGACACCAGATATGAGTGGCAATGTGCACTGGCACAGGTCTGCAGAGCACAGGCTGTAGGCCTGACACACCCGCTTGAAGACAAGTAACTGCTATTCAATCTATAACAGTGAAAAAAGTTTTTTGGTTTTAAATGCATGCTATAGAGACACCAGATATGAGTTGCAATGTGCACTGGCACAGGTCTGCAGAGCACACGCTGAAGGCCTGACACACCCGCTTGAAGACAAGTAACTGCTATTCAATCATTAACAGTGAAAAAAGTTTTTGGGTTTTAAATGCACGCTATAGAGACACCAGATATGAGTGGCAATGTGCACTGGCACAGGTCTGCAGAGCACAGGCTGTAGGCCTGACACACCCGCTTGAAGACAAGTAAGTGCTATTCAATCTATAACAGTGCAAAAGGTTTTTGGGTTTTAAATGCACGCTATAGAGACACCAGATATAAGTGGCAATGTGACCTGGCACAGGTCTGCAGAGCACAGGCTGTAGGCCTGACACACCCGCTTGAAGACAAGTAACTGCTGTTCAATCTATAACAGTGAAAAAAGTTTTTTGGTTTTAAATGCACGCTATAGAGACACCAGATATGAGTGGCAATGTGCACTGGCACAGTTCTGCAGAGCACACGCTGTAGGCCTAATAAAAACCCGCTTTAAGGACACTGACTGCTATTAGCTTACACTGGAAACCTTTTTTTCTTTGTAAAAGCACGCTATAGAGACACCAGATATGAGTTGCAATGTGCACTGGCACAGGTCTGCAGAGCACACGCTGAAGGCCTGACACACCCGCTTGAAGACAAGTAACTGCTATTCAATCATTAACAGTGAAAAAAGTTTTTGGGTTTTAAATGCACGCTATAGAGACACCAGATATGAGTGGCAATGTGCACTGGCACAGGTCTGCAGAGCACAGGCTGTAGGCCTGACACACCCGCTTGAAGACAAGTAAGTGCTATTCAATCTATAACAGTGCAAAAGGTTTTTGGGTTTTAAATGCACGCTATAGAGACACCAGATATAAGTGGCAATGTGACCTGGCACAGGTCTGCAGAGCACAGGCTGTAGGCCTGACACACCCGCTTGAAGACAAGTAACTGCTGTTCAATCTATAACAGTGAAAAAAGTTTTTTGGTTTTAAATGCACGCTATAGAGACACCAGATATGAGTGGCAATGTGCACTGGCACAGTTCTGCAGAGCACACGCTGTAGGCCTAATAAAAACCCGCTTTAAGGACACTGACTGCTATTAGCTTACACTGGAAACCTTTTTTTCTTTGTAAAAGCACGCTATACAGACACCAGATATGAGTGGCAATGTGCACTGGCACAGGTCTGCAGAGCACAGGCTGTAGGCCTGACACACCTGCTTGAAGACAAGTAACTGCTCTTCAATCTATTACAGTGAAAAAAGTTTTTTGGTTTTAAATGCACGCTATAGAGACACCAGATATGAGTGGCAACTGTCAAAGTACACAGGCAGGGTTCTGCAGAGCACACGCTGAAGGAGGCCTGACACCCAGACGCTTGCAGACAACTAACTGCTCTTCAATCTATTACAGTGAAAATGATTATTTTTTTTTTAATGTAAAGCTTAAGCTATTGTGACAACAGATATGAGTGGTGGCACTGACTGGGCAAATGGGCACAGCATCCACTGAGCCTGACACAGAAGCTGGCAGGCAGGCAACTGCAATTACATTACACAGAAAAAAAAAAAGCAGACTGATGTTCTAGCCCTAAAAAGGGCTTTTTGGGGTGCTGTGCTTACAGCAGAGATCAGATGAGTCCTTCAGGATTGTAGTGGACACTGAATACCCTAGCCTAGCTATCAATTTCCCTATCTAATCAGCAGCAGCTTCCATTTCCCTGCTCTCACTAAGCATGCAGCTTCAGAATGAATCGAAAATGGATGCTTGGAGGGAGGTGGGAGGGTGTGGAAGGGAGGGTCTGCTGCTGATTTGCTGGAATGTGTCTGCTGACCGTGAGGCACAGGGTCAAAGTTTGCTCAATGATGACGAATAGGGGGCGGAAACTATTCGCCGGCGAACAGTTCGGTACATCACTAGTTGTCATTGCAATGTCTTGTGGCAAGTTGAAAAGGATTCTGTTATGCATAATACGACCAAGACATGTTGGAATTGTCATATATTTTTATTTATATATGGTGCAATCTAGCAAATATACAGTTTGCAGATATATAGTGATGTCGCGAACCCAAAATTTTCGGTTCGCGAACGGCGAACGGGAACTTCCGCAAACGTTCGCGAACCGGCGAACCGGGCGAACCGCCATTGACTTCAATGGGCAGGTGAATTTTAAAACCCACAGGGACTCTTTCTGGCCACAAAAGTGATGGAAAAGTTGTTTCAAGGGGACTAACACCTTGACTGTGGCATGCCGGAGGGGGATCCATGGCAAAACTCCCATGGAAAATTACACAGTTGATGCAGAGTCTGGTTTTAATCCATAAAGGGCAGAAATCACCTAACATTCCTAAATCACAATGGATATGGATTGACACCTGACATATGGCATATTGACACCTTGACATATGGATTGACACCTGTCCTCAGAGACCCTGATACACACTGACACAGAGCAGAATAGGGTCACTTGGCAGATATGGATTGACACCTATCCTAAGGATCCCTGAAACACACTGACACAGAGCGGAATAGAGACTGTTCCCCGTCCTCAAAGCCCCTGATACACACTGACACAGAGCAGAATAGGGACTGTTCACCCTACATAGGGTCACTTGGCAGATATGGATTGACACCTGCCCTCAAAGCCCCTGATAGACACTGACAAAGAGCAGAATAGAGACTGTTCCCCGTCCTCAAAGCCCCTGATACACACTGACACAGAGCAGAATAGGGACTGTTCACCCTACATAGGGTCACTTGGCAGATATGGATTGACACCTGTCCTCAAAGCCTCTGATACACACTGACAAAGAGCAGAATAGAGACTGTTCCCCGTCCTCAAAGCCCCTGATACACACTGACACAGAGCAGAATAGGGACTGTTCACCCTACATAGGGTCACTTGGCAGATATGGATTGACACCTGTCCTCAAAGCCCCTGATACACACTGACACAGAGCAGAATTCACGTTGTTTCTATGATGTGCATTACATGTTCTTGTAAATGTTTGTTACATTTTTCCTGGAATTGTAATTTTGGAATCTGAATAAAGATAGTCAAATCCCTGATACACACTGACACAGAGCAGAATAGGGACTGTTCCCCCTACATAGGGTCACTATGTGCCTTTTTTTTGGTTTGGTTTTTGAAGCCACAGTGCAGCACCAGAGGACCTAAAAATTAGGCATGTACACATGCCTGAAAAATTTGGTATTGTTGCAGCGGTATTTGGTATTGTTGCATTGTTGTGACACCAGAAATAAGTGGCAATGTGCACTGGCAGAGGTTGGCAGAGTACACGCTGTAGGCCTGACACCCGCTTGAAGACAACTAACTGCTATTCAATCTATAACAGTGAAGAAAGTTTTTTGGTTTTAAATGTACAAAATTGTGACACCAGATATGAGTGGCAATGTGCACTGGCAGGGTTCTGCAGGGCACACGCTGAAGGAAGGCCTGAAACACCCGCTTTAAGGACATTGACTGCTATTAGCTTACACTGGAAACCTTTTTTTCTTTGTAAAAGCACGCTACAGAAACACCAGATATGAGTGGTGGCACTGGGCAAATGGGCACAGTATCCACTGAGCCTGACACAGATGCTGACAGACAACTAACTGATCTTCAATCTATTACAGTGAAAAAAGTTTTTGGGTTTTAAATGCACGCTATAGAGACACCAGATATGAGTGGCAAATTACACTTGCTGAGGTTGGCAGAGCACACGCTGAAGGCCTGACACCCAGACGCTTGCAGACAACTAACTGCTATTAGCTTACAGTGAAACCCTTTTTTTGTTTTTAAAGGCACGCTATAGTCACACCAGATATGAGTGGTGGCACTGGGCAAATGGGCACAGTATCCACTGAGCCTGACACAGATGCTGGCAGACAACTAACTGCTCTTCAATCTATTACAGTGAAAAAAGTTTTTGGGTTTTAAATGCACGCTATAGAGACACCAGATATGAGTGGCAAATTACACTTGCTGAGGTTGGCAGAGCACACGCTGAAGGCCTGACACCCAGACGCTTGCAGACAACTAACTGCTATTAGCTTACAGTGAAACCCTTTTTTTGTTTTTAAAGGCACGCTATAGTCACACCAGATATGAGTGGTGGCACTGGGCAAATGGGCACAGTATCCACTGAGCCTGACACAGATGCTGGCAGACAACTAACTGCTCTTCAATCTATTACAGTGAAAAACGTTTTTGGGTTTTAAATGCACGCTATAGAGACACCAGATATGAGTGGCAAATTACACTTGCTGAGGTTGGCAGAGCACACGCTGAAGGCCTGACACCCAGACGCTTGCAGACAACTAACTGCTATTAGCTTACAGTGAAACCCTTTTTTTGTTTTTTAAAGGCACGCTATAGTCACACCAGATATGAGTGGTGGCACTGGGCAAATGGGCACAGTATCCACTGAGCCTGACACAGAAGCTGGCAGGCAACTAACTGCTCTTCAATCTATTACAGTGAAAAAAAGTTTTTTGGTTTTAAATACACGCTATAGAGACACCAGTTATGAGTGGCAAATTACACTTGCTGAGGTTGGCAGAGCACACGCTGAAGGCCTGACACCCAGACGCTTGCAGACAACTAACTGCTATTAGCTTACAGTGAAACCCTTTTTTTGTTTTTAAAGGCACGCTATAGTCACACCAGATATGAGTGGTGGCACTGGGCAAATGGGCACAGTATCCACTGAGCCTGACACAGAAGCTGGCAGGCAGGCAACTGCAATTACATTACACAATATAAAAAAAAAAAAGCAGACTGATGTTCTAGCCCTAAAAGTGGCTTTTTGGGGTGCTGTTCTTACAGGAGAGATCAGATGAGTCCTTCGGGATTGTAGTGGACACTGAATACCCTAGCCTAGCTATCAATTTCCCTATCTAATCAGCAGCAGCTACACTTTCCCTCCTCTCACTATGCATGCAGCTTCAGAATGAATCTAAAATGGATGCTGGGAGGGAGGTAGGAGGGTGTGGAAGGGAGGGTCTGCTGCTGATTTGCTGGAATGTGTCTGCTGACCGTGAGGCACAGGGTCAAAGTTTGCTCAATGATGACGAATAGGGGGCGGATCGAACCGCCCATGTGTTCGCCCGCGGTGGCGAACGCGAACACGCTATGTTCGCCGGGAACTATTCGCCAGCGAACAGTTCGGTACATCACTACAGATATAATACAAATTTGATACTTTCTCCAAATACTGTTGCAGCAAACATGTAAGATGTAGCCATATTGAATACATTTGCACATCCATGCTTTAATTGATTTAATTTCCTTTTATTAAATGTTTGCCCTTTTTAAATAAAACTATTTGCGAATTAAAGGTGACCACAACATGTTATGTGTGCCAGATTCCCATTTAAGGTTTTGTTTATTTGCTCTACCTTCTTCTATGTGCAACACTGTTGCACAATGAAAGTATTTAGAAAATTGGGCAGACTAGATGGGCCGAATGGTTCTTATCTGCTGTCACATTCTATGTTTCTATGTTTCTATGATATGGGTTACTCACTGTGACTTTGCCACTGGGGTTTGGAGGGGACTACTTGCCAGCCTTTTACTCTGTGACTATGGCCCCTTTAATTTATTGTGGTTGAAAGACCCTAATTGTGGCTATTGGGACTTTAAACAATGGTTCTTTGAACTCCCGAACAGTTAAAGTGGCCGCCATTCGACATTCGAACACGTGGTGGTGGCCATCTTGTTCGCATGGACCAAAACCGCGAATAGACTTCAGGGGGACTTAGCCGCAAATGCCCTGGAACTATTTTCGCCATGAAAACCTTGTGGTTCCCGGTCGGTCCTCCAGCGGCACATAGCCGCGATTCTATGGAACTGTTTTGGGCATGGGACCATGCCTGAGCCTGGGCAAAACTATGACTTCCATAAAATTTCTCAACCCCTGATCTGATTTGGGTGATTTTGGGATATGTTGTTCACCCAGATCAGGGCTATCAGGGGATGTAACTTTTGTATGTTGTATTTTGGGGTACTTATTGGACTTTGTTAAAATGTGTATTTTTTCTGCCTGGGGATAATTAAGTTAGTGCATTATCTGCCTTAATTATATCACAGGCAGAGGGGAGGGATTGTGTACTATATGTGGGAGTGTCATTCATTGTCACATTGTTTTATTGGCTTGTACACTTTGTGTTCCTGTGCCCAACAAGGTCCACCTGGGCGTCACCTGTTTTTGGGAAACTTGCATAAAAGGCCAGTGTGCATCCATTAAAATTGAGTTCCTGTTTAACCCTCATTTTATGAATTACAAATTAAGGGACCTGTCTGACAAATTTGCAAGCCCTATAAATTTCATTTGCAAGCCCATTATGTAACCCTGTAACTTTCCAAAACACCATAAAACCTGAACATGGCGGTTACTTTTGTATTTGGGAGAACACAAATATGAGTATTTTCAAAACAGTAAAATGTGTCACAATATTGATATCATCAGTGCAGTTTGTGTGTGAAAAATGAAAAAAAAACAAATATGAAGGCTGTACTGGGGAGATGTATGGGGACAGAAATGGCACTGATAAACTCTTTGAGGGCAAAGGTGGTACTTTAGGAACTTGGTGACATGTGACTTGGTGAAGTTGGGGGGCCCAAAGAGTTGGAGTGGTTTCCATAGAAAATGGGTGTGGTTAGAAGTGTTATGTTTGTGAAAAGGAGAAGTTAGCAATATGGCCGTGCCCACCTGGGGGCATTAAGCATATTATTGAACCCAGGCATCAGTGACCATAGGATCATGCAGAACATATAAAATAACAAAAATTTTTAATTTCTCACACTTTTAAAAATTGTATTCATATTAAAATATGTATCATATATAAATATTTGATGTGAAATTAAAATGTGGGTGCACTTAATATGAAAGAGGTAAATTCTGGTTGATCATAAATATAGCTAAAATTCCAGGTTTTGTTTTGATCAGAACTCCGTCCTTAAGGGGTTAATAACATGCTGTCATTGTTGTTTAACAAGTTTACATATATTTGACAGAAATTCTAAGCTAAGCAGGAAATAATTGTTCTTTAGCATGCCTAGAATCCTTTTGTTCCTGACTTACAGATTGACAATCTTTAGTCAATTCCACTATCATTAACATCACCTTAACTGCAATTTTCCAAGTTGTGTTGACTGTCTCACTTAAGTTAAAGGGACACTATATCTACCAGAACTGCTTCAACTTAATTTAGTTGTTCTGCAGGCTTTTCAGTGTAAACGCTGCCTTTTCTGAGTAAAGGTGCCGAGGAAAACCTCTAGTGGCACTCACTCAGATGGCCACTAGGGGTGTTTCCCAGTCCAATACTGCACAGCATGCGCATGAAGGCGCTGAACTTTAGCCATAAAGACGTACTGATTCAATGCATCTCTATGAGGAGATGCTGATTGATGAAGAGCAATGTTTTGTTTTTCTTCCTAGAAGTTTATAAAGATTATATATAATCTCTAAAATGATTCTGGGCTCACAGAGGAAGAAATACAATGTTTTACTACTACAACACGCAGCAAGCAAAATAACCAAAGTCTTCAAAATAAATTATTGAAATGGTCTTTGCAATGTTGATGTGTAAGGCATTATGATGGTTAAAGTAGGTAACAAAAGAATTACATGTAGATTCTGTTGGTTGAGACATCTCAAACTGAGAATAAATTCAAAGCACTTCTGGAGGTAATTCTACAATAAGGTGAATGTCACACAATATATTCAGGCTATGGATTGTGTTAGACATGTTTTTGAATGCATTGAATGCATTACCTTCAAGGGTAGAATATAACACAATATCCTACTTTGTCTAATATGCGTATGATTTAGTATGAGCTGGAGTTAGTGGATTCACAGTGTGATAATTACCAGGTAATAGTTTGATAATGAACATCTCTAATTTTCTAAAAATCCTGTGCCCACCTGTATCATTAATATCCTGTTTAATAATATGCAAAGTGCAAGTTCATTGCTTCAAAGTGAAGCTCATATTTATAAAGCATTTCATACTAGACATATTTGTTAGAGCGGTTCATCTGAATCAAATTCCATTTAATCCAATCCTGAACAAATTTGTCTGAGGATAAGATTCCACAGGTAAAGACAGAATAAGACTCCATGGGTAAATCCCAGACAGATCAATTTGTTTGGAGGTGGATTAGAAGAAATTTGATTTGAATAAATCATTCTAAACTAATTTTAAACAAATCTATTTAAAACACGTTTGATTGGTACAAAATTTCTGAGATTTTTTCCCACGCACCAATGTCATGTGTTCAGACTTGGAAACACTCAGATTTCAATGGGTCATCGTTATTTCTCCTGGAATGCTTAACATCTTTAACAGAACACATTGAAAACAGAGATCTAGACAAAAGTTTATTTACACCATACAACATTTTAAATATTTTATACAGGGCTGCAGCAGAGAAAAGCCACACTGAGCTTTTCAGAGAAAACTGCAATAATAAAGATGTGAAATATATTATTCATATAAAAGTGAGATTATTACTTTATTGCATTTAAAGCAATGAAGAACGTAGCTCAACAAACATTCATTTAATGACAAAAAGTTTGCTTTTTATATTATAAAGTAAAAAGTGTAGTAATGGCCAAACAGACTGTTATAAACTTTAAAAACTGCATATATACATTGTGCTTCACGGTGAAGTTTTTCGAAAACTAGACCAGATGAAGCTGTTACAACATGAACTGTTGTTTGAGGTTGATCTATAAAGATTACCTTACAAATCCATTCCACGGGTACTTACAACACATGATGGTAAGATTTGTACACCTGTTTCTGCACTAGATTCTCTAGTGAGAATAGACAAAAAAAAAAAAAAAGAAAACCAAAATTAAACACTGACAGTTGGCACATGAAGATCCTGACATGAGCAGTCGCATAAATCCAAGTGCCAGGCTTTGAAAGTCTCTCATATGTCAGTGCAATGATTTGCTGTCTTTCTTTCAGTTCA